>NW_026871280.1:0-300000 GCF_028564815.1 Eubalaena glacialis
GAGGGTACGGCGTAGCGTATGGTTTAGGGTTAGGGTTAGGGTTAGGGTACGGCTTAGGGTACGGGTTAGGGTACGGGTGAGGGTACGGTGTAGGTTATGGGTTAGGGGTAGGGTTAGGGTTAGGGTTAGTTTTAGGGTTAGGGATTGGTTTAGGGTACGGGTTAGGATTAGCATACGTGTTCGGGTTAGGGTTTTGGTTAGGGTTAGGGTACGCGTTAGGGTTAGGGTATGGGTTAGGTTTAGGGTACACTTTAGGATTAGGGTATTTATTAAACCTATCCCACTCTCTAGATACCACTTAGCACGTAAAGGAATATTATTTGGGGTTCAGCCATGGAGAAGATTTTAGTCACTAGGATAAGATAAAGAATGAACACATTATAAAAAAATCACATAAGGTTTTCTTTTTAACCTGTTCCTTAAAACACTAGTGCTTAGGAAATCTAATGGAGGCAAAAGCAGTCAAGGGTAGTTTAGGGTTAGGGTTAGGGTTAGGGTCAGTGTTAGGGTTAGGGTACGGCTTAGGGTATGGGATAGGGTACGGGTGAGGGTACGGCGTAGGGTAGGGGTTAGGGTTAGGGTTAGTGTTAGGGTTATGGTACGGCTTAGGTTATGGGATAGGGTACAGGTGAGGGTATGGCATAGGGTAGGGTTTAGGGTTAGGTTTAGGGTTAGGGTTAGGGTGAGGGTACGGCTTAGGGTACGGGTGAGGGTATGGGTGAGGATACTGCGTAGGGTATTGGTTAGGGTTAGGGTACGGCTTAGGATACGAGTTAGGGTACGTGTTAGGGTATGGCATATGCTATGGGTTAGGGTTAGGTTTAGGGTTAGGGTTAGGGTTAGGGTACGGCTTAGGGTACGGGTTAGGGTACGGGTGAGGTTACGGCGTAGGGTATAGTTTAGGGTTAGGGTTAGGGTTAGGGTACGGCTTAGGGTACGGGTTAGGGTACGGGTGAGGGTATGGCGTAGTGTATAGGTTAGGGTTAGTGTTAGGGTTAGGGTACAGCTTAGGGTACGGGTGAGGGTACGGGTGAGGGTACTGCGTAGGGTATTGGTTAGGGTTAGGATACGGCTTAGGATACGGGTTAGGGTACGGGTTAGGGTATGGCGTAGGGTATGGGTTAGGGTTAGGTTTAGGGTTAGGGTTAGGGTTAGGGTACGGCTTAGGATACGGGTTAGGGTACGGGTGAAGGTACGGCGTAGCGTATGGGTTAGGGTTAGGGTTAGGGTTAGGGTTAGGGTACGGCTTAGGTTATGCGATAGTGTACAGGTGAGGGTATGGCATAGGGTATGGGTTAGGGTTAGGGTTAGGGTTAGGGTTAGGGTACGGCTTAGGGTACGGGTGAGGGTATGGGTGAGGATACTGCGTAGGGTATTGGTTAGGGTTACGGTACGTCTTAGGATACGGGTTAGGGTACGGGTGAGGGTACGGCGTAGGTTATGGGTTAGGGTTAGGGTTAGTGTTAGGGTTATGGTACGGCTTAGGTTATGGGATAGGGTACAGGTGAGGGTATGGCATAGGGTAGGGTTTAGGGTTAGGTTTAGGGTTAGGGTTAGGGTGAGGGTACGGCTTAGGGTACGGGTGAGGGTATGGGTGAGGATACTGCATAGGGTATTGGTTAGGGTTAGGATACGGCTTAGAATACGGGTTAGGGTACGTGTTAGGGTATGAAGTACGGTATGGGTTAGGGTTAGGGTTAGGGTTAGGGTTAGGGTTAGGGTTAGGGTTAGGGTACGGCTTAGGGTACGGGTTAGGGTACGGGTGAGGTTACGGCGTAGGGTATAGTTTAGGGTTAGGGTTAGGGTTAGGTTACGGCTTAGGATATGGGTTAGGGTACGGGTGAGGGTACGGCGTAGCGTATGGTTTAGGTTTAGGGTTAGGGTTAGGGTACGGCTTAGGGTACGGGTTAGGGTACGGGTGAGGGTACGGTGTAGGTTATGGGTTAGGGGTAGGGTTAGGGTTAGGGTTAGTTTTAGGGTTAGGGATTGGTTTAGGGTACGGGTTAGGATTAGCATACGTGTTCGGGTTAGGGTTTTGGTTAGGGTTAGGGTACGCGTTAGGGTTAGGGTATGGGTTAGGTTTAGGGTACACTTTAGGATTAGGGTATTTATTAAACCTATCCCACTCTCTAGATACCACTTAGCACGTAAAGGAATATTATTTGGGGTTCAGCCATGGAGAAGATTTTAGTCACTAGGATAAGATAAAGAATGAACACATTATAAAAAAATCACATAAGGTTTTCTTTTTAACCTGTTCCTTAAAACACTAGTGTTTAGGAAATCTAATGGAGGCAAAAGCAGTAAAGGGTAGTTTAGGGTTAGGGTTAGGGTTAGGGTTAGGTTAGGGCTTAGGATACGGGTGAGGGTACTGGTGAGGGTAATGCGTAGGTTATTGGTTAGGGTTAGGGTACGGCTTAGGATACGGGTTAGGATATGGGTTAGGTTACGGCGTTGGGTATGGGTGAGGGTTAGGGTTAGGGTTAGGGTAAGGCTTTGGGTACGGGTTAGGGTACGGGTGAGGGTACGGCGTAGGGTAGAGGTTAGGGTTAGGTTTAGGATTAGGGTACGGCTTAGTATACGGGTTAGGGTATGGGTGAGGGTACGGCGTAGCGTATGGGTTAGGGTTAGGGTTAGTTTTAGGGTTAGGGATTGGTGTAGGGTACGGGTTAGGATTAGCGTACGTGTTAGGGTTAGGGTTTGGGTTAGGGTTAGGGTACGCATTAGGGTTAGGGTATGGGTTAGGGTTAGGGTACACGTTAGGATTAGGGTATTTATTAAACCTATCCCACTCTCTAGATACCACTTAGCACGTAAAGGAATATTATTTAGGGTCCAGCCATGGAGAAGATTTTCGTCACTAGGATAAGATAAAGAATAAACACATTATAAAAAAATCACATTAGGATTTTCTTTTTAACCTGTTCCTTAAAACACTAGTGCTTAGGAAATCTAATGGAGGCAAAAGCAGTCAAGGGTAGTTTAGGGTTAGGGTTAGGGTTAGGGTTAGTGTTAGGGTTAGGGTACGGCTTAGGGTATGGGATAGGGTATGGGTGAGGGTACGGCATGGGGTAGGGTTTAGGGTTAGGGTTAGTGTTAGGGTTAGGTTTAGGGTATGGCTTAGGGTACGGGTGAGGGTACTGTGTAGGTCATTGGTTAGGGTTAGGTTAAGGCTTAGGATACAGGTTATTGTATGGGTTATGGTACGGCGCAGGGTATGGGTAAGGGTTAGGGTTAGGGTTAGGGTTAGAGTTAGGGTACGGCTTAGGGTACGGGTTAGGGAACGGGTGAGGGTACGGCGTAGTGTATAGGTTAGGGTTAGGGTTAGGGTACGGCTTAGGTTACGGATTAGGTTATGGGTGAGGGTACGGCGTAGGGTATGGGTTAGGGTTAGGGTTAGGGTTAGTGTTTGTGTTAGGGTTAGGGTACGGCTTAGCGTATGGGATAGGGTACGGGTGAGGGTACGGCGTAGGGTAGGGGTTAGGGTTAGGGTTAGGGATAGGGTTAGGGTATGGCTTAGGGTACGGGTGAGGGTACGGGTGAGGGTACTGCGTAGGGTATTGGTTAGGGTTAGGGTACGGCTTAGGATACGTGTTAGGGTACGTGTTAGGGTACGGCGTAGAGTGTGGGTTATGGTTAGGGTTAGTGTTAGGGTTAGGGTTACGGTACGTCTTAGGGTACGTGTTAGGGTACGGGTGAGGGTACGGCGTAGGTTATGGGTTAGGGTCAGGGTTAGGGTTAGGGTTAGGGTACGGCTTAGGATACGGGTTAGGGTATGGGTGAGGGTACGGCGTAGGTTATGGGTTAGGGTTAGGGTTAGTGTTAGGGTTATGGTACGGCTTAGGTTATGGGATAGGGTACAAGTGAGGGTATGGCATAGGGTAGGGGTTAGGGTTAGGGTTAGGGTTAGGGTTAGGGTTAGGGTACGGCTTAGGGTACGGGTGAGGGTATGGGTGAGGATACTGCGTAGGGTATTGGTTAGGGTTAGGGTACGGCTTAGGATACGGGTTAGGGTACGTGTTAGGGTATGGCGTACGGTATGGGTTAGGGTTAGGGTTAGGGTTAGGGTTAGGGTTAGGGTACGGCTTAGGGTACGGGTTAGGGTACGGGTGAGGTTACGGCGTAGGGTATAGTTTAGGGTTAGGGTTAGGGTTAGGGTACGGCTTAGGATACGGGTTAGGGTACGGGTGAGGGTACGGCGTAGCGTATGCTTTAGGGTTAGGGTTAGGGTTAGGGTACGGCTTAGGGTACAGGTTAGGGTACGGGTGAGGGTATGGTGTAGTGTATAGGTTAGGGTTAGGGTACGGCTTAGAATACGGGTTAGGGTACGGGTTAGGGTACGGCGTAGGGTATGGGTTAGGGTTAGGGTTAGGGTTAGGGTTAGGGTTAGGGTACGGCTTAGGGCACGGTTAGGGTACGGGTGAGGGTACGGCGTAGTGTATAGGTTAGGGTTAGGGTTAGGGTTAGGGTACGGCTTAGGATACGGGTTAGGGTACGGGTGAGGGTACGGCGTAGGGTAGGGGTTAGGTTTAGGGTTAGGGTTAGTGTTAGGGTTAGGGTACGGCTTAGGGTATGGGATAGGTTACGGGTGAGGGTACGGCGTAGGGTAGGGGTTAGGGTTAGGCTTAGGGTTAGTGTTAGGTTTAGGGTACCGCTTAGGGTATGGGATAGGGTACGGCGTAGGGTTGCGGTTAGGGTTAGGGTTAGGGTTAGGGTTAGGGTACGGCTTAGGATACGGGTTAGCGTACGGGTGAGGGTACGGCGTAGGTTATGGGTTAGGGTTAGGGTTAGGGTTAGTTTTAGGGTTAGGGATTGGTTTAGGGTACGGGTTAGGATTAGCATACTTGTTCGGGTTAGGGTTTTGGTTAGGGTTAGGGTACGCGTTAGGGTTAGGGTATGGGTTAGGTTTAGGGTACACGTTAGGATTAGGGTATTTATTAAACCTATCCCACTCTCTAGATACCACTTAGCACGTAAAGGAATATTATTTGGGGTTCAGCCATGGAGAAGATTTTAGTCACTAGGATAAGATAAAGAATAAACACATTATAAAAAAATCACATAAGGTTTTCTTTTTAACCTGTTCCTTAAAACACTAGTGTTTAGGAAATCTAATGGAGGCAAAAGCAGTAAAGGGTAGTTTAGGGTTAGGGTTAGGGTTAGGGTTAGGGTAGGGCTTAGGATACGGGTGAGGTTACTGGTGAGGGTACTGCGTAGGTTATTGGTTAGGGTTAGGGTACGGCTTAGGATACGGGTTAGGATATGGGTTAGGTTACGGCGTTGGGTATGGGTGAGGGTTAGGGTTAGGGTTAGGGTAAGGCTTTGGGAAGGGGTTAGGGTACGGGTGAGGGTACGGCGTAGGGTAGAGGTTAGGGTTAGGTTTAGGGTTAGGGTACGGCTTAGGATACGGGTTAGGGTACGGGTGAGGGTACGGCGTTGCGTATGGGTTAGGGTTAGGGTTAGGGTACGTCTTAGGCTACGGGTTAGGGTACGGGTGAGGGTACGGCGTAGGGTAAGGGTTAGGGTTAGGGTTAGGGTTAGTTTTAGGGTTAGGGATTGGTTTAGGGTACGGGTTAGGATTAACGTACGTGTTAGGGTTAGGTTTTGGGTTAGGGTTAGGGTACGCGTTAGGGTTAGCGTATGGGTTAGGGTTAGGGTACACGTTAGGATTAGGGTATTTATTAAACCTATCCCACTCTCTAGATACCACGTAGCACGTAAAGGAATATTATTAGGGATCCAGCCATGGAGAAGATTTTAGTCACTAGGATAAGATAAAGAATAAACACATTATAAAAAAATCACATTAGGATTTTCTTTTTAACCTGTTCCTTAAAACACTAGTGCTTAGGAAATCTAATAGAGCAAAAGCAATCAAGGGTAGTTTAGGGTTAGGGTTAGGGTTAGGGTTAGTGTTAGGGTTAGGGTACGGCTTAGGGTATGGGATAGGGTACGGGTGAGGGTACGGCGTAGGGTAGGGGTTAGGGTTAGGGTTAGGGTTATGGTTAGGGTATGGCTTAGGGTACGGGTGAGGGTACGGGTGAGGGTACTGCGTACGGTATTCGTTAGGGTTAGGGTACGGCTTAGGATACGTGTTAGGGTACGGGTTAGGGTACGGCGTAGAGTGTGGGTTAGGGTTAGGGTTAGTGTTAGGGTTAGGGTTACGGTACGTCTTAGGGTACGTGTTAGGGTACGGGTGAGGGTACGGCCTAGGTTATGGCTTAGGGTTAGGGTTAGGTTTAGGGTAGGGTACGGCTTAGGATACGGGTTAGGGTACGGGTGAGTGTACGGCGTAGGTTATGGGTTAGGGTTAGGGTTAGTGTTAGGGTTATGGTACGGCTTAGGTTATGGGATAGGGTACAGGTGAGGGTATGGCATAGGGTAGGGGTTAGGGTTAGGTTTAGGGTTAGGGTTAGGGTTAGGGTACGCCTTAGGGTACGGGTGAGTGTATGGGTGAGGATACTGCGTAGGGTATTGGTTAGGGTTAGGGTACGGCTTAGGGTACGTGTTAGGTTACGGGTGAGGGTACGGCATAGGGTATGGTTTAGGGTTAGCGTTAGGGTTAGGGTTAGTGTTAGTGTTAGGGTTAGGGTACGGCTTAGCGTATGGGATAGGGTACGGTTGAGGGTACGGCGTAGGGTAGGGTTTAGGGTTAGAGTTAGGGTTAGGGTTGGGGTTAGGGTACGGCTTAGGGTACGGGTGAGTGTACGGGTGAGGGTACTGCGTAGGGTATTGGTTAGGGTTAGGATACGGCTTAGGATACGGGTTAGGGTACGGGTTAGGGTATGGCGTAGGGTATGGGTTAGGGTTAGGGTTAGGGTTAGGGTTAGGGTTAGGGTTAGGGTACGGCTTAGGATACGGGTTAGGGTACGGGTGAAGGTACGGCGTAGCGTATGGGTTAGGGTTAGGGTTAGGGTTAGGGTTAGGGTACGGCTTAGGTTATGGGATACGGTACAGGTGAGGGTATGGCATAGGGTATGGGTTAGGGTTAGGGTTAGGGTTAGGGTTAGGGTACGGCTTAGGGTACGGGTGAGGGTATGGGTGAGGATACCGCGTAGGGTATTGGTTAGGGTTACGGTACGTCTTAGGATACGGGTTAGGGTACGGGTGAGGGTACGGCGTAGGTTATGGGTTAGGGTTAGGGTTAGTGTTAGGGTTATGGTACGGCTTAGGTTATGGGATAGGGTACAGGTGAGGGTATGGCATAGGGTAGGGTTTAGGGTTAGGGTTAGGGTTAGGGTTAAGGTTAGGGTACGGCGTAGGGTACGGGTTAGGGTACGGGTGAGGTTACGGCGTAGGGTATAGTTTAGGGTTAGCGTTAGGGTTAGGGTACGGCTTAGGATACGGGTTAGGGTACGGGTGAGGGTACGGCGTAGCGTATGGTTTAGGGTTAGGGTTAGGGTTAGGGTACGGCTTAGGGTACGGGTTAGGGTACGGGTGAGGGTACGGTGTAGGTTATGGGTTAGGGGTAGGGTTAGGGTTAGGGTTAGTTTTAGGGTTAGGGATTGGTTTAGGGTACGGGTTAGGATTAGCATACGTGTTCGGGTTAGGGTTTTGGTTAGGGTTAGGGTACGCGTTAGGGTTAGGGTATGGGTTAGGTTTAGGGTACACTTTAGGATTAGGGTATTTATTAAACCTATCCCACTCTCTAGATACCACTTAGCACGTAAAGGAATATTATTTGGGGTTCAGCCATGGAGAAGATTTTAGTCACTAGAATAAGATAAAGAATGAACACATTATAAAAAAATCACATAAGGTTTTCTTTTTAACCTGTTCCTTAAAACACTAGTGCTTAGGAAATCTAATGGAGGCAAAAGCAGTCAAGGGTAGTTTAGGGTTAGGGTTAGGGTTAGGGTCAGTGTTAGGGTTAGGGTACGGCTTAGGGTATGGGATAGGGTACGGGTGAGGGTACGGCGTAGGGTAGGGGTTAGGGTTAGGGTTAGTGTTAGGGTTATGGTACGGCTTAGGTTATGGGATAGGGTACAGGTGAGGGTATGGCATAGGGTAGGGTTTAGGGTTAGGTTTAGGGTTAGGGTTAGGGTGAGGGTACGGCTTAGGGTACGGGTGAGGGTATGGGTGAGGATACTGCGTAGGGTATTGGTTAGGGTTAGGGTACGGCTTAGGATACGAGTTAGGGTACGTGTTAGGGTATGGCATACGCTATGGGTTAGGGTTAGGTTTAGGGTTAGGGTTAGGGTTAGGGTACGGCTTAGGGTACGGGTTAGGGTACGGGTGAGGTTACGGCGTAGGGTATAGTTTAGGGTTAGGGTTAGGGTTAGGGTACGGCTTAGGGTACGGGTTAGGGTACGGGTGAGGGTATGGCGTAGTGTATAGGTTAGGGTTAGTGTTAGGGTTAGGGTACAGCTTAGGGTACGGGTGAGGGTACGGGTGAGGGTACTGCGTAGGGTATTGGTTAGGGTTAGGATACGGCTTAGGATACGGGTTAGGGTACGGGTTAGGGTATGGCGTAGGGTATGGGTTAGGGTTAGGTTTAGGGTTAGGGTTAGGGTTAGGGTACGGCTTAGGATACGGGTTAGGGTACGGGTGAAGGTACGGCGTAGCGTATGGGTTAGGGTTAGGGTTAGGGTTAGGGTTAGGGTACGGCTTAGGTTATGCGATAGTGTACAGGTGAGGGTATGGCATAGGGTATGGGTTAGGGTTAGGGTTAGGGTTAGGGTTAGGGTACGGCTTAGGGTACGGGTGAGGGTATGGGTGAGGATACTGCGTAGGGTATTGGTTAGGGTTACGGTACGTCTTAGGATACGGGTTAGGGTACGGGTGAGGGTACGGCGTAGGTTATGGGTTAGGGTTAGGGTTAGTGTTAGGGTTATGGTACGGCTTAGGTTATGGGATAGGGTACAGGTGAGGGTATGGCATAGGGTAGGGTTTAGGGTTAGGTTTAGGGTTAGGGTTAGGGTGAGGGTACGGCTTAGGGTACGGGTGAGGGTATGGGTGAGGATACTGCATAGGGTATTGGTTAGGGTTAGGATACGGCTTAGAATACGGGTTAGGGTACGTGTTAGGGTATGAAGTACGGTATGGGTTAGGGTTAGGGTTAGGGTTAGGGTTAGGGTTAGGGTTAGGGTTAGGGTACGGCTTAGGGTACGGGTTAGGGTACGGGTGAGGTTACGGCGTAGGGTATAGTTTAGGGTTAGGGTTAGGGTTAGGTTACGGCTTAGGATATGGGTTAGGGTACGGGTGAGGGTACGGCGTAGCGTATGGTTTAGGTTTAGGGTTAGGGTTAGGGTACGGCTTAGGGTACGGGTTAGGGTACGGGTGAGGGTACGGTGTAGGTTATGGGTTAGGGGTAGGGTTAGGGTTAGGGTTAGTTTTAGGGTTAGGGATTGGTTTAGGGTACGGGTTAGGATTAGCATACGTGTTCGGGTTAGGGTTTTGGTTAGGGTTAGGGTACGCGTTAGGGTTAGGGTATGGGTTAGGTTTAGGGTACACTTTAGGATTAGGGTATTTATTAAACCTATCCCACTCTCTAGATACCACTTAGCACGTAAAGGAATATTATTTGGGGTTCAGCCATGGAGAAGATTTTAGTCACTAGGATAAGATAAAGAATGAACACATTATAAAAAAATCACATAAGGTTTTCTTTTTAACCTGTTCCTTAAAACACTAGTGTTTAGGAAATCTAATGGAGGCAAAAGCAGTAAAGGGTAGTTTAGGGTTAGGGTTAGGGTTAGGGTTAGGTTAGGGCTTAGGATACGGGTGAGGGTACTGGTGAGGGTAATGCGTAGGTTATTGGTTAGGGTTAGGGTACGGCTTAGGATACGGGTTAGGATATGGGTTAGGTTACGGCGTTGGGTATGGGTGAGGGTTACGGTTAGGGTTAGGGTAAGGCTTTGGGTACGGGTTAGGGTACGGGTGAGGGTACGGCGTAGGGTAGAGGTTAGGGTTAGGTTTAGGATTAGGGTACGGCTTAGTATACGGGTTAGGGTATGGGTGAGGGTACGGCGTAGCGTATGGGTTAGGGTTAGGGTTAGTTTTAGGGTTAGGGATTGGTGTAGGGTACGGGTTAGGATTAGCGTACGTGTTAGGGTTAGGGTTTGGGTTAGGGTTAGGGTACGCATTAGGGTTAGGGTATGGGTTAGGGTTAGGGTACACGTTAGGATTAGGGTATTTATTAAACCTATCCCACTCTCTAGATACCACTTAGCACGTAAAGGAATATTATTTAGGGTCCAGCCATGGAGAAGATTTTCGTCACTAGGATAAGATAAAGAATAAACACATTATAAAAAAATCACATTAGGATTTTCTTTTTAACCTGTTCCTTAAAACACTAGTGCTTAGGAAATCTAATGGAGGCAAAAGCAGTCAAGGGTAGTTTAGGGTTAGGGTTAGGGTTAGGGTTAGTGTTAGGGTTAGGGTACGGCTTAGGGTATGGGATAGGGTATGGGTGAGGGTACGGCATGGGGTAGGGTTTAGGGTTAGGGTTAGTGTTAGGGTTAGGGTTAGGGTATGGCTTAGGGTACGGGTGAGGGTACTGTGTAGGTCATTGGTTAGGGTTAGGTTAAGGCTTAGGATACAGGTTATTGTATGGGTTATGGTACGGCGCAGGGTATGGGTAAGGGTTAGGGTTAGGGTTAGGGTTAGAGTTAGGGTACGGCTTAGGGTACGGGTTAGGGAACGGGTGAGGGTACGGCGTAGTGTATAGGTTAGGGTTAGGGTTAGGGTACGGCTTAGGTTACGGATTAGGTTATGGGTGAGGGTACGGCGTAGGGTATGGGTTAGGGTTAGGGTTAGGGTTAGTGTTTGTGTTAGGGTTAGGGTACGGCTTAGCGTATGGGATAGGGTACGGGTGAGGGTACGGCGTAGGGTAGGGGTTAGGGTTAGGGTTAGGGATAGGGTTAGGGTATGGCTTAGGGTACGGGTGAGGGTACGGGTGAGGGTACTGCGTAGGGTATTGGTTAGGGTTAGGGTACGGCTTAGGATACGTGTTAGGGTACGTGTTAGGGTACGGCGTAGAGTGTGGGTTATGGTTAGGGTTAGTGTTAGGGTTAGGGTTACGGTACGTCTTAGGGTACGTGTTAGGGTACGGGTGAGGGTACGGCGTAGGTTATGGGTTAGGGTCAGGGTTAGGGTTAGGGTTAGGGTACGGCTTAGGATACGGGTTAGGGTATGGGTGAGGGTACGGCGTAGGTTATGGGTTAGGGTTAGGGTTAGTGTTAGGGTTATGGTACGGCTTAGGTTATGGGATAGGGTACAAGTGAGGGTATGGCATAGGGTAGGGGTTAGGGTTAGGGTTAGGGTTAGGGTTAGGGTTAGGGTACGGCTTAGGGTACGGGTGAGGGTATGGGTGAGGATACTGCGTAGGGTATTGGTTAGGGTTAGGGTACGGCTTAGGATACGGGTTAGGGTACGTGTTAGGGTATGGCGTACGGTATGGGTTAGGGTTAGGGTTAGGGTTAGGGTTAGGGTTAGGGTACGGCTTAGGGTACGGGTTAGGGTACGGGTGAGGTTACGGCGTAGGGTATAGTTTAGGGTTAGGGTTAGGGTTAGGGTACGGCTTAGGATACGGGTTAGGGTACGGGTGAGGGTACGGCGTAGCGTATGCTTTAGGGTTAGGGTTAGGGTTAGGGTACGGCTTAGGGTACAGGTTAGGGTACGGGTGAGGGTATGGTGTAGTGTATAGGTTAGGGTTAGGGTACGGCTTAGAATACGGGTTAGGGTACGGGTTAGGGTACGGCGTAGGGTATGGGTTAGGGTTAGGGTTAGGGTTAGGGTTAGGGTTAGGGTACGGCTTAGGGCACGGTTAGGGTACGGGTGAGGGTACGGCGTAGTGTATAGGTTAGGGTTAGGGTTAGGGTTAGGGTACGGCTTAGGATACGGGTTAGGGTACGGGTGAGGGTACGGCGTAGGGTAGGGGTTAGGTTTAGGGTTAGGGTTAGTGTTAGGGTTAGGGTACGGCTTAGGGTATGGGATAGGTTACGGGTGAGGGTACGGCGTAGGGTAGGGGTTAGGGTTAGGCTTAGGGTTAGTGTTAGGTTTAGGGTACCGCTTAGGGTATGGGATAGGGTACGGCGTAGGGTTGCGGTTAGGGTTAGGGTTTGGGTTAGGGTTAGGTTTAGGGTTAGTTTTAGGGTTAGGGATTGGTTTAGGGTACGGGTTAGGATTAGCATACTTGTTCGGGTTAGGGTTTTGGTTAGTGTTAGGGTACGCGTTAGGGTTAGGGTATGGGTTAGGTTTAGGGTACACGTTAGGATTAGGGTATTTATTAAACCTATCCCACTCTCTAGATACCACTTAGCACGTAAAGGAATATTATTTGGGGTTCAGCCATGGAGAAGATTTTAGTCACTAGGATAAGATAAAGAATAAACACATTATAAAAAAATCACATAAGGTTTTCTTTTTAACCTGTTCCTTAAAACACTAGTGTTTAGGAAATCTAATGGAGGCAAAAGCAGTAAAGGGTAGTTTAGGGTTAGGGTTAGGGTTAGGGTTAGGGTAGGGCTTAGGATACGGGTGAGGTTACTGGTGAGGGTACTGCGTAGGTTATTGGTTAGGGTTAGGGTACGGCTTAGGATACGGGTTAGGATATGGGTTAGGTTACGGCGTTGGGTATGGGTGAGGGTTAGGGTTAGGGTTAGGGTAAGGCTTTGGGAAGGGGTTAGGGTACGGGTGAGGGTACGGCGTAGGGTAGAGGTTAGGGTTAGGTTTAGGGTTAGGGTACGGCTTAGGATACGGGTTAGGGTACGGGTGAGGGTACGGCGTTGCGTATGGGTTAGGGTTAGGGTTAGGGTACGTCTTAGGCTACGGGTTAGGGTACGGGTGAGGGTACGGCGTAGGGTAAGGGTTAGGGTTAGGGTTAGGGTTAGTTTTAGGGTTAGGGATTGGTTTAGGGTACGGGTTAGGATTAACGTACGTGTTAGGGTTAGGTTTTGGGTTAGGGTTAGGGTACGCGTTAGGGTTAGCGTATGGGTTAGGGTTAGGGTACACGTTAGGATTAGGGTATTTATTAAACCTATCCCACTCTCTAGATACCACGTAGCACGTAAAGGAATATTATTAGGGATCCAGCCATGGAGAAGATTTTAGTCACTAGGATAAGATAAAGAATAAACACATTATAAAAAAATCACATTAGGATTTTCTTTTTAACCTGTTCCTTAAAACACTAGTGCTTAGGAAATCTAATAGAGCAAAAGCAATCAAGGGTAGTTTAGGGTTAGGGTTAGGGTTAGGGTTAGTGTTAGGGTTAGGGTACGGCTTAGGGTATGGGATAGGGTACGGGTGAGGGTACGGCGTAGGGTAGGGGTTAGGGTTAGGGTTAGGGTTATGGTTAGGGTATGGCTTAGGGTACGGGTGAGGGTACGGGTGAGGGTACTGCGTACGGTATTGGTTAGGGTTAGGGTACGGCTTAGGATACGTGTTAGGGTACGGGTTAGGGTACGGCGTAGAGTGTGGGTTAGGGTTAGGGTTAGTGTTAGGGTTAGGGTTACGGTACGTCTTAGGGTACGTGTTAGGGTACGGGTGAGGGTACGACGTAGGTTATGGGTTAGGGTTAGGGTTAGGGTTAGGGTAGGGTACGGCTTAGGATACGGGTTAGGGTACGGGTGAGGGTACGGCGTAGGTTATGGGTTAGGGTTAGGGTTAGTGTTAGGGTTATGGTACGGCTTAGGTTATGGGATAGGGTACAGGTGAGGGTATGGCATAGGGTAGGGGTTAGGGTTAGGTTTAGGGTTAGGGTTAGGGTTAGGGTACGCCTTAGGGTACGGGTGAGTGTATGGGTGAGGATACTGCGTAGGGTATTGGTTAGGGTTAGGGTACGGCTTAGGGTACGTGTTAGGTTACGGGTGAGGGTACGGCATAGGGTATGGTTTAGGGTTAGCGTTAGGGTTAGGGTTAGTGTTAGTGTTAGGGTTAGGGTACGGCTTAGCGTATGGGATAGGGTACGGTTGAGGGTACGGCGTAGGGTAGGGTTTAGGGTTAGAGTTAGGGTTAGGGTTGGGGTTAGGGTACGGCTTAGGGTACGGGTGAGTGTACGGGTGAGGGTACTGCGTAGGGTATTGGTTAGGGTTAGGATACGGCTTAGGATACGGGTTAGGGTACGGGTTAGGGTATGGCGTAGGGTATGGGTTAGGGTTAGGGTTAGGGTTAGGGTTAGGGTTAGGGTTAGGGTACGGCTTAGGATACGGGTTAGGGTACGGGTGAAGGTACGGCGTAGCGTATGGGTTAGGGTTAGGGTTAGGGTTAGGGTTAGGGTACGGCTTAGGTTATGGGATAGGGTACAGGTGAGGGTATGGCATAGGGTATGGGTTAGGGTTAGGGTTAGGGTTAGGGTTAGGGTACGGCTTAGGGTACGGGTGAGGGTATGGGTGAGGATACCGCGTAGGGTATTGGTTAGGGTTACGGTACATCTTAGGATACGGGTTAGGGTACGGGTGAGGGTACGGCGTAGGTTATGGGTTAGGGTTAGGGTTAGTGTTAGGGTTATGGTACGGCTTAGGTTATGGGATAGGGTACAGGTGAGGGTATGGCATAGGGTAGGGTTTAGGGTTAGGGTTAGGGTTAGGGTTAAGGTTAGGGTACGGCGTAGGGTACGGGTTAGGGTACGGGTGAGGTTACGGCGTAGGGTATAGTTTAGGGTTAGCGTTAGGGTTAGGGTACGGCTTAGGATACGGGTTAGGGTACGGGTGAGGGTACGGCGTAGCGTATGGTTTAGGGTTAGGGTTAGGGTTAGGGTACGGCTTAGGGTACGGGTTAGGGTACGGGTGAGGGTACGGTGTAGGTTATGGGTTAGGGGTAGGGTTAGGGTTAGGGTTAGTTTTAGGGTTAGGGATTGGTTTAGGGTACGGGTTAGGATTAGCATACGTGTTCGGGTTAGGGTTTTGGTTAGGGTTAGGGTACGCGTTAGGGTTAGGGTATGGGTTAGGTTTAGGGTACACTTTAGGATTAGGGTATTTATTAAACCTATCCCACTCTCTAGATACCACTTAGCACGTAAAGGAATATTATTTGGGGTTCAGCCATGGAGAAGATTTTAGTCACTAGGATAAGATAAAGAATGAACACATTATAAAAAAATCACATAAGGTTTTCTTTTTAACCTGTTCCTTAAAACACTAGTGTTTAGGAAATATAATGGAGGCAAAAGTAGTAAAGGGTAGTTTAGGGTTAGGGTTAGGGTTAGGGTTAGGGTAGGGCTTAGGATACGGGTGAGGGTACTGGTGAGGGTACTGCGTAGGTTATTGGTTAGGGTTAGGGTACGGCTTAGGATACGGGTTAGGATATGGGTTAGGTTACGGCGTTGGGTATGGGTGAGGGTTAGGGTTAGGGTTAGGGTAAGGCTTTGGGTACGGGTTAGGGTACGGGTGAGGGTACGGCGTAGGGTAGAGGTTAGGGTTAGGTTTAGGATTAGGGTACGGCTTAGGATACGGGTTAGGGTATGGGTGAGGGTACGGCGTAGCGTATGGGTTAGGGTTAGGGTTGGGGTTAGGGTTAGTTTTAGGGTTAGGGATTGGTTTAGGGTACGGGTTAGGATTAGCGTACGTGTTAGGGTTAGGGTTAGGGTTAGGGTTAGGTTACGCATTAGGGTTAGGGTATGGGTTAGGGTTAGGGTACACGTTAGGATTAGGGTATTTATTAAACCTATCCCACTCTCTAGATACCACTTAGCACGTAAAGGAATATTATTTGGGGTCCAGCCATGGAGAAGCTTTTAGTCACTAGGATAAGATAAAGAATAAACACATTATAAAAAAATCACATTAGGATTTTCTTTTTAACCTGTTCCTTAAAACACTATTGCTAAGGAAATCTAATGGAGGCAAAAGCAGTCAAGGGTAGTTTAGGGTTAGGGTTAGGGTTAGGGTTAGTGTTAGGGTTAGGGTACGGCTTAGGGTATGGGATAGGGTATGGGTGAGGGTACGGCATAGGGTAGGGTTTAGGGTTAGGGTTAGTGTTAGGGTTAGGGTTAGGGTATGGCTTAGGGTACGGGTGAGGGTACTGTGTAGGTCATTGGTTAGGGTTAGGTTAAGGCTTAGTATACAGGTTATTGTATGGGTTAGGGTACGGCGCAGGGTATGGGTAAGGGTTAGGGTTAGGGTTAGGGTTAGAGTTAGGGTACGGCTTAGGGTACGGGTTAGGGAACGGGTGAGGGTACGGCGTAGTGTATAGGTTAGGGGTAGGGTTAAGGTACGGCTTAGGGTACGGATTAGGTTATGGGTGAGGGTACGGCGTAGGGTATGGGTTAGGGTTAGGGTTAGGGTTAGTGTTAGTGTTAGGGTTAGGGTACGGCTTAGCGTATCGGATAGGGTACGGGTGAGGGTACGGCGTAGGGTAGGGGTTAGGGTTAGGGTTAGGGTTAGGGTTAGGGTATGGCTTAGGGTACGGGTGAGGGTACGGTGAGGGTACTGCGTACGGTATTGGTTAGGGTTAGGGTACGGCTTAGGATACGTGTTAGGGTACGGGTTAGGGTACGGCGTAGAGTGTGGGTTAGGGTTAGGGTTAGTGTTAGGGTTAGGGTTACGGTACGTCTTAGGGTACGTGTTAGGGTACGGGTGAGGGTACGGCGTAGGTTATGGGTTAGGGTTAGGGTTAGGGTTAGGGTTAGGGTACGGCTTAGGATACGGGTTAGGGTACGGGTGAGGGTACGGCGTAGGTTATGGGTTAGGGTTAGGGTTAGTGTTAGGGTTATGTTACGGCTTAGGTTATGGGATAGGGTACAGGTGAGGGTATGGCATAGGGTAGGGGTTAGGGTTAGGGTTAGGGTTAGGGTTAGGGTTAGGTTACGGCTTAGGGTACGGGTGAGGGTATGGGTGAGGATACTGTGTAGGGTATTGGTTAGGGTTAGGGTACGGCTTAGGATACGGGTTAGGGTACGTGTTAGGGTATGGCGTACGGTATGGGTTAGGGTTAGGGTTAGGGTTAGGGTTAGGGTTAGGGTTAGGGTACGGCTTAGGGTACGGGTTAGGGTACGGGTGAGGTTACAGCGTAGGGTATAGTTTAGGGTTAGGGTTAGGGTTAGGGTACGGCTTAGGATACGGGTTAGGGTACGGGTGAGGGTACGGCGTAGCGTATGGTTTAGGGTTTGGGTTAGGGTTAGGGTACGGCTTAGGGTACGGGTTAGGGTACGGGTGAGGGTATGGTGTAGTGTATAGGTTAGGGTTAGGGTTAGGGTTAGGGTATGGCTTAGGGTACGGGAGAGGGTACGGGTGAGGGTACTGTGTAGGGTATTGGTTATGGTTAGGGTACGGCTTAGAATATGGGTTAGGGTACGGGTTAGGGTACGGCGTAGGGTATGGGTTAGGGTTAGGGTTAGGGGTTAGGGTTAGGGTTAGGGGTACGGCTTAGGGTACGGGTTAGGGTACGGGTGAGGGTACGGCGTAGTGTATAGGTTAGGGTTAGGGTTAGGGTTAGGGTACGGCTTAGGGTACCGGTTAGTGTACGGGTGAGGGTATGGCGTAGTGTATAGGTTAGGGTTAGGGTTAGGGTTAGGGTACGGCTTAGGGGTATGGGATAGGGTACGGGTGAGGTACGGCGTAGGGTAGGGGTTAGGTTTAGGGTTAGGGTTAGTGTTAGGGGTTAGGGTACAGCTTAGTGTATGGGATAGGTTACGGGTGAGGGTACGGCGTAGGGTAGGGGTTAGGGTTAGGTTTAGGGTTAGTGTTAGGTTTAGGGTACCGCTTAGGGTATGGGATAGGGTACGTCGTAGGGTAGCGGTTAGGGTTAGGGTTAGGGTTAGGGTTAGGTTACGGCTTAGGGTACGGGAGAGGGGTACGGGTGAGGGTACTGTGTAGGGTATTGGTTATGGTTAGGGTACGGCTTAGAATACGGGTTAGGGTACGGGTTAGGGTACGGGCGTAGGGTATGGGTTAGGGTTAGGGTTAGGGTTAGGGTTAGGGTTAGGGTATGGCTTAGGGCACGGTTAGGGTACGGGTGAGGGTACGGCGTAGTGTATAGGTTAGGGTTAGGGTTAGGGTTAGGGTTACGGCTTAGGATACGGGTTAGGGTACGGGTGAGGGTTACGGCGTAGGGTAGGGGTTAGGTTTTAGGGTTAGGGTTAGTGTTAGGGTTAGGGTACGGCTTAGGGTATGGGATAGGTTACGGGTGAGGGTACGGCGTAGGGTAGGGTTAGGGTTAAGGTTTAGGTTTAGTGTTAGGTTTAGGGTACCGCTTAGGGTATGGGATAGGGTACGGCGTAGGGTTGCGGTTAGGGTTAGGGTTAGGGTTAGGGTTAGGGTACGGCTTAGGATACGGGTTAGCGTACGGGTGAGGGTACGGCGTAGGTTATGGGTTAGGGTTAGGGTTAGGGTTAGGGTTAGTTTTAGGGTTAGGGATTGGTTTAGGGTACGGGTTAGGATTAGCATACTTGTTCGGGTTCGGGTTTTGGTTAGGGTTAGGGTACGCGTTAGGGTTAGGGGTATGGGTTAGGTTTAGGGTACACGTTAGGATTAGGGTATTTATTAAACCTATCCCACTCTCTAGATACCACTTAGCACGTAAAGGAATATTATTTGGGGTTCAGCCATGGAGAAGATTTTAGTCACTAGGATAAGATAAAGAATAAACACATTATAAAAAAATCACATAAGGTTTTCTTTTTAACCTGTTCCTTAAAACACTAGTGTTTAGGAAATCTAATGGAGGCAAAAGCAGTAAAGGGTAGTTTAGGGTTAGGGTTAGGGTTAGGGTTAGGGTAGGGCTTAGGATACGGTTGAGGTTACTGGTGAGGGTACTGCGTAGGGTATTGGTTAGGGTTAGGGTAACGGCTTAGGATACGGGTTAGGATATGGGTTAGGTTACGGCGTTGGGTATGGGTGAGGGTTAGGGTTAGGGTTAGGGTAAGGCTTTGGGAAGGGGTTAGGGTACGGGTGAGGGTATGGCGTAGGGTAGAGGTTAGGGTTAGGTTTAGGGTTAGGGTACGGCTTAGGATACGGGTTAGGGTACGGGTGAGGGTACGGCGGTTGTGTATGGGTTAGGGTTAGGGTTAGGGTACGTCTTAGGCTACGGGTTAGGGTACGGGTGAGGGTACGGCGTAGGGTAAGGGTTAGGGTTAGGTTAGGGTTAGTTTTAGGGTTAGGGTTTGGTTTAGGGTACGGGTTAGGATTAGCGTACGTGTTAGGGTTAGGTTTTGGGTTAGGGTTAGGGTACGCGTTAGGGTTAGGGTATGGGTTTAGGGTTAGGGTACACGTTAGGATTAGGGTATTTATTAAACCTATCCCACTCTCTAGATACCACTTAGCACATAAAGGAATATTATTAGGGATCCAGCCATGGAGAAGATTTTAGTCACTAGGATAAGATAAAGAATAAACACATTATAAAAAAATCACATTAGGATTTTCTTTTTAACCTGTTCCTTAAAACACTAGTGCTTAGGAAATCTAATAGAGGCAAAAGCAATCAAGGGTAGTTTAGGGTTAGGGTTAGGGTTAGGTTTAGTGTTAGGGTTAGGGTACGGCTTAGGGTATGGGATAGGGTACGGGTGAGGGTACGGCGTAGGGTAGGGGTTAGGGTTAGGGTTAGGGTTATGGTTAGGGTATGGCTTAGGGTACGGGTGAGGGTACGGGTGAGGGTACTGCGTACGGTATTGGTTAGGGTTAGGGTACGGCTTAGGATACGTGTTAGGGGTACGGGTTAGGGTACGGCGTAGAGTGTGGGTTAGGGTTAGGGTTAGTGTTAGGGTTAGGGTTACGGTACGTCTTAGGGTACGTGTTAGGGTACGGGTGAGGGTACGACGTAGGTTATGGGTTAGGGTTAGGGTTAGGGTTAGGGTAGGGTACGGCTTAGGATACGGGTTAGGGTACGGGTGAGGGTACGGCGTAGGTTATGCGTTAGGGTTAGGGTTAGTGTTAGGTTTATGGTACGGCTTAGGTTATGGGATAGGGTACAGGTGAGGGTATGGCATAGGGTAGGGGTTAGGGTTAGGTTTAGGGTTAGGGTTAGGGTTAGGGTACGCCTTAGGGTACGGGTGAGTGTATGGGTGAGGATACTGCGTAGGGTATTGGTTAGGGTTAGGGTACGGCTTAGGGTACGTGTTAGGTTACGGGTGAGGGTACGGCATAGGGTATGGTTTAGGGTTAGCGTTAGGGTTAGGGTTAGTGTTAGTGTTAGGGTTAGGGTACGGCTTAGCGTATGGGATAGGGTACGGTTGAGGGTACGGCATAGGGTAGGGTTTAGGGTTAGAGTTAGGGTTAGGGTTGGGGTTAGGGTACGGCTTAGGGTACGGGTGAGGGTACGGGTGAGGGTACTGCGTAGGGTATTGGTTAGGGTTAGGATACGGCTTAGGATACGGGTTAGGGTAAGGGTTAGGGTATGGCGTAGGGTATGGGTTAGGGTTAGGGTTAGGGTTAGGGTTAGGGTTAGGGTTAGGGTACGGCTTAGGATACGGGTTAGGGTACGGGTTAGGGTATGGCGTAGGGTATGGGTTAGGGTTAGGGTTAGGGTTAGGGTTAGGGTTAGGGTTAGGGTACGGCTTAGGTTATGGGATAGGGTACAGGTGAGGGTATGGCATAGGGTATGGTTTAGGGTTAGGGTTAGGGTTAGGGTTAGGGTACGGCTTAGGGTACGGGTGAGGGTATGGGTGAGGATACTGCGTAGGGTATTGGTTAGGGTTACGGTACGTCTTAGGATACGGGTTAGGGTACGGATGAGGGTACGGCGTAGGTTATGGGTTAGGGTTAGGGTTAGTGTTAGGGTTATGGTACGGCTTAGGTTATGGGATAGGGTACAGGTGAGGGTATGGCATAGGGTAGGGTTTAGGGTTAGGGTTAGGGTTAGGGTTAGGGTTAGGTACGGCTTAGGGTACGGGTGAGGGTATGGGTGAGGATACTGCATAGGGTATTGGTTAGGGTTAGGGTACGGCTTAGAATACGGGTTAGGGTACGTGTTAGGGTATGGCGTACTGTATGGGTTAGGGTTAGGGTTAGGGTTAGGGTTAGGGTTAGGGTTAGGGTACGGCGTAGGGTACGGGTTAGGGTACGGGTGAGGTTACGGCGTAGGGTATAGTTTAGGGTTAGCGTTAGGGTTAGGGTACGGCTTAGGATACGGGTTAGGGTACGGGTGAGGGTACGGCGTAGCGTATGGTTTAGGGTTAGGGTTAGGGTTAGGGTACGGCTTAGGGTACGGGTTAGGGTACGGGTGAGGGTATGGTGTAGGTTATGGGTTAGGGTTAGGGTTAGGGTTAGGGTTAGTTTTAGGGTTAGGGATTGGTTTAGGGTACGGGTTAGGATTAGGGTTAGGGTTAGGGTAGGGTACGGCTTAGGATACGGGTTAGGGTACGGGTGAGGGTACGGCGTTGCGTATGGGTTAGGGTTAGGGTTAGGGTACGTCTTAGGCTACGGGTTAGGGTACGGGTGAGGGTACGGCGTAGGGTAAGGGTTAGGGTTAGGGTTAGGGTTAGTTTTAGGGTTAGGGTTTGGTTTAGGGTACGGGTTAGGATTAGCGTACGTGTTAGGGTTAGGTTTTGGGTTAGGGTTAAGGTACGCGTTAGGGTTAGGGTATGGGTTAGGGTTAGGGTACACGTTAGGATTAGGGTATTTATTAAACCTATCCCAATCTCTAGATACCACTTAGCACATAAAGGAATATTATTAGGGATCCAGCCATGGAGAAGATTTTAGTCACTAGGATAAGATAAAGAATAAACACATTATAAAAAAATCACATTAGGATTTTCTTTTTAACCTGTTCCTTAAAACACTAGTGCTTAGGAATTCTAATAGAGGCAAAAGCAATCAATGGTAGTTTAGGGTTAGGGTTAGGGTTAGGGTTAGTGTTAGGGTTAGGGTATGGCTTAGGGTATGGGATAGGGTATGGGTGAGGGTACGGCATAGGGTAGGGTTTAGGGTTAGGGTTAGTGTTAGGGTTAGGGTTAGGGTATGGCTTAGGGTACGGGTGAGGGTACTGTGTAGGTCATTGGTTAGGGTTAGGTTAAGGCTTAGGATACAGGTTATTGTATGGGTTAGGGTACGGCGCAGGGTATGGGTAAGGGTTAGGGTTAGGGTTACGGTTAGAGTTAGGGTACGGCTTAGGGTACGGGTGAGGGTATGGGTGAGGATACTGCGTAGGGTATTGGTTAGGGTTAGGGTACGGCTTAGGATACGGGTTAGGGTACGTGTTAGGGTATGGCGTACGCTATGGGTTAGGGTTAGGGTTAGGGTTAGGGTTAGGGTTAGGGTACGGCTTAGGGTACGGGTTAGGGTACGGGTGAGGTTACTGCATAGGGTATAGTTTAGGGTTAGGGTTAGGGTTAGGGTACGGCTTAGGGTACGGGTTAGGGTACGGGTGAGAGTATGGCGTAGTGTATAGGTTAGGGTTAGGGTTATGGTTAGGGTACGGCTTAGAATACGGGTTAGGGTACGGTTTAGGGTACGGCGTAGGGTATGGGTTAGGTTTAGGGTTAGGGTAAGGGTTAGGGTTAGGGTACGGCTTAGGGTACGGGTTAGGGTACGGGTGAGGGTACCGCGTAGTGTATAGGTTAGGGTTAGGGTTAGGGTTAGGGTACGGCTTAGGTTATGGGATAGGGTACGGGTGAGGGTACGGCGTAGGGTAGGGGTTAGGTTTAGGGTTAGGGTTAGTGTTAGGGTTAGGGTACGGCTTAGGGTATGGGATAGGTTACGGGTGAGGGTACGGCATAGGGTAGGGGTTAGGGTTAGGTTTAGGGTTAGTGTTAGGTTTAGGGTACCGCTTAGGGTATGGGATAGGGTACGGCGTAGGGTAGCGGTTAGGGTTAGGGTTAGGGTTAGGGTACGGCTTAGGATACGGGTTAGGGTTAGGGTTAGGGTATGGCGTAGGTTATGGGTTAGGGTTAGGGTTAGGTTTAGGGTTAGGGTTAGGGTTAGGGTACGGCTTAGGATACGGGTTAGGGTACGGGTGAGGGTACGGCGTAGCGTATGGGTTAGGGTTAGGGTTAGGGTACGTCCTAGGGTACGGGTTAGGGTACGGGTGAGGGTACGGCGTAGGGTAAGGGTTAGGGTTAGGGTTAGGGTTAGGGTTAGTTTTAGGGTTAGGGATTGGTTTAGGGTACGGGTTAGGATTAGCGTACGTGTTAGGGTTAGGTTTTGGGTTAGGGTTAGGGTACGCGTTAGGGTTAGGGTATGGGTTAGGGTTAGGGTACACGTTAGGATTAGGGTATTTATTAAACCTATCCCACTCTCTAGATACCACTTAGCACGTAAAGGAATATTATTAGGGATCCAGCCATGGAGAAGATTTTAGTCACTAGGATAAGATAAAGAATAAACACATTATAAAAAAATCACATTAGGATTTTCTTTTTAACCTGTTCCTTAAAACACTAGTGCTTAGGAAATCTAATAGAGGCAAAAGCAATCAAGGGTAGTTTAGGGTTAGGTTTAGGGTTAGGGTTAGTGTTAGGGTTAGGGTACGGCTTAGGGTATGGGATAGGGTACGGGTGAGGGTACGGCGTAGGGTAGGGGTTAGGGTTAGGGTTAGGGTTAGGGTTAGGGTATGGCTTAGGGTACGGGTGAGGGTACGGGTGAGGGTACTGCGTAGGGTATTGGTTAGGGTTAGGGTACGGCTTAGGATACGTGTTAGGGTACGGGTTAGGGTACGGCGTAGAGTGTGGGTTAGGGTTAGGGTTAGTGTTAGGGTTAGGGTTACGGTACATCTTAGGGTACGTGTTAGGGTACGGGTGAGGGTACGGCGTAGGTTATGGGTTAGGGTTAGGGTTAGGGTTAGGGTTAGGGTACGGCTTAGGATACGGGTTAGGGTACGGGTGAGGGTACGGCGTAGGTTATGGGTTAGGGTTAGGGTTAGTGTTAGGGTTATGGTACGGCTTAGGTTATGGGATAGGGTACAGGTGAGGGTATGGCATAGGGTAGGGGTTAGGGTTAGGGTTAGGGTTAGGGTTACGGTTAGGGTACGGCTTAGGGTATGGGTGAGGGTATGGGTGAGAATACTGCGTAGGGTATTGGTTAGGGTTAGGGTACGGCTTAGGATACGGGTTAGGGTACGTGTTAGGGTATGGCGTACGGTATGGGTTAGGGTTAGGGTTAGGGTTAGGGTTAGGGTTAGGGTACGGCTTAGGGTACGGGTTAGGGTACGGGTGAGGTTACGGCGTAGGGTATAGTTTAGGGTTAGGGTTAGGGTTAGGGTACGGCTTAGGGTACGGGTTAGGGTACGGGTGAGAGTATGGCGTAGTGTATAGGTTAGGGTTAGGGTTATGTTTAGGGTACGGCTTAGAATACGGGTTAGGGTACGGTTTAGGGTACGGCGTAGGGTATGGGTTAGGTTTAGGGTTAGGGTAAGGGTTAGGGTTAGGGTACGGCTTAGGGTACGGGTTAGGGTACGGGTGAGGGTACTGCGTAGGTTATTGGTTAGGGTTAGGGTACGGCTTAGGATACGGGTTAGGATATGGGTTAGGTTACGGCGTTGGGTATGGGTGAGGGTTAGGGTTAGGGTTAGGGTAAGGCTTTGGGTACGGGTTAGGGTACGGGTGAGGGTACGGCGTAGGGTAGAGGTTAGGGTTAGGTTTAGGGTTAGGGTACGGCTTAGGATACGGGTTAGGGTATGGGTGAGGGTACGGCGTAGCGTATGGGTTAGGGTTAGGGTTAGGGTTAGGGTTAGTTTTAGGGTTAGGGATTGGTTTAGGGTACGGGTGAGGATTAGCGTACGTGTTAGGGTTAGGGTTTGGGTTAGGGTTAGGGTACGCATTAGGGTTAGGGTTAGGGTACACGTTAGGATTAGGGTATTTATTAAACCTATCCCACTCTCTAGATACCACTTAGCACGTAAAGGAATATTATTTAGGGTCCAGCCATGGAGAAGATTTTCGTTACTAGGATAAGATAAAGAATAAACACATTATAAAAAAATCACATTAGGATTTTCTTTTTAACCTGTTCCTTAAAACACTAGTGCTTAGGAAATCTAATGGAGGCAAAAGCAGTCAAGGGTAGTTTAGGGTTAGGGTTAGGGTTAGGGTTAGTGTTAGGGTTAGGGTACGGCTTAGGGTATGGGATAGGGTATGGGTGAGGGTACGGCATAGGGTAGGGTTTAGGGTTAGGGTTAGTGTTAGGGTTAGGGTTAGGGTACGGCTTAGGGTACGGTTGAGGGTACTGTGTAGGTCATTGGTTAGGGTTAGGTTAAGGCTTAGGATACAGATTATTGTATGGGTTAGGGTACGGCGCAGGGTATGGGTAAGGGTTAGGGTTAGGGTTAGGGTTAGAGTTAGGGTACGGCTTAGGGTACGGGTTAGGGTACGGGTGAGGGTACGGCGTAGTGTATAGGTTAGGGTTAGGGTTAGGGTACGGCTTTGGGTACGGGTTAGGTTACGGGTGAGGGTACGGCGTAGGGTATGGGTTAGGGTTAGGGTTAGGGTTAGTGTTAGTGTTAGGGTTAGGGTACGGCTTAGCGTATGGGATAGGGTACGGGTGAGGGTACGGCATAGGGTAGGGGTTAGGGTTAGAGTTAGGGTTAGGGTTGGGGTTAGGGTACGGCTTAGGGTACGGGTGAGGGTACGGGTGAGGGTACTGCGTAGGGTATTGGTTAGGGTTAGGATACGGCTTAGGATACGGGTTAGGGTACGGGTTATGGTATGGCGTAGGGTATGGGTTAGGGTTAGGGTTAGGGTTAGGGTTAGGGTACGGCTTAGGATACGGGTTAGGGTACGGGTGAGGGTACGGCGTAGCGTATGGGTTAGGGTTAGGGTTAGGGTTAGGGTACGGCTTAGGATACGGGTTAGGGTACGGGTGAGGGTACGGCGTAGCGTATGGTTTAGGGTTAGGGTTAGGGTTAGGTTTAGGGTACGGCTTAGGGTACGGGTTAGGGTACGAGTGAGGGTATGGCGTAGTGTATAGGTTAGGGTTAGGGTTAGGGTTAGGGTATGGCTTAGGGTACAGTTTAGTGTACGAGTGAGGGTATGTCGTAGTGTATAGGTTAGGGTTAGGGTTAGGGTTAGGGTATGGCTTAGGGTACGGTGAGGATACGGGTGAGGGTACTGTGTAGGGTATTGGTTATGGTTAGGGTACGGCTTAGAATACGGGTTAGGGTACGGGTTAGGGTACGGCATAGGGTATGGGTTAGGGTTAGGGTTAGGGTTAGGGTTAGGGTACGGCTTAGGGTACGGGTTAGGGTACGGGTGAGGGTACGGCGTAGTGTATAGGTTAGGGTTAGGGTTAGGGTTAGGGTACGGCTTAGGGTACGGGTTAGGGTACGGGTGAGGGTATGGCGTAGTGTATAGGTTAGGGTTAGGGTTAGGTGTAGGGTACGGCTTAGGTTATGGGATAGGGTACGGGTGAGGGTACGGCGTAGGGTAGGGGTTAGGTTTAGGGTTAGGGTTAGTGTTAGGGTTAGGGTACGGCTTAGGGTATGGGATAGGTTACGGGTGAGGGTACGGCGTAGGGTAGGGGTTAGGGTTAGGTTTAGGATTAGTGTTAGGGTTAGGGTACCGCTTAGGGTATGGGATAGGGTACTGCGTAGGGTAGCCATTAGGGTTAGGGTTAGGGTTAGAGTTAGGGTACGGCTTAGGATACGGGTTAGGGTACGGGTGAGGGTACTGCGTAGCGTATGGTTTAGGGTTAGGGTTAGGGTTAGGGTACGCGTTAGGGTTAGGGTATGGGTTAGGGTTAGGGTACACGTTAGGATTAGGGTATTTATTAAACCTATCCCACTCTCTAGATACCACTTAGCACGTAAAGGAATATTATTAGGGATCCAGCCATGGAGAAGATTTTAGTCACTAGGATAAGATAAAGAATAAACACATTATAAAAAAATCACATTAGGATTTTCTTTTTAACCTGTTCCTTAAAACACTGGTGCTTAGGAAATCTAATAGAGGCAAAAGCAATCAAGGGTAGTTTAGGGTTAGGGTTAGGATTAGGGTTAGTGTTAGGGTTAGGGTACGGCTTAGGGTATGGGATAGGGTACTGGTGAGGGTACGGCGTAGGGTAGGGGTTAGGGTTAGGGTTAGGGTTGGGGTTAGGGTATGGCTTAGGGTACGGGTGAGGGTACGGGTGAGGGTATTGTGTAGGGTATTGGTTATGGTTAGGGTACGGCTTAGAATACGGGTTAGGGCACGGGTTAGGGTACGGCGTAGGGTATGGGTTAGGGTTAGGGTTATGGTTAGGGCTGGGTACGGCTTAGGGTACGGGTTAGGGTACGGGTGAGGGTACGGCGTAGTGTATAGGTTAGGGTTAGGGTTAGGGTTAGGGTACGGCTTAGTGTACGGGTTAGGGTACGGGTGAGGGTATGGCGTAGTGTATAGGTTAGGGTTAGGGTTAGGGTTAGGGTACGGCTTAGGGTATGGGATAGGGTACGGGTGAGGGTACGGCGTAGGGTAGGGTTTAGGTTTAGGGTTAGGGTTAGTGTTAGGGTTAGGGTACGGCTTAGGGTATGGGATAGGGTACGGGTGAGGGTACTGCGTAGGGTAGGGGTTAGGGTTAGGTTTAGGGTTAGTGTTAGGGTTAGGGTACCGCTTAGGGTTTGGGATAGGGTACGGCGTAGGGTAGCGGTTAGGGTTAGGGTTAGGGTTAGGGTTAGGTTACGGCTTAGGATACGGGTTAGGGTACGGGTGAGGGTACTGCGTAGCGTATGTGTTAGGGTTCGGGTTAGGGTACGGCTTAGGGTATGGGTTAGGATACGTGTGTGGTTACGGCGTAGGGTATGGTTTAGGTTTAGGATTAGTGTTAGGGTTAGGGTACCGCTTAGGGTATGGGATAGGGTACGGCGTAGGGTAGCGGTTAGGGTTAGGGTTAGGCTTAGGGTCAGGGTACGGCTTAGGGTACGGGTTAGGGTACGGGTGAGGGTACGGCGTAGGGTATGGTTTAGGGTTAGGGTTAGGGTTAGGGTTAGTTTTAGGGTTAGGGATAGTTTTGGGTACGGGTTAGGATTAGCGTATGTGTTAGGGTTAGGATTTGTGTTAGGTTTAGGGTATGCGTTCGGGTTAGCGTATGGGTTAGGGCTAGGGTACACGTTAGGATTAGGGTATTTATTAAACCTATCCCACTCTCTAGATACCACTTAGCACGTAAAGGAATATTATTTGGTGTCCAGCCATGGAGAAGATTTTAGTCACTAGGATAAGATAAAGAATAAACACATTATAAAAAAATCACATGAGGATTTTCTTTTTAACCTGTTCCTTAAAACACTAGTGCTTAGGAAATCTAATGGAGGCAAAAGCAGTCAAGGGTAGTTTCGGTTAGGGTTAGGGTTAGGGTTAGTGTTAGGGTTAGGGTACGGCTTAGGGTATGGGATAGGGTACGGGTGAGGGTATGGCGTAGGTTAGGGGTTAGGGTTAGGGTTAGGTTTAGGGTACGGGTGAGGGTAAGGGTGAGGATACTGCGTAGGGTATTGGTTAGGATTAGGGTACGGCTTAGGATACGGGTTAGGGTATGGGTTAGTGTACGGCGTAGGGTATGGGTTAGGGTATGGGTTAGGGTTAGGGTTAGGGTTAGGGGTATGGTACGGCTTAGGGTACGGGTTAGAGTACAGGTGAGTGTACGGCGTAGGGTATAGGTTAGGGTTAGGGTTAGGGTTAGGGTTAGGGTACGGCTTAGGATACGGGTTAGGGTACGGGTGAGGGTACGGCGTAGCGTATGGGTTAGGGTTAGAGTTAGGGTACGACTTAGGGTACGGGTTAGGGTACGGGTGACGGTACGGCGTAGGGTATATGTTAGGGTTACGGTTAGTTTTAGGGTTACGTCAAGTATAGGGTACAGGTTAGGATTAGGGTACTTGTTAGGGTTAGGCTATGGGTTAGGGTTAGGGTTCACGTTAGGGTTAGGTCATTTATTAAACCTATCCCACTCTCTACATACCACTTAGCGCGTAAAGGAATGTAATTTGGGTTCCAACCATGGAGAAAATTTTAGACACTAGGATAAGATAAAGAATACACACATTATAAATAAGTCACATTAGCATTTTATTTTTAACCTGTTCCTTAAAACACTAGTGCTTAGGAAATCTATTGGAGGCAAAAGCAGTCAAGGGTAGTTTACAGTTAGTGTTAGGGTTAGGGTTAGGGTTAGGGTATGGCTTAGAGTAAGGGTGAGGGTACGGCGTAGGATATGTGTTAGGGTTAGTCTTAGGGTTAGGGTTAGAGTTAGGGTACGGCTTAGGGTACGGGTTAGGGTAAGAGTGAGGGTACGGAGTAGGGTATGGGTTAGGATTACGGTTAGGGTTAGGGTACGGCTTAGGATACGGGTTAGGGTAAGGGTGAGGGTACGGCAAAGGATATGGGTTAGGCTATGAGTTATTGTTAGGGTTAGGGTACGGCTTTGGGTACGGGTTAGGGAACGCGTGAGTGTACGGCGTAGGTTATGGGTTAGGTTTAGAGTTAGGGTTAGGGTTAGGGTTAGGGTACGGGTTAGGGTACGGTTGAGGGTACGGGTTAGTGTATGGATTAGGGTTAGGGTTAGGGTACGGGTTAGGGTAAGGGTGAGGGTACGGCATAGGATATGGGTTAGGCTTAGTGTTATGGTTAGGGTTAGGGTACGGCTTTGGGTATGGGTTAGGGAACACGTGAGTGTACGGCGTAGGGTATGGGTTAGGGTGAGGGTTAGGGTTAGGGTTAGGGTTAGGGTTAGGGTACGGCTTTGGGTACGGGTGAGGGTACCTCGTTGGGTATGTGTTAGGGTTAGGGGTAGGGTACGACTTCGGGTACGGTTTAGGGTCCGGGTTAGGTTACGGCATAGGGTATGGCTTAAGGTTAGTTTTAGGGTTAGGGTTAGGGTACTGCTTATGGTACGGGTTAGAGTACGGGTGAGAGTTAGGTTTAGGGTATGGATAAGGGTTAGTGTATGCATTAGAGTTAGGGTATTTATTAAACATATCCCACTCTCTAGATACCATTTAGCACGTAAAGTGAAGAGGCTGGAATGGCGAACCCGAGCACAAGGAGAGGAGAAATGAGGTGCATTTTAGAAACCTTTCCCGATCTCACGGCATACCATCTTCTGGGTTTCCCATGCATGTTTTGATGTAGGAAGATGCCCTTGTACCTGGAGATTTGAGACCCATGGTGTGGGTACCCCGCGGTGTTACTTTAAAGTATCTGGGTTTGCTCACCCAACCTCACCAATCCTCTCAGCCCCAAGAGTGTCCAGCCTTATGTCTCATCCAGCTGTGGGTCTAGATATGGTCAATCCAAGTTGCATTAGAGACCCTGAACGGATTTTGTAAGAATTTCTCTTTCACTGTCTTTGTTTTGTGGGTTTTTTAAAGTAATTTATGTTTAGAATGGGGCTTGGCTGCTTTTCCCTGCTGTGTTTATTCCGCTTTACACCCTCTTGATTCACTTGCAGAGAGATATCGATACATAGGTTTTCAGATTCTTACTAGTCAGATATATTCTTGTGCGGTGACTAGGGGGTGTTGAGTCCAGTTCACTGAGCAGGGAGTAGGCCTTGTCTATTACATATTTGGCTTATGGAGCGGTCTCTGAGCTAATTTCAAACCCTTGTTCTATGCATCATCCCACCTCACCTTTCCCGTTAAGCAGCCATAGTGTGTCTTCTAAAGGTGTGACTCTGTTCTGTTTTGTAATTCCGTTCAAGAGTAGCGATTTTGACATTCCCTCTCTAAGCGATATCTTAGGATAAGTGTCTTTTTCTGTGTGACTTATTTCACTTAGAATTATCGTCGCTAAATCCACTCATCATGCTGCTAACTAGCCTTATGACATTGATTTCATGGCTGAGTGATATTCCATTGTGCCATGTACCACCATTTCTTTATCCATTTTTCTCTTTCCTGGGATATTGAAGGTGTACCGAAGTGGAGGTTCTTGGAAACAGAGCAGCCGTAAAGTTTGGGGTGCCTGTGTCTTGTTGATTTTTAGTTTTCCCAATTTATACGCCCATGAGTGGAAGTGCCCTATGCTCTCTACGCTGTGTTTATTACTTGTTTCAGGACACACCGTACACTTCTCCAGAGTGCCTGTTGGCAATTTACATCCTGCCCATTAGCGTAGCAAGGCTCCCATGTCTCCATGGCCTGTCCTGCTTTTCTGGTTTTTACACTTTTTTCAGCATGGCTTTTTTGACCGAGGGCAAGCGAGATTTCTTTGTAGCGCTGATTTGCCCTTCCGGCTTGCTTGGTTGGCCAAAAAGGGCGTATGCGTTTTTTCCTGAATATATTCAGGAAAAAACGCATACGCCCTTTTTGGCCAAGGACATCATTGTCAACGTTGTGCCGCTTTTCATGTGCTTTAAAGGCGAGTCGAATCTACCTCCTGAAATCTGTTTCTTGCAAATCTGCCTTGCTTTCAAATCCTCTTCGTTGCCTTCCCTCAATATATTTGTGGACGAGAGTTATCATTTATAACTCTGCACGTTTCTGAATTGCAGTGCCCCTGAGCTCCATTTTTCTACTCGCTTTTTTGGGAGCTGGCCGCAAAAGCGCAGGATTGCTTCAGGCCCTATTTTGGTTCTGGGGGGCAGGCTGAGCCTGTGGTTCATGCTTCTTCCTGATGGGAAAATGGAGTGACCTGTGCCTGTCCCAACACCTAGGGCTAGTCTCTCGTTGGTTCCCCGTCTTCCCGTTCATCCTCAGGACAAATTGCAACCTGGACGAAACAGGAGGTTAAAGGTGCTGATTCTCCAAGTAGGGAGATGGTTAGTCAAGCGGCTGGAATGGCGAACCCGAGCACAAGGAGAGGAGAAATGAGATGCGTTTTAGAAACCTTTCCCAATCTCACGGCATACCATCTTCTGGGTTTCCCATGCATGTTTTGATGTAGGAAGATGCCCTTGTACCTGGAGATTTGAGACCCATGGGGTGTGTACCCCGCGGTGTTACTTTAAAATATCTGGGTTTGCTCACCCAACCTCACCAATCCTCTCAGCCCCAAGAGTGTCCAGCCTTATGTCTCATCCAGCTGTGGGTCTAGATATGGTCAATCCAAGTTGCATCAGAGACCCTGAACGGATTTTGTAAGAATTTCTCTTTCACTGTCTTTGTTTTGTGGGTTTTTTAAAGTAATTTATGTTTAGAATGGGGCTTGGCTGCTTTTCCCTGCTGTGTTTATTCCGCTTTACACACTCTTGATTCACTTGCAGAGAGATATCGATACATAGGTTTTCAGATTCTTACTAGTCAGATATATTCTTGTGCGGTGACTAGGGGGTGTTGAGTCCAGTTCACTGAGCAGGGAGTAGGCCTTGTCTATTACATATTTGGCTTATGGAGCGGTCTCTGAGCTAATTTCAAACCCTTGTTTTATGCATCAGCCCACCTCACCTTTCCCGTTAAGCAGCCATAGTGTGTCTTCTAAAGGTGTGACTCTGTTCTGTTTTGTAATTCAGTTCAAGTTTAGCGATTTTGACATTCCCTCTATAAGCGATATCTTAGGATAAGTGTCTTTTCCTGTGTGACTTATTTCACTTAGAATCATCGTACCTAAATCCACTCATCATGCTGCTAACTAGCCTTATGACATTGATCTCATGGCTGAGTGATATTCCATTGGGCCAAGTACCACTATTTCTTTATCCATTTTTCTCTTTCTGGGATATTGAAGGTGTACCGAAGTGATGGTTCTTGGAAGCAGAGCAGCCGTAAACTTTGGGGTGCCTGTGTCTTGTTGATTTTTAGTTTTCCCAATTTATACGCCCATGAGTGGAAGTTCCCTATGCTCTCTAAGCTGTGTTTATTACTTGTTTCAGGACACACCGTACACTTCTCCAGAGTGCCTGTTGGCAAATTACATCCCGCCCATCAGCGTAGCAAGGCTCCCATGTCTCCATGGCCTGTCCTGCTTTTCTGGTTTTTACACTTTTTTCAGCATGGCCCTTTTGACCGAGGGCAAGCGAGACTTCTTTGTAGCGCTGATTTGCCCTTCCGGCTTGCTTGGTTGGCCAAAAAGGGCGTATGCGTTTTTTCCTGAATATATTCAGGAAAAAACGCATACGCCCTTTTTGGCCAAGGACATCATTGTCAACGTTGTGCCGCTTTTCATGTGCTTTAAAGGCGAGTCGAATCTACCTCCTGAAATCTGTTTCTTGCAAATCTGCCTTGCTTTCAAATCCTCTTCGTTGCCTTCCCTCAATATATTTGTGGACGAGAGTTATCATTTATAACTCTGCACGTTTCTGAATTGCAGTGCCCCTGAGCTCCATTTGTCTACTCGCTTTTTTGGGAGCTGGCCGCAAAAGCGCAGGATTGCTTCAGGCCCTATTTTGGTTCTGGGGGGCAGGCTGAGCCTGTGGTTCATGCTTCTTCCTGATGGGAAAATGGAGTGACCTGTGCCTGTCCCAACACCTAGGGCTAGTCTCTCGTTGGTTCCCCGTCTTCCCGTTCATCCTCAGGACAAATTGCAACCTGGACGAAACAGGAGGTTAAAGGTGCTGATTCTCCAAAAAGGGAGATGGTTAGTCAAGCGGCTGGAATGGCGAACCCGAGCACAAGGAGAGGAGAAATGAGGTGCGTTTTAGAAACCTTTCCCGATCTCACGGCATACCATCTTCTGGGTTTCCCATGCATGTTTTGATGTAGGAAGATGCCCTTGTACCTGGAGATTTGAGACCAATGGGGTGTGTACCCCACGGTGTTACTTTAAAGTATCTGCGTTTGCTCACCCAACCTCACCAATCCTCTCAGCCCCAAGAGTGTCCAGCCTTATGTCTCATCCAGCTGTGGGTCTAGATATGGTCAATCCAAGTTGCATCATAGACCCTGAACGGATTTTGTAAGAATTTCTCTCTCTTTCACTGTCTTTGTTTTGTGGGTTTTTTAAAGTAATTTATGTTTAAAATGGGGCTTGGCTGCTTTTCCCTGCTGCGTTTATTCGCTTTACACACTCTTGATTCACTTGCAGAGAGATATCGATACATAGGTTTTCAGATTCTTACTAGTCAGATATATTCTTGTGCGGTGACTAGGGGGTGTTGAGTCCAGTTCACTGAGCAGGGAGTAGGCCTTGTCTATTACATATTTGGCTTATGGAGCGGTCTCTGAGCTAAGTTCAAACCCTTGTTTTATGCATCACCCCACCTCACCTTTCCCGTTAAGCAGCCATAGTGTGTCTTCTAAAGGTGTGACTCTGTTCTGTTTTGTAATTCAGTTCAAGTGTAGCGATTTTGACATTCCCTCTATAAGCGATATCTTAGGATAACTGTCTTTTTCTGTGTGACTTATTTCACTTAGAATCATCGTCACTAAATCCACTCATCATGCTGCTAACTAGCCTTATGACATTGATTTCATGGCTGAGTGATATTCCATTGTGCCAAGTACCACTATTTGTTTATCCATTTTTCTCTTTCCTGGGATATTTAAGGTGTACTGAAGTGGAGGTTCTTGGAAACAGAGCAGCCGTAAAGTTTGGGTTGCCTGTGTCTTGTTGATTTTTAGTTTTCCCAATTTATACGCCCATGAGTGGAAGGGCCTATGCTCTCTAAGCTGTGTTTATTACTTGTTTCAGGACACACCGTACACTTCTCCAGAGTGCCTGTTGGCAATTTAAATCCCGCCCATCAGCGTAGCAAGGCTCCCATGTCTCCATGGCCTGTCCTGCTTTTCTGGTTTTTACACTTTGTTCAGCATGGCCCTTTTGACCGAGGGCAAGCGAGACTTCTTTGTAGCGCTGATTTGCCCTTCCGGCTTGCTTGGTTGGCCAAAAAGGGCGTATGCGTTTTTTCCTGAATATATTCAGGAAAAAATGCATACGCCCTTTTTTCGCCCATGGCATCATTGTCAACATTTTGCCGCTTTTCATATGCTTTAAAGGCGAGTCGAATCTACCTCCTGAAATCTGTTTCCTGCAAATCTGCCTTGCTTTCAAATCCTCTTCGTTGCCTTCCCTCAATATATTTGTGGACGAGAGTTATCATTTATAACTCTGCATGTTTGTGAATTGCAGTTCCCCTGAGCTCCATTTGTCTACTCGCTTTTTTGGGAGCTGGCAGCAAAAGCGCAGGATTGCTTCAGGCCCTATTCGGCTTCCAGGGGGCTGCCGGAGCCTGTGGTTCATTCTTCTTCCTGATGGGAAAATGGAGTGACCTGTGCCTGTCCCAACACCTAGGGCTAGTCTCTCGTTGGTTGCCCGTCTTCCCGTTCATCCTCAGGACAAATTGCAACCTGTACGAAATAGGAGGTTAAAGGTGCTGATTCTCCAAGTAGGGAGATGGTTAGTTAAGCGGCTGGAATGGCGAACCCGAGCACAAGGAGAGGAGAAATGAGGTGCGTTTTAGAAGCCTTTCCCGATCTCACAGCATACCATCTTCTGGGTTTCCCATGCATGTTTTGATGTAGGAAGATGCCCTTGTACCTGGAGATTTGAGACCCATGGGGTGGGTACCCCGCAGTGTTACTTTAAAGTATCTGCATTTGCTCACCCAACCTCACCAATCCTCTGAGCCCCAAGAGTGTCCAGCCTTATGTCTCATCCAGCTGTGGGTCTAGATATGGGCAATCCAGGTTGCATCAGAGACCCTGAACGGATTTTGTAAAAATTTCTCTCTCTTTCACTGTTTTTTTTGTGTGGGTTTTTTAAAGTAATTTATGTTTAGAATGGGGATTGGCTGCTTTTCTCTGCTGTGTTTATGCCGCTTTACACCCTCTTGATTCACTTGCAGAGAGATATCGATACATAGGTTTTCAGATTCTTAATAGTGAGATATATTCTTGTGCGGTGACTAGGGGGTGTTGAGTCCAGTTCACTGAGCAGGGAGTAGGCCTTGTCTATTACATATTTGGCTTATGGAGAGGTCTCTGAGCTAATTTCAAACCCTTGTTTTATGCATCACCCCACCTCACCTTTCCCGTTAAGCAGCCATAGTGTGTCTTCTAAAGGTGTGACTCTGTTCTGTTTTGTAATTCAGTTCAAGTGTAGCGATTTTGACATTCCCTCTATAAGCAATATCTTAGGATAAGTGTCTTTTTCTGTGTGACTTATTTCACTTAGAATCATCGTCGCTAAATCCACTCATCATGCTGCTAACTAGCCTTATGACATTGATTTCATGGCTGAGTGATATTCCATTGGGCCAAGTACCACTATTTCTTTATCCATTTTTCTCTTTCTGGGATATTGAAGTTGTACCGAAGTGGAGGTTCTTGGAAACAGAGCAGCCGTAAAGGTTGGGGTGCCTGTGTCTTGTTGATTTTTATTTTTCCCAATTTATACGCCCATGAGTGGAAGTGCCCTATGCTCTCTAAGCTGTGTTTATTACTTGTTTCAGGACACACCGTACCCTTCTCCAGAGTGGCTGTTGGCAATTTACATCCCGCCCATCAGCGTAGCAAGGCTCGCATGTCTCCATGGCCTGTCCTGCTTTTCTGGTTTTTACACTTTTTTCAGCATGGCCCTTTTGACCGAGGGCAAACGAGACGTCTTTGTAGCGCTGATTTGCCCTTCCGGCTTGCTTGGTTGGCCTAAAAGGGCGTATGCGTTTTTTCCTGAGTATATTCAGGAAAAAACGCATATGCCCTTTTTGGCCAAGGGCATCATTGTCAACGTTTTGCCACTTTTCATGTGCTTTAAAGGCGAGTCGAATCTATCTCCTGAAATCTGTTTCCTGCAAATCTGCCTTGCTTTCAAATCCTCTTCATTGCCTTCCCTCAATATATTTGTGGACGAGAGTTCTCATTTATAACTCTGCACGTTTGTGAATTGCAGTGCCCCTGAGCTCCATTTGTCTACTCGCTTTTTTGGGAGCTGGCCACAAAAGCGCAGGATTGCTTCAGGCCCTATTTTGCTTCTGGGGGGCAGGCTGAGCCTGTGGTTCATTCTTCTTCCTGATGGGAAAATGGAGTGACCTGTGCCTGTCCCAACACCTAGCGCTAGTCTCTCGTTGGTTGTCCGTCTTCCCGTTCATCCTCAGGACAAATTGCAACCTGTACGAAACAGGAGGTTAAAGGTGCTGATTCTCCAAGTAGGGAGATGGTTAGTCAAGCGGCTGGAATGGCGAACCCGAGCACAAGGAGAGGAGAAATGAGGTGCGTTTTAGAAGCCTTTCCCGATCTCACGGCATACAATTCTCTGGGTTTCCCATGCATGTTTTGATGTAGGAAGATGCCCTTGTACCTGGAGATTTGAGACCCATGGGGTGGGTACCCCGCAGTATTACTTTAAAGTATCTGCGTTTGCTCACCCAACCTCACCAATCCTCTCAGCCCCAAGAGTGTCCAGCCTTATGTCTCATCCAGCTGTGGGTCTAGATATGGTCTATCCAGGTTGCATCAGAGACCCTGAACGGATTTTGTAAGAATTTCTCTCTCTTTCGCTGTCTTTGTTTTGTGGGTTTTTTAAAGTAATTTATGTTTAGAATCGGGCTTGGCTGCTTTTCCCTGCTGTGTTGATGCCGCTTTACACCCTCTTGATTCACTTGCAGAGAGATATCGATACATAGGTTTTCAGATTCTTACTAGTCAGATATATTCTTGTGCGGTGACTAGGGGGTGTTGAGTCCAGTTCACTGAGCAGGGAGTAGGCCTTGTCTATTACATATTTGGCTTATGGAGCGGTGTCTGAGCTAATTTCAAACCCTTGTTTTATGCATCACCCCACCTCACCTTTCCGGTTAAGCAGCCATAGTGTGTCTTCTAAAGGTGTGCCTCTGTTCTGTTTTGTAATTCAGTTCAAGTGTAGCGATTTTGACATTCCCTCTATAAGCGATATCTTAGGATAAGTGTCTTTTCCTGTGTGACTTATTTCACTTAGAATCATCGTACCTAAATCCACTCATCATGCTGCTAACTAGCCTTATGACATTGATCTCATGGCTGAGTGATATTCCATTGGGCCAAGTACCACTATTTCTTTATCCATTTTTCTCTTTCTGGGATATTGAAGGTGTACCGAAGTGATGGTTCTTGGAAGCAGAGCAGCCGTAAACTTTGGGGTGCCTGTGTCTTGTTGATTTTTAGTTTTCCCAATTTATACGCCCATGAGTGGAAGTTCCCTATGCTCTCTAAGCTGTGTTTATTACTTGTTTCAGGACACACCGTACACTTCTCCAGAGTTCCTGTTGGCAAATTACATCCCGCCCATCAGCGTAGCAAGGCTCCCATGTCTCCATGGCCTGTCCTGCTTTTCTGGTTTTTACACTTTTTTCAGCATGGCCCTTTTGACCGAGGGCAAGCGAGACTTCTTTGTAGCGCTGATTTGCCCTTCCGGCTTGCTTGGTTGGCCAAAAAGGGCGTATGCGTTTTTTCCTGAATATATTCAGGAAAAAACGCATACGCCCTTTTTGGCCAAGGACATCATTGTCAACGTTGTGCCGCTTTTCATGTGCTTTAAAGGCGAGTCGAATCTACCTCCTGAAATCTGTTTCTTGCAAATCTGCCTTGCTTTCAAATCCTCTTCGTTGCCTTCCCTCAATATATTTGTGGACGAGAGTTATCATTTATAACTCTGCACGTTTCTGAATTGCAGTGCCCCTGAGCTCCATTTTTCTACTCGCTTTTTTGGGAGCTGGCCGCAAAAGCGCAGGATTGCTTCAGGCCCTATTTTGGTTCTGGGGGGCAGGCTGAGCCTGTGGTTCATGCTTCTTCCTGATGGGAAAATGGAGTGACCTGTGCCTGTCCCAACACCTAGGGCTAGTCTCTCGTTGGTTCCCCGTCTTCCCGTTCATCCTCAGGACAAATTGCAACCTGGACGAAACAGGAGGTTAAAGGTGCTGATTCTCCAAGTAGGGAGATGGTTAGTCAAGCGGCTGGAATGGCGAACCCGAGCACAAGGAGAGGAGAAATGAGATGCGTTTTAGAAACCTTTCCCAATCTCACGGCATACCATCTTCTGGGTTTCCCATGCATGTTTTGATGTAGGAAGATGCCCTTGTACCTGGAGATTTGAGACCCATGGGGTGTGTACCCCGCGGTGTTACTTTAAAATATCTGGGTTTGCTCACCCAACCTCACCAATCCTCTCAGCCCCAAGAGTGTCCAGCCTTATGTCTCATCCAGCTGTGGGTCTAGATATGGTCAATCCAAGTTGCATCAGAGACCCTGAACGGATTTTGTAAGAATTTCTCTTTCACTGTCTTTGTTTTGTGGGTTTTTTAAAGTAATTTATGTTTAGAATGGGGCTTGGCTGCTTTTCCCTGCTGTGTTTATTCCGCTTTACACACTCTTGATTCACTTGCAGAGAGATATCGATACATAGGTTTTCAGATTCTTACTAGTCAGATATATTCTTGTGCGGTGACTAGGGGGTGTTGAGTCCAGTTCACTGAGCAGGGAGTAGGCCTTGTCTATTACATATTTGGCTTATGGAGCGGTCTCTGAGCTAATTTCAAACCCTTGTTTTATGCATCAGCCCACCTCACCTTTCCCGTTAAGCAGCCATAGTGTGTCTTCTAAAGGTGTGACTCTGTTCTGTTTTGTAATTCAGTTCAAGTTTAGCGATTTTGACATTCCCTCTATAAGCGATATCTTAGGATAAGTGTCTTTTCCTGTGTGACTTATTTCACTTAGAATCATCGTACCTAAATCCACTCATCATGCTGCTAACTAGCCTTATGACATTGATCTCATGGCTGAGTGATATTCCATTGGGCCAAGTACCACTATTTCTTTATCCATTTTTCTCTTTCTGGGATATTGAAGGTGTACCGAAGTGATGGTTCTTGGAAGCAGAGCAGCCGTAAACTTTGGGGTGCCTGTGTCTTGTTGATTTTTAGTTTTCCCAATTTATACGCCCATGAGTGGAAGTTCCCTATGCTCTCTAAGCTGTGTTTATTACTTGTTTCAGGACACACCGTACACTTCTCCAGAGTGCCTGTTGGCAAATTACATCCCGCCCATCAGCGTAGCAAGGCTCCCATGTCTCCATGGCCTGTCCTGCTTTTCTGGTTTTTACACTTTTTTCAGCATGGCCCTTTTGACCGAGGGCAAGCGAGACTTCTTTGTAGCGCTGATTTGCCCTTCCGGCTTGCTTGGTTGGCCAAAAAGGGCGTATGCGTTTTTTCCTGAATATATTCAGGAAAAAACGCATACGCCCTTTTTGGCCAAGGACATCATTGTCAACGTTGTGCCGCTTTTCATGTGCTTTAAAGGCGAGTCGAATCTACCTCCTGAAATCTGTTTCTTGCAAATCTGCCTTGCTTTCAAATCCTCTTCGTTGCCTTCCCTCAATATATTTGTGGACGAGAGTTATCATTTATAACTCTGCACGTTTCTGAATTGCAGTGCCCCTGAGCTCCATTTGTCTACTCGCTTTTTTGGGAGCTGGCCGCAAAAGCGCAGGATTGCTTCAGGCCCTATTTTGGTTCTGGGGGGCAGGCTGAGCCTGTGGTTCATGCTTCTTCCTGATGGGAAAATGGAGTGACCTGTGCCTGTCCCAACACCTAGGGCTAGTCTCTCGTTGGTTCCCCGTCTTCCCGTTCATCCTCAGGACAAATTGCAACCTGGACGAAACAGGAGGTTAAAGGTGCTGATTCTCCAAAAAGGGAGATGGTTAGTCAAGCGGCTGGAATGGCGAACCCGAGCACAAGGAGAGGAGAAATGAGGTGCGTTTTAGAAACCTTTCCCGATCTCACGGCATACCATCTTCTGGGTTTCCCATGCATGTTTTGATGTAGGAAGATGCCCTTGTACCTGGAGATTTGAGACCAATGGGGTGTGTACCCCACGGTGTTACTTTAAAGTATCTGCGTTTGCTCACCCAACCTCACCAATCCTCTCAGCCCCAAGAGTGTCCAGCCTTATGTCTCATCCAGCTGTGGGTCTAGATATGGTCAATCCAAGTTGCATCATAGACCCTGAACGGATTTTGTAAGAATTTCTCTCTCTTTCACTGTCTTTGTTTTGTGGGTTTTTTAAAGTAATTTATGTTTAAAATGGGGCTTGGCTGCTTTTCCCTGCTGCGTTTATTCGCTTTACACACTCTTGATTCACTTGCAGAGAGATATCGATACATAGGTTTTCAGATTCTTACTAGTCAGATATATTCTTGTGCGGTGACTAGGGGGTGTTGAGTCCAGTTCACTGAGCAGGGAGTAGGCCTTGTCTATTACATATTTGGCTTATGGAGCGGTCTCTGAGCTAAGTTCAAACCCTTGTTTTATGCATCACCCCACCTCACCTTTCCCGTTAAGCAGCCATAGTGTGTCTTCTAAAGGTGTGACTCTGTTCTGTTTTGTAATTCAGTTCAAGTGTAGCGATTTTGACATTCCCTCTATAAGCGATATCTTAGGATAACTGTCTTTTTCTGTGTGACTTATTTCACTTAGAATCATCGTCACTAAATCCACTCATCATGCTGCTAACTAGCCTTATGACATTGATTTCATGGCTGAGTGATATTCCATTGTGCCAAGTACCACTATTTGTTTATCCATTTTTCTCTTTCCTGGGATATTTAAGGTGTACTGAAGTGGAGGTTCTTGGAAACAGAGCAGCCGTAAAGTTTGGGTTGCCTGTGTCTTGTTGATTTTTAGTTTTCCCAATTTATACGCCCATGAGTGGAAGGGCCTATGCTCTCTAAGCTGTGTTTATTACTTGTTTCAGGACACACCGTACACTTCTCCAGAGTGCCTGTTGGCAATTTAAATCCCGCCCATCAGCGTAGCAAGGCTCCCATGTCTCCATGGCCTGTCCTGCTTTTCTGGTTTTTACACTTTGTTCAGCATGGCCCTTTTGACCGAGGGCAAGCGAGACTTCTTTGTAGCGCTGATTTGCCCTTCCGGCTTGCTTGGTTGGCCAAAAAGGGCGTATGCGTTTTTTCCTGAATATATTCAGGAAAAAATGCATACGCCCTTTTTTCGCCCATGGCATCATTGTCAACATTTTGCCGCTTTTCATATGCTTTAAAGGCGAGTCGAATCTACCTCCTGAAATCTGTTTCCTGCAAATCTGCCTTGCTTTCAAATCCTCTTCGTTGCCTTCCCTCAATATATTTGTGGACGAGAGTTATCATTTATAACTCTGCATGTTTGTGAATTGCAGTTCCCCTGAGCTCCATTTGTCTACTCGCTTTTTTGGGAGCTGGCAGCAAAAGCGCAGGATTGCTTCAGGCCCTATTCGGCTTCCAGGGGGCTGCCGGAGCCTGTGGTTCATTCTTCTTCCTGATGGGAAAATGGAGTGACCTGTGCCTGTCCCAACACCTAGGGCTAGTCTCTCGTTGGTTGCCCGTCTTCCCGTTCATCCTCAGGACAAATTGCAACCTGTACGAAATAGGAGGTTAAAGGTGCTGATTCTCCAAGTAGGGAGATGGTTAGTTAAGCGGCTGGAATGGCGAACCCGAGCACAAGGAGAGGAGAAATGAGGTGCGTTTTAGAAGCCTTTCCCGATCTCACAGCATACCATCTTCTGGGTTTCCCATGCATGTTTTGATGTAGGAAGATGCCCTTGTACCTGGAGATTTGAGACCCATGGGGTGGGTACCCCGCAGTGTTACTTTAAAGTATCTGCATTTGCTCACCCAACCTCACCAATCCTCTGAGCCCCAAGAGTGTCCAGCCTTATGTCTCATCCAGCTGTGGGTCTAGATATGGGCAATCCAGGTTGCATCAGAGACCCTGAACGGATTTTGTAAAAATTTCTCTCTCTTTCACTGTTTTTTTTGTGTGGGTTTTTTAAAGTAATTTATGTTTAGAATGGGGATTGGCTGCTTTTCTCTGCTGTGTTTATGCCGCTTTACACCCTCTTGATTCACTTGCAGAGAGATATCGATACATAGGTTTTCAGATTCTTAATAGTGAGATATATTCTTGTGCGGTGACTAGGGGGTGTTGAGTCCAGTTCACTGAGCAGGGAGTAGGCCTTGTCTATTACATATTTGGCTTATGGAGAGGTCTCTGAGCTAATTTCAAACCCTTGTTTTATGCATCACCCCACCTCACCTTTCCCGTTAAGCAGCCATAGTGTGTCTTCTAAAGGTGTGACTCTGTTCTGTTTTGTAATTCAGTTCAAGTGTAGCGATTTTGACATTCCCTCTATAAGCAATATCTTAGGATAAGTGTCTTTTTCTGTGTGACTTATTTCACTTAGAATCATCGTCGCTAAATCCACTCATCATGCTGCTAACTAGCCTTATGACATTGATTTCATGGCTGAGTGATATTCCATTGGGCCAAGTACCACTATTTCTTTATCCATTTTTCTCTTTCTGGGATATTGAAGTTGTACCGAAGTGGAGGTTCTTGGAAACAGAGCAGCCGTAAAGGTTGGGGTGCCTGTGTCTTGTTGATTTTTATTTTTCCCAATTTATACGCCCATGAGTGGAAGTGCCCTATGCTCTCTAAGCTGTGTTTATTACTTGTTTCAGGACACACCGTACCCTTCTCCAGAGTGGCTGTTGGCAATTTACATCCCGCCCATCAGCGTAGCAAGGCTCGCATGTCTCCATGGCCTGTCCTGCTTTTCTGGTTTTTACACTTTTTTCAGCATGGCCCTTTTGACCGAGGGCAAACGAGACGTCTTTGTAGCGCTGATTTGCCCTTCCGGCTTGCTTGGTTGGCCTAAAAGGGCGTATGCGTTTTTTCCTGAGTATATTCAGGAAAAAACGCATATGCCCTTTTTGGCCAAGGGCATCATTGTCAACGTTTTGCCACTTTTCATGTGCTTTAAAGGCGAGTCGAATCTATCTCCTGAAATCTGTTTCCTGCAAATCTGCCTTGCTTTCAAATCCTCTTCATTGCCTTCCCTCAATATATTTGTGGACGAGAGTTCTCATTTATAACTCTGCACGTTTGTGAATTGCAGTGCCCCTGAGCTCCATTTGTCTACTCGCTTTTTTGGGAGCTGGCCACAAAAGCGCAGGATTGCTTCAGGCCCTATTTTGCTTCTGGGGGGCAGGCTGAGCCTGTGGTTCATTCTTCTTCCTGATGGGAAAATGGAGTGACCTGTGCCTGTCCCAACACCTAGCGCTAGTCTCTCGTTGGTTGTCCGTCTTCCCGTTCATCCTCAGGACAAATTGCAACCTGTACGAAACAGGAGGTTAAAGGTGCTGATTCTCCAAGTAGGGAGATGGTTAGTCAAGCGGCTGGAATGGCGAACCCGAGCACAAGGAGAGGAGAAATGAGGTGCGTTTTAGAAGCCTTTCCCGATCTCACGGCATACAATTCTCTGGGTTTCCCATGCATGTTTTGATGTAGGAAGATGCCCTTGTACCTGGAGATTTGAGACCCATGGGGTGGGTACCCCGCAGTATTACTTTAAAGTATCTGCGTTTGCTCACCCAACCTCACCAATCCTCTCAGCCCCAAGAGTGTCCAGCCTTATGTCTCATCCAGCTGTGGGTCTAGATATGGTCTATCCAGGTGGCATCAGAGCCCCTGAACTGATTTTGTAAGAATTTCTCTCTCTTTCACTGTCTTTGTTTTGTGGGTTTTTTTAAGTAATTTATGTTTAGAATGGGGCTTGGCTGCTTTTCCCTGCTGTGTTTATGCCGCTTTACACCCTCTTCATTCACTTGCAGAGAGATATCGATACATAGGTTTTCAGATTCTTACTAGTCAGATATATTCTTGTGCGGTGACTAGGGGGTGTTGAGTCCAGTTCACTGAGCAGGGAGTAGGCCTTGTCTATTAGTTATTTGGCTTATGGAGCGGTCTCTGAGCTAATTTCAAACCCTTGTTGTATGCATCACCCCACCTCACCGTTCCCGTTAAGCAGCCATAGTGTGTCTTCTAAAGGTGTGACTCTGTTCTGTTTTGTAATTCAGTTCAAGTGTAGCGATTTTGACATTCCCTCTCTAAGCGATATCTTAGGATAAGTGTCTTTTTTTGTGTGACTTATTTCACTTAGAATCATCGTCGCTAAATCCACTCATCATGCTGCTAACTAGCCTTATGACATTGATTTCATGGCTGAGTGATATTCCATTGGGCCAAGTACCACCATTTCTTTATCTATTTTGCTCTTTCCTGCGATATTGAAGGTGTACTGAAGTGGAGGTTCTTGGAAACACAGCAGCTGTAAAGTTTGGGGTGCCTGTGTCTTGTTGATTTTTAGTTTTCCCAATTTATACGCCCATGAGTGGAAGTGCCCTATGCTCTCTAAGCTGTGTTTATTACTTGTTTCAGGACACACCGTACACTTCTCCAGAGTGCCTGCTGGCAATTTACATCCCGCCCATCAGCGTAGCAAGGCTCGCATGTCTCCATGGCCTGTCCTGCTTTTCTGGTTTTTACACTTTTTTCAGCATGGCCCTTTTGACCGAGGGCAAGCGAGACTTCTTTGTAGCGCTGATTTGCCCTTCCGGCTTGCTTGGTTGGCCAAAAAGGGCGTATGCGTTTTTTCCTGAATATATTCAGGAAAAAACGCATACGCCGTTTTTGGCCAAGGGCATCATTGTCAACGTTTTGCCGCTTTTCATGTGCTTTAAAGGCGAGTCGAATCTACCTCCTGAAATCTGTTTCCTGCAAATCTGCCTTGCTTTCAAATCCTCTTCGTTGCCTTCCCTCAATATATTTGTGGACGAGAGTTCTCATTTATAACTCTGCACGTTTGTGAATTGCAGTGCCCCTGAGCTCCATTTGTCTACTCGCTTTTTTGGGAGCTGGCCGCAAAAGCGCAGGATTGCTTCAGGCGCTATTCGGCTTCCAGGGGGCCGCCGGAGCCTGTGGTTCATTCTTCTTCCTGATGGGAAAATGGAGTGTCCTGGGCCTGTCCCAACACCTAGGGCTAGTCTCTCGTTGGTTGCCCTTCTTCCCGTTCATCCTCAGGACAAATTGCAACCTGTACGAAACAGGAGGTTAAAAGTGCTGATTCTCCAAGTAGGGAGATGGTTAGTCAAGCGGCTGGAATGGCGAACCCGAGCACAAGGAGAGGAGAAATGAGGTGCGTTTTAGAAGCCTTTCCCGATCTCACAGCATACCATCTTCTGGGGTTCCCATGCATGTTTTGATGTAGGAAGATGCCCTTGTACCTGGAGATTTGAGATCCATGGGGTGGGTACCCCGCAGTGTTACTTTAAAGTATCTGCATTTGCTCACCCAACCTCACCAATCCTCTGAGCCCCAAGAATGTCCAGCCTTATGTCTCATCCAGCTGTGGGTCTAGATATGGTCAATCCAGGTTGCATCAGAGACCCTGAACGGATTTTGTAAGAATTTCTCTCTCTTTCACTGTCTTTGTTTTGTGGGTTTTTTAAAGTAATTTATGTTTAGAATCGGGCTTGGCTGCTATTCCCTGCTGTGTTTATGCCGCTTTACACCCTCTTGATTCACTTGCAGAGAGATATCGATACATAGGTTTTCAGATTCTTACTAGTCAGATATATTCTTGTGCGGTGACTAGGGGGTGTTGAGTCCAGTTCACTGAGCAGGGAGTAGGCCTTGTCTATTACATATTTGGCTTATGGAGCGGTCTCTGAGCTAAGTTCAAACCCTTGTTTTATGCATCACCCCACCTCACCTTTCCCGTTAAGCAGCCATAGTGTGTCTTCTAAAGGTGTGACTCTGTTCTGTTTTGTAATTCAGTTCAAGTGTAGCGATTTTGACATTCCCTCTATAAGCGATATCTTAGGATAAGTGTCTTTTTCTGTGTGACTTATTTCACTTAGAATCATCGTCACTAAATCCACTCATCATGCTGCTAACTAGCCTTATGACATTGATTTCATGGCTGAGTGATATTCCATTGTGCCAAGTACCACTATTTGTTTATCCATTTTTCTCTTTCCTGGGATATTGAAGGTGTACTGAAGTGGAGGTTCTTGGAAACAGAGCACCCGTAAAGTTTGGGGTGCCTGTGTCTTGTTGATTTTTAGTTTTCCCAATTTATACGCCCATGAGTGGAAGTGCCCTATGCTCTCTAAGCTGTGTTTATTACTTGTTTCAGGACACACCGTACAATTTTCCAGAGTGCCTGTTGGCAATTTACATCCCGCCCATCTGCGTAGCAAGGCTCCCATGTCTCCATGGCCTGTCCTGCTTTTCTGGTTTTTACACTTTCTTCAGCATGGCCCTTTTGACCGAGGGCAAGTGAGACTTCTTTGTAGCGCTGATTTGCCCTTCCGGCTTGCTTGGTTGGCCAAAAAGGGCATATGCGTTTTTTCCTGAATATATTCAGGAAAAAACGCATATGCCCTTTTTGGCCCAGGGCATCATTGTAAACGTTTTTCCGCTTTTCATGTGCTTTAAAGGCGAGTCGAATCTACCTCCTGAAATCTGTTTCCTGCAAATCTGCCTTGCTTTCAAATCCTCTTCGTTGCCTTCCCTCAATATATTTGTGGACGAGAGTTATCATTTATAACTCTGCACGTTTGTGAATTGCAGTGCCCCTGAGCTCCATTTGTCTACTCGCATTTTTGCGAGCTGGCAGCAAAAGCGCAGGATTGCTTCAGGCCCTATTCGGCTTCCAGGGGGCCGCCGGAGCCTGTGGTTCATTCTTCTTCCTGATGGGAAAATGGAGTGACCTGTGGCTGTACCAACACCTAGGGCTAGTCTCTCGTTGGTTGCCCGTCTTCCCGTTCATCCTCAGGACAAATTGCAACCTGTACGAAACAGGAGGTTAAAGGTGCTGATTCTCCAAGTAGGGAGATGGTTAGTCAAGCGGCTGGAATGGCGAACCCGAGAACAAGGAGAGGAGAAATGAGGTGCGTTTTAGAAGCCTTTCCCGATCTCACGGCATACCATCTTCTGGGTTTCCCATGCATGTTTTGATGTAGGAAGATTCCCTTGTACCTGGAGATTTGAGACCCATGGTGTGGGTACCCCGCAGTGTTACTTTAAAATATCTGCATTTGCTCACCCAACCTCACCAATCCTCTGAGCCCCAAGAGTGTCCAGCCTTATGTCTCATCAAGCTGTGGGTCTAGATATGGTCAATCCAGGTTGCATCAGAGACCCTGAACTGATTTTGTAGGAATTTCTCTCTCTTTCACTGTTTTTTTTGTGTGGGTTTTTTAAAGTAATTTATGTTTAGAATGGGGCTTGGCTGCTTTTCTCTGCTGTGTTTATGCCGCTTTACACCCTCTTGATTCACTTGCAGAGAGATATCGATACATAGGTTTTCAGATTCTTACTACTCAGATATATTCTTGTGCGGTGACTAGGGGGTGTTGAGTCCAGTTCACTGAGCAGGGAGTAGGCCTTGTCTATTACATATTTGGCCTATGGAGAGGTCTCTGAGCTAATTTCAAACCCTTGTTTTATGCATCACCCCACCTCACCTTTCCCGTTAAGCAGCCATATTGTGTCTTCTAAAGGTGTGACTCTGTTCTGTTTTGTAATTCAGTTCAAGTGTAGCGATTTTGACATTCCCTCTATAAGCGATATCTTAGGATAAGTGTCTTTTTCTGTGTGACTTATTTCACTTAGAATCATCGTACCTAAATCCACTCATCATGCTGCTAACTAGCCTTATGACATTGATTTCATGGCTGAGTGATATTCCATTGGGCCAAGTACCACCATTTCTTTATCCATTTTTCTCTTTCTGGGATATTGAAGGTGTACCGAAGTGGAGGTTCTTGGAAACAGAGCAGCCGTAAAGGTTGGGGTGCCTGTGTCTTGTTGATTTTTATTTTTCCCAATTTATACGCCCATGAGTGGAAGTGCCCTATGCTCTCTAAGCTGTGTTTATTACTTGGTTCAGGACACACCGTACACTTCTTCAGAGTGCCTGTTGGCAATTTACAACCTGCCCATCAGCGTAGCAAGCCTCCCATGTCTCCATGGCCTGTCCTGCTTTTCTGGTTTTTACAGTTTGTTCAGCATGGCCCTTTTGACCGAGGGCAAGCGAGAGTTTTTGTAGCGCTGATTTGCCCTTCCGGCTTGCTTGGTTGGCCAAAAAGGGCGTATGCCTTTTTTCCTGAATATATTCAGGAAAAAACGCATACGCCCTTTTTGGCCAAGGGCATCATTGTCAACGTTTTGCCACTTTTCATGTGCTTTAAAGGCGAGTCGAATCTACCTCCTGAAATCTGTTTCCTGCAAATCTGCCTTGCTTTCAAATCCTCTTCGTTGCCTTCCCTCAATATATTTGTGGACGAGAGTTATCATTTATAACTCTGCACGTTTGTGAATTGCAGTGCCCCTGAGCTCCATTTGTCTACTCGCTTTTTTGGGAGCTGGCCGCAAAAGCGCAGGATTGCTTCAGGCCCTTTTTTGGTTCTGGGGGGCAGGCTGAGCCTGTGGTTCATTCTTCTTCCTGATGGGAAAATGGAGTGACCTGTGCCTGTCCCAACACCTAGGGCTAGTCTCTCATTGGTTCCCCGTCTTCCCGTTCATCCTCAGGACAAATTGCAACCTGTACGAAACAGGAGGTTAAAGGTGCTGATTCTCCAAGTAGGGAGATGGTTAGTCAAGCGGCTGGAATGGCGAACCCGAGCACAAGGAGAGGAGAAATGAGGTGCGTTTTAGAAACCTTTCCCGATCTCACGGCATACCATCTTCTGGGTTTCCCATGCATGTTTTGATGTAGGAAGATGCCCTTGTACCTGGAGATTTGGGACCCATGGGGTGTGTACCCCGCGGTGTTACTTTAAAGTATCTGGGTTTGCTCACTCAACCTCACCAATCCTCTCAGCCCCAAGAGTGTCCAGCCTTATGTCTCATCCAGCTGTGGGTCTAGATATGGTCAATCCAGGTTGCATCAGAGACCCTGAACGGATTTTGTAAGAATTTCTCTCTCTTTCACTGTTTTTTTTGTGTGGGTTTTTTAAAGTAATTTATGTTTAGAATGGGGCTTGGCTGCTTTTCTCTGCTGTGTTTATGCCGCTTTATACCCTCTTGATTCACTTGCAGAGAGATATCGATACATAGGTTTTCAGATTCTTAATAGTGAGATATATTCTTGTGCGGTGACTAGGGGGTGTTGAGTCCAGTTCACTGAGCAGGGAGTAGGCCTTGTCTATTACATATTTGGCTTATGGAGAGGTCTCTGAGCTAATTTCAAACCCTTGTTTTATGCATCACCCCACCTCACCTTTCCCGTTAAGCAGCCATAGTGTGTCTTCTAAAGGTGTGACTCTGTTCTGTTTTGTAATTCAGTTCAAGTGTAGCGATTTTGACATTCCCTCTATAAGCGATATCTTAGGATAAGTGTCTTTTTCTGTGTGACTTATTTCACTGAGAATCATCGTTGCTAAATCCACTCATCATGCTGCTAAGTAGCCTTATGACATTGATTTCATGGCTGAGTGATATTCCATTGGGCCAAGTACCACTATTTCTTTATCCATTTTTCTCTTTCTGGGATATTGAAGGTGTACCGAAGTGGAGGTTCTTGGAAACAGAGCAGCCGTAAAGGTTGGGGTGCCTGTGTTTTGTTGATTTTTAGTTTTCCCAATTTATACGCCCATGAGTGGAAGTGCCCTATGCTCTCTAAGCTGTGTTTCTTACTTGTTTCAGGACACACCGTACACTTCTCCAGAGTGCCTGTTGGCAATTTACATCCCGCCCATCAGCGTAGCAAGGCTCCCATGTCTCCATGGCCTGTCCGGCTTTTCTGGTTTTTACACTTTCTTCAGCATGGCCCTTTTGACCGAGGGCAAGCGAGATTTCTTTGTAGCGCTGATTTGCCCTTCCGGCTTGCTTGGTTGGCCAAAAAGGGCGTATGAGTTTTTTCCTCAATATATTCAGGAAAAAACGCATACGCCCTTTTTGGCCAAGGGCATCATTGTCAACGTTGTGCCGCTTTTCATGTGCTTTAAAGGCGAGTCGAATCTACCTCCTGAAATCTGTTTCTTGCAAATCTGCCTTGCTTTCAAATCCTCTTCGTTGCCTTCCCTCAATATATTTGTGGACGAGAGAAATCATTTATAACTCTGCACGTTTCTGAATTGCAGTGCCCCTGAGCTCCATTTTTCTACTCGCTTTTTTGGGAGCTGGCCGCAAAAGCGCAGGATTGCTTCAGGCCCTATTTTGGTTCTGGGGGGCAGGCTGAGCCTGTGGTTCATTCTTCTTCCTGATGGGAAAATGGAGTGACCTGTGCCTGTCCCAACACCTAGGGCTAGTCTATCGTTGGTTCCCCGTCTTCCCGTTCATCCTCAGGACAAATTGCAACTTGTACGAAACAGGAGGTTAAAGGTGCTGATTCTCCAAGTAGGGAGATGGTTAGTCAAGCGGCTGGAATGGCGAACCCGAGCACAAGGAGAGGAGAAATGAGGTGCGTTTTAGAAACCTTTCCCGATCTCACGGCATACCATCTTCTGGGTTTCCCATGCATGTTTTGATGTAGGAAGATGCCCTTGTACCTGGAGATTTGAGACCCATGGGGTGTGTACCCCACGGTGTTACTTTAAAGTATCTGGGTTTGCTCACCCAACCTCACCAATCCTCTCAGCCCCAAGAGTGTCCAGCCTTATGTCTCATCCAGCTGTGGGTCTAGATATGGTCAATCCAAGTTGCATCAGAGACCCTGAACGGATTATGTAAGAATTTCTCTTTCACTGTCTTTGTCTTGTGGGTTTTTTCAAGTAATTTATGGTTAAAATGGGGCTTGGCTTCTTTTCCCTGCTGTGTTTATTCGCTTTACACCCTCTTGATTCACTTGCAGAGAGATATCTATATATAGGTTTTCAGATTCTTACTAGTCAGATATATTCTTGTGCGGTGACTAGGGGGTGTTGAGTCCAGTTCACTGAGCAGGGAGTAGGCCTTGTCTATTACATATTTGGCTTATGGAGCGGTCTCTGAGCTAAGTTCAAACCCTTGTTTTATTCATCAACCCACCTCACCTTTCCCGTTAAGCAGCCATAGTGTGTCTTCTAAAGGTGTGACTCTGTTCTGTTTTGTAATTCAGTTCAAGTGTAGCGATTTTGACATTCCCTCTATAAGCGATATCTTAGGATAAGTGTCTTTTTCTGTGTGACTTATTTCACTCTGAATCATCGTCACTAAATCCACTCATCATGCTGCTAACTAGCCTTATGACATTGATTTCATGGCTGAGTGATATTCCATTGTGCCAAGTACCACTATTTGTTTATCCATTTTTCTCTTTCCTGGGATATTGAAGGTGTACTGAAGTGGAGGTTCTTGGAAACAGAGCAGCCGTAAAGTTTGGGGTGCCTGTGTCTTGTTGATTTTTAGTTTTCCCAATTTATACGCCCATGAGTGGAAGTGCCCTATGCTCTCTAAGCTGTGTTTATTACTTGTTTCAGGACACACAGTACAATTCTCCAGAGTGCCTGTTGGCAATTTACATCCCGCCCATCAGCGTAGCAAGGCTCCCATGTCTCCATGGCCTGTCCTGCTTTTCTGGTTTTTACACTTTGTTCAGCATGGCCCTTTTGACCGAGGGCAAGCGAGACTTCTTTGTAGCGCTGATTTGCCCTTCCGGCTTGCTTGGTTGGCCAAAAAGGGCATATGCATTTTTTCCTGAATATATTCAGGAAAAAACGCATATGCCCTTTTTGGCCCAGGGCATCATTGTCAACGTTTTGCCGCTTTTCATATGCTTTAAAGGCGAGTCTAATCTACCTCCTGAAATCTGTTTCCTGCAAATCTGCCTTGCTTTCAAATCCTCTTCGTTGCCTTCCCTCAATATATTTGTGGACGAGAGTTCTCATTTATAACTCTGCACGTTTGTGAATTGCAGTTCCCCTGAGCTCCATTTGTCTACTCGCTTTTTTGGGAGCTGGCCGCAAAAGCGCAGGATTGCTTCAGGCCCTATTCGGCTTCCAGGGGGCCGCCGGAGCCTGTGGTTCATTCTTCTTCCTGATGGGAAAATGGAGTGACCTATGCCTGTCCCAACACCTAGGGCTAGTCTCTCGTTGGTTGCCCGTCTTCCCGTTCATCCTCAGGACAAATTGCAACCTGTACGAAACAGGAGGTTAAAGGTGCTGAATCTCCAAGTGGGGAGATGGTTAGTCAAGCGGCTGGAATGGCGAACCCGAGCACAAGGAGAGGAGAAATGAGCTGCGTTTTAGAAGCCTTTCCCGATCTCACAGCATACCATCTTCTGGGTTTCCCATGCATGTTTTGATGTAGGAAGATGCCCTTGTACCTGGAGATTTGAGACCCATGGGGTGGGTACCCCGCAGTGTTACTTTAAAGTATCTGCATTTGCTCACCCAACCTCACCAATCCTCTGAGCCCCAAGAGTGTCCAGCCTTATGTCTCATCCAGCTGTGGGTCTAGATATGGGCAATCCAGGTTGCATCAGAGACCCTGAACGGATTTTGTAAGAATTTCTCTCTCTTTCACTGATTTTTTTGTGTGGGTTTTTTAAAGTAATTTATGTTTAGAATGGGGATTGGCTGCTTTTCTCTGCTGTGTTGATGCCGCTTTACACCCTCTTGATTCACTTGCAGAGAGATATCGATACATAGGTTTTCAGATTCTTAATAGTGAGATATATTCTTGTGCGGTGACTAGGGGGTGTTGAGTCCAGTTCACTGAGCAGGGAGTAGGCCTTGTCTATTACATATTTGGCTTATGGAGAGGTCTCTGAGCTAATTTCAAACCCTTGTTTTATGCATCACCCCACCTCACCTTTCCCGTTAAGCAGCCATAGTGTGTCTTCTAAAGGTGTGACTCTGTTCTGTTTTGTAATTCAGTTCAAGTGTAGCGATTTTGACATTCCCTCTATAAGCGATATCTTAGGATAAGTGTCTTTTTCTGTGTGACTTATTTCACTGAGAATCATCGTTGCTAAATCCACTCATCATGCTGCTAAGTAGCCTTATGACATTGATTTCATGGCTGAGTGATATTCCATTGGGCCAAGTACCACTATTTCTTTATCCATTTTTCTCTTTCTGGGATATTGAAGGTGTACCGAAGTGGAGGTTCTTGGAAACAGAGCAGCCGTAAAGTTTGGGGTGCCTGTGTCTTGTTGATTTTTATTTTTCCCAATTTATACGCCCATGAGTGGAAGTGCCCTATGCTCTCTAAGCTGTGTTTATTACTTGTTTCAGGACACACCGTACCCTTCTCCAGAGTGGCTGTTGGCAATTTACATCCCGCCCATCAGCGTAGCAAGGCTCCCATGTCTCCATGGCCTGTCCTGCTTTTCTGGTTTTTACACTTTTTTCAGCATGGCCCTTTTGACCGAGGGCAAGCGAGACGTCTTTGTAGTGCTGATTTGCCCTTCCGGCTTGCTTGGTTCGCCTAAAAGGGCATATGCGTTTTTTCCTGAGTATATTCAGGAAAAAACGCATATGCCCTTTTTGGCCAAGGGCATCATTGTCAACGTTTTGCCAGTTTTCATGTGCTTTAAAGGCGAGTCAAATCTACCTCCTGAAATCTGTTTCCTGCAAATCTGCCTTGCTTTCAAATCCTCTTCGTTGCCTTTCCTCAATATATTTGTGGACGAGAGTTCTCATTTATAACTCTGCACGTTTGTGAATTGCAGTGCCCCTGACCTCCATTTGTCTACTCGCTTTTTTGGGAGCTGGCCACAAAAGCGCAGGATTGCTTCAGGCCCTATTTTGCTTCTGGGGGGCAGGCTGAGCCTGTGGTTCATTCTTCTTCCTGATGGGAAAATGGAGTGACCTGTGCCTGTCCCAACACCTAGCGCTAGTCTCTCGTTGGTTGTCCGTCTTCCCGTTCATCCTCAGGACAAATTGCAACCTGTACGAAACAGGAGGTTAAAGGTGCTGATTCTCCAAGTAGGGAGATGGTTAGTCAAGCGGCTGGAATGGCGAACCCGAGCACAAGGAGAGGAGAAATGAGGTGCGTTTTAGAAGCCTTTCCCGATCTCACGGCATACAATTCTCTGGGTTTCCCATGCATGTTTTGATGTAGGAAGATGCCCTTGTACCTGGAGATTTGAGACCCATGGGGTGGGTACCCCGCAGTATTACTTTAAAGTATCTGCGTTTGCTCACCCAACCTCACCAATCCTCTCAGCCCCAAGAGTGTCCAGCCTTATGTCTCATCCAGCTGTGGGTCTAGATATGGTCTATCCAGGTGGCATCAGAGCCCCTGAACTGATTTTGTAAGAATTTCTCTCTCTTTCACTGTCTTTGTTTTGTGGGTTTTTTTAAGTAATTTATGTTTAGAATGGGGCTTGGCTGCTTTTCCCTGCTGTGTTTATGCCGCTTTACACCCTCTTCATTCACTTGCAGAGAGATATCGATACATAGGTTTTCAGATTCTTACTAGTCAGATATATTCTTGTGCGGTGACTAGGGGGTGTTGAGTCCAGTTCACTGAGCAGGGAGTAGGCCTTGTCTATTAGTTATTTGGCTTATGGAGCGGTCTCTGAGCTAATTTCAAACCCTTGTTGTATGCATCACCCCACCTCACCGTTCCCGTTAAGCAGCCATAGTGTGTCTTCTAAAGGTGTGACTCTGTTCTGTTTTGTAATTCAGTTCAAGTGTAGCGATTTTGACATTCCCTCTCTAAGCGATATCTTAGGATAAGTGTCTTTTTTTGTGTGACTTATTTCACTTAGAATCATCGTCGCTAAATCCACTCATCATGCTGCTAACTAGCCTTATGACATTGATTTCATGGCTGAGTGATATTCCATTGGGCCAAGTACCACCATTTCTTTATCTATTTTGCTCTTTCCTGCGATATTGAAGGTGTACTGAAGTGGAGGTTCTTGGAAACACAGCAGCTGTAAAGTTTGGGGTGCCTGTGTCTTGTTGATTTTTAGTTTTCCCAATTTATACGCCCATGAGTGGAAGTGCCCTATGCTCTCTAAGCTGTGTTTATTACTTGTTTCAGGACACACCGTACACTTCTCCAGAGTGCCTGCTGGCAATTTACATCCCGCCCATCAGCGTAGCAAGGCTCGCATGTCTCCATGGCCTGTCCTGCTTTTCTGGTTTTTACACTTTTTTCAGCATGGCCCTTTTGACCGAGGGCAAGCGAGACTTCTTTGTAGCGCTGATTTGCCCTTCCGGCTTGCTTGGTTGGCCAAAAAGGGCGTATGCGTTTTTTCCTGAATATATTCAGGAAAAAACGCATACGCCGTTTTTGGCCAAGGGCATCATTGTCAACGTTTTGCCGCTTTTCATGTGCTTTAAAGGCGAGTCGAATCTACCTCCTGAAATCTGTTTCCTGCAAATCTGCCTTGCTTTCAAATCCTCTTCGTTGCCTTCCCTCAATATATTTGTGGACGAGAGTTCTCATTTATAACTCTGCACGTTTGTGAATTGCAGTGCCCCTGAGCTCCATTTGTCTACTCGCTTTTTTGGGAGCTGGCCGCAAAAGCGCAGGATTGCTTCAGGCGCTATTCGGCTTCCAGGGGGCCGCCGGAGCCTGTGGTTCATTCTTCTTCCTGATGGGAAAATGGAGTGTCCTGGGCCTGTCCCAACACCTAGGGCTAGTCTCTCGTTGGTTGCCCTTCTTCCCGTTCATCCTCAGGACAAATTGCAACCTGTACGAAACAGGAGGTTAAAAGTGCTGATTCTCCAAGTAGGGAGATGGTTAGTCAAGCGGCTGGAATGGCGAACCCGAGCACAAGGAGAGGAGAAATGAGGTGCGTTTTAGAAGCCTTTCCCGATCTCACAGCATACCATCTTCTGGGGTTCCCATGCATGTTTTGATGTAGGAAGATGCCCTTGTACCTGGAGATTTGAGATCCATGGGGTGGGTACCCCGCAGTGTTACTTTAAAGTATCTGCATTTGCTCACCCAACCTCACCAATCCTCTGAGCCCCAAGAATGTCCAGCCTTATGTCTCATCCAGCTGTGGGTCTAGATATGGTCAATCCAGGTTGCATCAGAGACCCTGAACGGATTTTGTAAGAATTTCTCTCTCTTTCACTGTCTTTGTTTTGTGGGTTTTTTAAAGTAATTTATGTTTAGAATCGGGCTTGGCTGCTTTTCCCTGCTGTGTTTATGCCGCTTTACACCCTCTTGATTCACTTGCAGAGAGATATCGATACATAGGTTTTCAGATTCTTACTAGTCAGATATATTCTTGTGCGGTGACTAGGGGGTGTTGAGTCCAGTTCACTGAGCAGGGAGTAGGCCTTGTCTATTACATATTTGGCTTATGGAGCGGTCTCTGAGCTAAGTTCAAACCCTTGTTTTATGCATCACCCCACCTCACCTTTCCCGTTAAGCAGCCATAGTGTGTCTTCTAAAGGTGTGACTCTGTTCTGTTTTGTAATTCAGTTCAAGTGTAGCGATTTTGACATTCCCTCTATAAGCGATATCTTAGGATAAGTGTCTTTTTCTGTGTGACTTATTTCACTTAGAATCATCGTCACTAAATCCACTCATCATGCTGCTAACTAGCCTTATGACATTGATTTCATGGCTGAGTGATATTCCATTGTGCCAAGTACCACTATTTGTTTATCCATTTTTCTCTTTCCTGGGATATTGAAGGTGTACTGAAGTGGAGGTTCTTGGAAACAGAGCACCCGTAAAGTTTGGGGTGCCTGTGTCTTGTTGATTTTTAGTTTTCCCAATTTATACGCCCATGAGTGGAAGTGCCCTATGCTCTCTAAGCTGTGTTTATTACTTGTTTCAGGACACACCGTACAATTTTCCAGAGTGCCTGTTGGCAATTTACATCCCGCCCATCAGCGTAGCAAGGCTCCCATGTCTCCATGGCCTGTCCTGCTTTTCTGGTTTTTACACTTTCTTCAGCATGGCCCTTTTGACCGAGGGCAAGTGAGACTTCTTTGTAGCGCTGATTTGCCCTTCCGGCTTGCTTGGTTGGCCAAAAATGGCATATGCGTTTTTTCCTGAATATATTCAGGAAAAAACGCATATGCCCTTTTTGGCCCAGGGCATCATTGTAAACGTTTTTCCGCTTTTCATGTGCTTTAAAGGCGAGTCGAATCTACCTCCTGAAATCTGTTTCCTGCAAATCTGCCTTGCTTTCAAATCCTCTTCGTTGCCTTCCCTCAATATATTTGTGGACGAGAGTTATCATTTATAACTCTGCACGTTTGTGAATTGCAGTGCCCCTGAGCTCCATTTGTCTACTCGCATTTTTGGGAGCTGGCAGCAAAAGCGCAGGATTGCTTCAGGCCCTATTCGGCTTCCAGGGGGCCGCCGGAGCCTGTGGTTCATTCTTCTTCCTGATGGGAAAATGGAGTGACCTGTGGCTGTACCAACACCTAGGGCTAGTCTCTCGTTGGTTGCCCGTCTTCCCGTTCATCCTCAGGACAAATTGCAACCTGTACGAAACAGGAGGTTAAAGGTGCTGATTCTCCAAGTAGGGAGATGGTTAGTCAAGCGGCTGGAATGGCGAACCCGAGAACAAGGAGAGGAGAAATGAGGTGCGTTTTAGAAGCCTTTCCCGATCTCACGGCATACCATCTTCTGGGTTTCCCATGCATGTTTTGATGTAGGAAGATTCCCTTGTACCTGGAGATTTGAGACCCATGGTGTGGGTACCCCGCAGTGTTACTTTAAAGTATCTGCATTTGCTCACCCAACCTCACCAATCCTCTGAGCCCCAAGAGTGTCCAGCCTTATGTCTCATCAAGCTGTGGGTCTAGATATGGTCAATCCAGGTTGCATCAGAGACCCTGAACTGATTTTGTAGGAATTTCTCTCTCTTTCACTGTTTTTTTTGTGTGGGTTTTTTAAAGTAATTTATGTTTAGAATGGGGCTTGGCTGCTTTTCTCTGCTGTGTTTATGCCGCTTTACACCCTCTTGATTCACTTGCAGAGAGATATCGATACATAGGTTTTCAGATTCTTACTACTCAGATATATTCTTGTGCGGTGACTAGGGGGTGTTGAGTCCAGTTCACTGAGCAGGGAGTAGGCCTTGTCTATTACATATTTGGCCTATGGAGAGGTCTCTGAGCTAATTTCAAACCCTTGTTTTATGCATCACCCCACCTCACCTTTCCCGTTAAGCAGCCATATTGTGTCTTCTAAAGGTGTGACTCTGTTCTGTTTTGTAATTCAGTTCAAGTGTAGCGATTTTGACATTCCCTCTATAAGCGATATCTTAGGATAAGTGTCTTTTTCTGTGTGACTTATTTCACTTAGAATCATCGTACCTAAATCCACTCATCATGCTGCTAACTAGCCTTATGACATTGATTTCATGGCTGAGTGATATTCCATTGGGCCAAGTACCACCATTTCTTTATCCATTTTTCTCTTTCTGGGATATTGAAGGTGTACCGAAGTGGAGGTTCTTGGAAACAGAGCAGCCGTAAAGGTTGGGGTGCCTGTGTCTTGTTGATTTTTATTTTTCCCAATTTATACGCCCATGAGTGGAAGTGCCCTATGCTCTCTAAGCTGTGTTTATTACTTGGTTCAGGACACACCGTACACTTCTTCAGAGTGCCTGTTGGCAATTTACAACCTGCCCATCAGCGTAGCAAGCCTCCCATGTCTCCATGGCCTGTCCTGCTTTTCTGGTTTTTACAGTTTGTTCAGCATGGCCCTTTTGACCGAGGGCAAGCGAGAGTTTTTGTAGCGCTGATTTGCCCTTCCGGCTTGCTTGGTTGGCCAAAAAGGGCGTATGCCTTTTTTCCTGAATATATTCAGGAAAAAACGCATACGCCCTTTTTGGCCAAGGGCATCATTGTCAACGTTTTGCCACTTTTCATGTGCTTTAAAGGCGAGTCGAATCTACCTCCTGAAATCTGTTTCCTGCAAATCTGCCTTGCTTTCAAATCCTCTTCGTTGCCTTCCCTCAATATATTTGTGGACGAGAGTTATCATTTATAACTCTGCACGTTTGTGAATTGCAGTGCCCCTGAGCTCCATTTGTCTACTCGCTTTTTTGGGAGCTGGCCGCAAAAGCGCAGGATTGCTTCAGGCCCTTTTTTGGTTCTGGGGGGCAGGCTGAGCCTGTGGTTCATTCTTCTTCCTGATGGGAAAATGGAGTGACCTGTGCCTGTCCCAACACCTAGGGCTAGTCTCTCATTGGTTCCCCGTCTTCCCGTTCATCCTCAGGACAAATTGCAACCTGTACGAAACAGGAGGTTAAAGGTGCTGATTCTCCAAGTAGGGAGATGGTTAGTCAAGCGGCTGGAATGGCGAACCCGAGCACAAGGAGAGGAGAAATGAGGTGCGTTTTAGAAACCTTTCCCGATCTCACGGCATACCATCTTCTGGGTTTCCCATGCATGTTTTGATGTAGGAAGATGCCCTTGTACCTGGAGATTTGGGACCCATGGGGTGTGTACCCCGCGGTGTTACTTTAAAGTATCTGGGTTTGCTCACTCAACCTCACCAATCCTCTCAGCCCCAAGAGTGTCCAGCCTTATGTCTCATCCAGCTGTGGGTCTAGATATGGTCAATCCAGGTTGCATCAGAGACCCTGAACGGATTTTGTAAGAATTTCTCTCTCTTTCACTGTTTTTTTTGTGTGGGTTTTTTAAAGTAATTTATGTTTAGAATGGGGCTTGGCTGCTTTTCTCTGCTGTGTTTATGCCGCTTTATACCCTCTTGATTCACTTGCAGAGAGATATCGATACATAGGTTTTCAGATTCTTAATAGTGAGATATATTCTTGTGCGGTGACTAGGGGGTGTTGAGTCCAGTTCACTGAGCAGGGAGTAGGCCTTGTCTATTACATATTTGGCTTATGGAGAGGTCTCTGAGCTAATTTCAAACCCTTGTTTTATGCATCACCCCACCTCACCTTTCCCGTTAAGCAGCCATAGTGTGTCTTCTAAAGGTGTGACTCTGTTCTGTTTTGTAATTCAGTTCAAGTGTAGCGATTTTGACATTCCCTCTATAAGCGATATCTTAGGATAAGTGTCTTTTTCTGTGTGACTTATTTCACTGAGAATCATCGTTGCTAAATCCACTCATCATGCTGCTAAGTAGCCTTATGACATTGATTTCATGGCTGAGTGATATTCCATTGGGCCAAGTACCACTATTTCTTTATCCATTTTTCTCTTTCTGGGATATTGAAGGTGTACCGAAGTGGAGGTTCTTGGAAACAGAGCAGCCGTAAAGGTTGGGGTGCCTGTGTTTTGTTGATTTTTAGTTTTCCCAATTTATACGCCCATGAGTGGAAGTGCCCTATGCTCTCTAAGCTGTGTTTCTTACTTGTTTCAGGACACACCGTACACTTCTCCAGAGTGCCTGTTGGCAATTTACATCCCGCCCATCAGCGTAGCAAGGCTCCCATGTCTCCATGGCCTGTCCGGCTTTTCTGGTTTTTACACTTTCTTCAGCATGGCCCTTTTGACCGAGGGCAAGCGAGATTTCTTTGTAGCGCTGATTTGCCCTTCCGGCTTGCTTGGTTGGCCAAAAAGGGCGTATGAGTTTTTTCCTGAATATATTCAGGAAAAAACGCATACGCCCTTTTTGGCCAAGGGCATCATTGTCAACGTTGTGCCGCTTTTCATGTGCTTTAAAGGCGAGTCGAATCTACCTCCTGAAATCTGTTTCTTGCAAATCTGCCTTGCTTTCAAATCCTCTTCGTTGCCTTCCCTCAATATATTTGTGGACGAGAGAAATCATTTATAACTCTGCACGTTTCTGAATTGCAGTGCCCCTGAGCTCCATTTTTCTACTCGCTTTTTTGGGAGCTGGCCGCAAAAGCGCAGGATTGCTTCAGGCCCTATTTTGGTTCTGGGGGGCAGGCTGAGCCTGTGGTTCATTCTTCTTCCTGATGGGAAAATGGAGTGACCTGTGCCTGTCCCAACACCTAGGGCTAGTCTATCGTTGGTTCCCCGTCTTCCCGTTCATCCTCAGGACAAATTGCAACTTGTACGAAACAGGAGGTTAAAGGTGCTGATTCTCCAAGTAGGGAGATGGTTAGTCAAGCGGCTGGAATGGCGAACCCGAGCACAAGGAGAGGAGAAATGAGGTGCGTTTTAGAAACCTTTCCCGATCTCACGGCATACCATCTTCTGGGTTTCCCATGCATGTTTTGATGTAGGAAGATGCCCTTGTACCTGGAGATTTGAGACCCATGGGGTGTGTACCCCACGGTGTTACTTTAAAGTATCTGGGTTTGCTCACCCAACCTCACCAATCCTCTCAGCCCCAAGAGTGTCCAGCCTTATGTCTCATCCAGCTGTGGGTCTAGATATGGTCAATCCAAGTTGCATCAGAGACCCTGAACGGATTTTGTAAGAATTTCTCTTTCACTGTCTTTGTCTTGTGGGTTTTTTCAAGTAATTTATGGTTAAAATGGGGCTTGGCTTCTTTTCCCTGCTGTGTTTATTCGCTTTACACCCTCTTGATTCACTTGCAGAGAGATATCTATATATAGGTTTTCAGATTCTTACTAGTCAGATATATTCTTGTGCGGTGACTAGGGGGTGTTGAGTCCAGTTCACTGAGCAGGGAGTAGGCCTTGTCTATTACATATTTGGCTTATGGAGCGGTCTCTGAGCTAAGTTCAAACCCTTGTTTTATTCATCACCCCACCTCACCTTTCCCGTTAAGCAGCCATAGTGTGTCTTCTAAAGGTGTGACTCTGTTCTGTTTTGTAATTCAGTTCAAGTGTAGCGATTTTGACATTCCCTCTATAAGCGATATCTTAGGATAAGTGTCTTTTTCTGTGTGACTTATTTCACTCTGAATCATCGTCACTAAATCCACTCATCATGCTGCTAACTAGCCTTATGACATTGATTTCATGGCTGAGTGATATTCCATTGTGCCAAGTACCACTATTTGTTTATCCATTTTTCTCTTTCCTGGGATATTGAAGGTGTACTGAAGTGGAGGTTCTTGGAAACAGAGCAGCCGTAAAGTTTGGGGTGCCTGTGTCTTGTTGATTTTTAGTTTTCCCAATTTATACGCCCATGAGTGGAAGTGCCCTATGCTCTCTAAGCTGTGTTTATTACTTGTTTCAGGACACACAGTACAATTCTCCAGAGTGCCTGTTGGCAATTTACATCCCGCCCATCAGCGTAGCAAGGCTCCCATGTCTCCATGGCCTGTCCTGCTTTTCTGGTTTTTACACTTTGTTCAGCATGGCCCTTTTGACCGAGGGCAAGCGAGACTTCTTTGTAGCGCTGATTTGCCCTTCCGGCTTGCTTGGTTGGCCAAAAAGGGCATATGCATTTTTTCCTGAATATATTCAGGAAAAAACGCATATGCCCTTTTTGGCCCAGGGCATCATTGTCAACGTTTTGCCGCTTTTCATATGCTTTAAAGGCGAGTCTAATCTACCTCCTGAAATCTGTTTCCTGCAAATCTGCCTTGCTTTCAAATCCTCTTCGTTGCCTTCCCTCAATATATTTGTGGACGAGAGTTCTCATTTATAACTCTGCACGTTTGTGAATTGCAGTTCCCCTGAGCTCCATTTGTCTACTCGCTTTTTTGGGAGCTGGCCGCAAAAGCGCAGGATTGCTTCAGGCCCTATTCGGCTTCCAGGGGGCCGCCGGAGCCTGTGGTTCATTCTTCTTCCTGATGGGAAAATGGAGTGACCTGTGCCTGTCCCAACACCTAGGGCTAGTCTCTCGTTGGTTGCCCGTCTTCCCGTTCATCCTCAGGACAAATTGCAACCTGTACGAAACAGGAGGTTAAAGGTGCTGAATCTCCAAGTGGGGAGATGGTTAGTCAAGCGGCTGGAATGGCGAACCCGAGCACAAGGAGAGGAGAAATGAGCTGCGTTTTAGAAGCCTTTCCCGATCTCACAGCATACCATCTTCTGGGTTTCCCATGCATGTTTTGATGTAGGAAGATGCCCTTGTACCTGGAGATTTGAGACCCATGGGGTGGGTACCCCGCAGTGTTACTTTAAAGTATCTGCATTTGCTCACCCAACCTCACCAATCCTCTGAGCCCCAAGAGTGTCCAGCCTTATGTCTCATCCAGCTGTGGGTCTAGATATGGGCAATCCAGGTTGCATCAGAGACCCTGAACGGATTTTGTAAGAATTTCTCTCTCTTTCACTGATTTTTTTGTGTGGGTTTTTTAAAGTAATTTATGTTTAGAATGGGGATTGGCTGCTTTTCCCTGCTGTGTTGATGCCGCTTTACACCCTCTTGATTCACTTGCAGAGAGATATCGATACATAGGTTTTCAGATTCTTAATAGTGAGATATATTCTTGTGCGGTGACTAGGGGGTGTTGAGTCCAGTTCACTGAGCAGGGAGTAGGCCTTGTCTATTACATATTTGGCTTATGGAGAGGTCTCTGAGCTAATTTCAAACCCTTGTTTTATGCATCACCCCACCTCACCTTTCCCGTTAAGCAGCCATAGTGTGTCTTCTAAAGGTGTGACTCTGTTCTGTTTTGTAATTCAGTTCAAGTGTAGCGATTTTGACATTCCCTCTATAAGCGATATCTTAGGATAAGTGTCTTTTTCTGTGTGACTTATTTCACTGAGAATCATCGTTGCTAAATCCACTCATCATGCTGCTAAGTAGCCTTATGACATTGATTTCATGGCTGAGTGATATTCCATTGGGCCAAGTACCACTATTTCTTTATCCATTTTTCTCTTTCTGGGATATTGAAGGTGTACCGAAGTGGAGGTTCTTGGAAACAGAGCAGCCGTAAAGTTTGGGGTGCCTGTGTCTTGTTGATTTTTATTTTTCCCAATTTATACGCCCATGAGTGGAAGTGCCCTATGCTCTCTAAGCTGTGTTTATTACTTGTTTCAGGACACACCGTACCCTTCTCCAGAGTGGCTGTTGGCAATTTACATCCCGCCCATCAGCGTAGCAAGGCTCCCATGTCTCCATGGCCTGTCCTGCTTTTCTGGTTTTTACACTTTTTTCAGCATGGCCCTTTTGACCGAGGGCAAGCGAGACGTCTTTGTAGTGCTGATTTGCCCTTCCGGCTTGCTTGGTTGGCCTAAAAGGGCATATGCGTTTTTTCCTGAGTATATTCAGGAAAAAACGCATATGCCCTTTTTGGCCAAGGGCATCATTGTCAACGTTTTGCCAGTTTTCATGTGCTTTAAAGGCGAGTCAAATCTACCTCCTGAAATCTGTTTCCTGCAAATCTGCCTTGCTTTCAAATCCTCTTCGTTGCCTTTCCTCAATATATTTGTGGACGAGAGTTCTCATTTATAACTCTGCACGTTTGTGAATTGCAGTGCCCCTGACCTCCATTTGTCTACTCGCTTTTTTGGGAGCTGGCCACAAAAGCGCAGGATTGCTTCAGGCCCTATTTTGCTTCTGGGGGGCAGGCTGAGCCTGTGGTTCATTCTTCTTCCTGATGGGAAAATGGAGTGACCTGTGCCTGTCCCAACACCTAGCGCTAGTCTCTCGTTGGTTGTCCGTCTTCCCGTTCATCCTCAGGACAAATTGCAACCTGTACGAAACAGGAGGTTAAAGGTGCTGATTCTCCAAGTAGGGAGATGGTTAGTCAAGCGGCTGGAATGGCGAACCCGAGCACAAGGAGAGGAGAAATGAGGTGCGTTTTAGAAGCCTTTCCCGATCTCACGGCATACAATTCTCTGGGTTTCCCATGCATGTTTTGATGTAGGAAGATGCCCTTGTACCTGGAGATTTGAGACCCATGGGGTGGGTACCCCGCAGTATTACTTTAAAGTATCTGCGTTTGCTCACCCAACCTCACCAATCCTCTCAGCCCCAAGAGTGTCCAGCCTTAAGTCTCATCCAGCTGTGGGTCTAGATATGGTCTATCCAGGTGGCATCAGAGCCCCTGAACTGATTTTGTAAGAATTTCTCTCTCTTTCACTGTCTTTGTTTTGTGGGTTTTTTTAAGTAATTTATGTTTAGAATGGGGCTTGGCTGCTTTTCCCTGCTGTGTTTATGCCGCTTTACACCCTCTTGATTCACTTGCAGAGAGATATCGATACATAGGTTTTCAGATTCTTACTAGTCAGATATATTCTTGTGCGGTAACTAGGGGGTGTTGAGTCCAGTTCACTGAGCAGGGAGTAGGCCTTGTCTATTACTTATTTGGCTTATGGAGCGGTCTCTGAGCTAATTTCAAACCCTTGTTGTATGCATCACCCCACCTCACCTTTCCCGTTAAGCAGCCATCGTGTGTCTTTTAAAGGTGTGACTCTGTTCTGTTTTGTAATTCAGTTCAAGTGTAGCGATTTTGACATTCCCTCTATAAGCGATATCTTAGGATAAGTGTCTTTTTCTGTGTGACTTATTTCACTTAGAATCATCGTCGCTAAATCCACTCATCATGCTGCTAACTAGCCTTATGACATTGATTTCATGGCTGAGTGATATTCCATTGGGCCAAGTAGCACCATTTCTTTATCCATTTTTCTCTTTCCTGGGATATTGAAGGTGTACCGAAGTGGAGGTTCTTGGAAACAGAGCAGCCGTAAAGTTTGGGGTGCCTGTGTCTTGTTGATTTTTAGTTTTCCCAATTTATACGCCCATGAGTGGAAGTGCCCTATGCTCTCTAAGCTGTGTTTATTACTTGTTTCAGGACACACCGTACTCTTCTCCAGAGTGCCTGTTGGCAAATTACATCCCGCCCATCAGCGTAGCAAGGCTCCCATGTCTCCATGGCCTGTCCTGCTTTTCTGGTTTTTACACTTTTTTCAGCATGGCCCTTTTGACCGAGGGCAAGCGAGACTTCTTTGTAGCGCTGATTTGCCCTTCCGTCTTGCTTGGTTGGCCAAAAAGGGCGTATGCGTTTTTTCCTGAATATATTCAGGAAAAAACGCATACGCCGTTTTTGGCCAAGGGCATCATTGTCAACGTTTTGCCGCTTTTCATGTGCTTTAAAGGCGAGTCGAATCTACCTCCTGAAATCTGTTTCCTGCAAATCTGCCTTGCTTTCAAATCCTCTTCGTTGCCTTCCCTCAATATATTTGTGGACGAGAGTTCTCATTTATAACTCTGCACGTTTGTGAATTGCAGTGCCCCTGAGCTCCATTTTTCTACTCGCTTTTTTGGGAGCTGGCCGCAAAAGCGCAGGATTGCTTCAGGCCCTTTTTTGGTTCTGGGGGGCAGGCTGAGCCTGTGGTTCATTCTTCTTCCTGATGGGAAAATGGAGTGACCTGTGCCTGTCCCAAGACCTAGGGCTAGTCTCTCGTTGGTTGCCCGTCTTCCCTTTCATCCTCAGGACAAATTGCAACCTGGACGAAACAGGAGATTAAAGGTGCTGATTCTCCAAATAGGGAGATGTTTAGTCAAGCGGCTAGAATGGCGAATCCGAGCACAAGGAGAGGAGAAATGAGGTGCGTTTTAGAAGCCTTTCCCGATCTCACAGCATACCATCTTCTGGGTTTCCCATGCATGTTTTGATGTAGGAAGATGCCCTTGTACCTGGAGATTTGAGACCCATGGGGTGGGTACCACGCAGTGTTACTTTAAAGTATCTGCATTTGCTCACCCAACCTCACCAATCCTCTGAGCCCCAAGAGTGTCCAGCCTTATGTCTCATCCAGCTGTGGGTCTAGATATGGTCAATCCAGGTTGCATCAGAGACCCTGAACGGATTTTGTAAGAATTTCTCTCTCTTTCACTGTCTTTGTTTTGTGGGTTTTTAAAGTAATTTATGTTTAGAATGGGGCTTGGCTGCTTTTCCCTGCTGTGTTTATGCCGCTTTCCACCCTCTTGATTCACTTGCAGAGAGATATCGATACATAGGTTTTCAGATTCTTACTACTCAGATATATTCTTGTGCAGTGACTAGGGGGTGTTGAGTCCAGTTCACTGAGCAGGGAGTAGGCCTTTTCTATTACATATTTGGCTTATGGAGAGGTCTCTGAGCTAATTTCACACCCTTGTTTTATGCATCACCCCACCTCACCTTTCCCGTTAAGCAGCCATAGTGTGTCTTCTAAAGGTGTGACTCTGCTCTGTTTTGTAATTCAGTTCAAGTGTAGCGATTTTGACATTCCCTCTATAAGCGATATCTTAGGATAAGTGTCTTTTTCTGTGTGACTTATTTCACTTAGAATCATCGTCGCTAAATCCACTCATCATGCTGCTAACTAGCCTTATGACATTGATTTCATGGCTGAGTGATATTCCACTGTGCCAAGTACCACCATTTCTTTATCCATTTTTCTCTTTCTGGGATATTGAAGGTGTACCGAAGTGGAGGTTCTTGGAAACAGAGCAGCCGTAAAGTTTGGGGTGCCTGTGTCTTGTTGATTTTTAGTTTTCCCAATTTATACGCCCATGAGTGGAAGTGCCCTATGCTCTCTAAGCTGTGTTTATTACTTGTTTCAGGACACACCGTACACTTCTCCAGAGTGCCTGTTGGCAAATTACATCCCGCCCATCAGCGTAGCAAGGCTCCCATGTCTCCATGGCCTGTCCTGCTTTTCTGGTTTTTACACTTTTTTCAGCATGGCCCTTTTGACCGAGGGCAAGCGAGACTTCTTTGTAGCGCTGATTTGCCCTTCCGGTGTGCTTGGTTGGCCAAAAAGGGCGTATGCGTTTTTTCCTGAATATATTCAGGAAAAAACGCATACGCCCTTTTTGGCCAAGGGCATCATTGTCAACGTTTTGCCGCTTTTCATGTGCTTTAAAGGCGAGTCGAATCTACCTCCTGAAATCTGTTTCCTGCAAATCTGCCTTGCTTTCAAATCCTCTTCGTTGCCTTCCCTCAATATATTTGTGGACGAGAGTTCTCATTTATAACTCTGCACGTTTGTGAATTGCAGTGCCCCTGAGCTCCATTTGTCTCCTCGCTTTTTTGGGAGCTGGCCGCAAAAGCGCAGGATTGCTTCAGGCCCTATTCGGCTTCCAGGGGGCCGCCGGAGCCTGTGGTTCATTCTTCTTCCTGATGGGAAAATGGAGTGACCTGTGCCTGTCCCAACACCTAGGGCTAGTCTCTCGTTGGTTCCCCGTCTTCCCGTTCATCCTCAGGACAAATTGCAACCTGTACGAAACAGGAGGTTAAAGGTGCTGATTCTCCAAGTAGGGAGATGGTTAGTCAAGCGGCTGGAATGGCGAACCCGAGCACAAGGAGAGGAGAAATGAGGTGCGTTTTAGAAACCTTTCCCGATCTCACGGCATACCATCTTCTGGGTTTCCCATGCATGTTTTAATGTAGGAAGATGCCCTTGTACCTGGAGATTTGAGACCCATGGGGTGTGTACCCGCGGTGTTACTTTAAAGTATCTGGGTTTGCTCACTCAACCTCACCAATCCTCAGGCCCAAGAGTGTCCAGCCTTATGTCTCATCCAGCTGTGGGTCTAGATATGGTCAATCCAAGTTGCATCAGAGACCCTGAACGGATTTTGTAAGAATTTCTCTTTCACTGTCTTTGTTTTGTGGGTTTTTTAAAGTAATTTATGTTTAGAATGGGGCTTGGCTGCTTTTCCCTGCTGTGTTTATTCCGCTTTACACCCTCTTGATTCACTTGCAGAGAGATATTGATACATAGGTTTTCAGATTCTTACTAGTCAGATATATTCTTGTGCGGTGACTAGGGGGTGTTGAGTCCAGTTCACTGAGCAGGGAGTAGGCCTTGTCTATTACATATTTGGCTTATGGAGCGGTCTCTGAGCTAATTTCACACCCTTGTTGTATGCATCACCCCACCTCACCTTTCCCGTTAAGCAGCCATAGTGTGTCTTCTAAAGGTGTGACTCTGCTCTGTTTTGTAATTCAGTTCAAGTGTAGCGATTTTGACATTCCCTATATAAGCGATATCTTAGGATAAGTGTCTTTTTCTGTGTGACTTATTTCACTTAGAATCATCGTATCTAAATCCACTCATCATGCTGCTAACTAGCCTTATGACATTGATTTCATGGCTGAGTGATATTCCATTGTGCCAAGTACCACCATTTCTTTATCCATTTTTCTCTTTCTGGGATATTGAAGGTGTACCGAAGTGGAGGTTCTTGGAAACAGAGCAGCCGTAAAGTTTGGGGTGCCTGTGTCTTGTTGATTTTTAGTTTTCCCAATTTATACGCCCATGAGTGGAAGTGCCCTATGCTCTCTAAGCTGTGTTTATTACTTGTTTCAGGACACACCGTACACTTCTCCAGAGTGCCTGTTGGCAAATTACATCCCGCCCATCAGCGTAGCAAGGCTCCCATGTCTCCATGGCCTGTCCTGCTTTTCTGGTTTTTACACTTTTTTCAGCATGGCCCTTTTGACCGAGGGCAAGCGAGACTTCTTTGTAGCGCTGATTTGCCCTTCCGGTGTGCTTGGTTGTCCAAAAAGGGCGTATGCGTTTTTTCCTGAATATATTCAGGAAAAAACGCATACGCCCTTTTTGGCCAAGGGCATCATTGTCAACGTTTTGCCGCTTTTCATGTGCTTTAAAGGCGAGTCGAATCTACCTCCTGAAATCTGTTTCCTGCAAATCTGCCTTGCTTTCAAATCCTCTTCGTTGCCTTCCCTCAATATATTTGTGGACGAGAGTTCTCATTTATAACTCTGCACGTTTGTGAATTGCAGTGCCCCTGAGCTCCATTTGTCTCCTCGCTTTTTTGGGAGCTGGCCGCAAAAGCGCAGGATTGCTTCAGGCCCTATTTTGGTTCTGGTGGGCAGGCTGAGCCTGTGGTTCATTCTTCTTCCTGATGGGAAAATGGAGTGACCTGTGCCTGTCCCAACACCTAGGGCTAGTCTCTCGTTGGTTCCCCGTCTTCCCGTTCATCCTCAGGACAAATTGCAACCTGTACGAAACAGGAGGTTAAAGGTGCTGATTCTCCAAGTAGGGAGATGGTTAGTCAAGCGGCTGGAATGGCGAACCCGAGCACAAGGAGAGGAGAAATGAGGTGCGTTTTAGAAACCTTTCCCGATCTCACGGCATACCATCTTCTGGGTTTCCCATGCATGTTTTAATGTAGGAAGATGCCCTTGTACCAGGAGATTTGAGACCCATGGGGTGTGTACCCGCGGTGTTACTTTAAAGTATCTGGGTTTGCTCACTCAACCTCACCAATCCTCAGGCCCAAGAGTGTCCAGCCTTATGTCTCATCCAGCTGTGGGTCTAGATATGGTCAATCCAAGTTGCATCAGAGACCCTGAACGGATTTTGTAAGAATTTCTCTTTCACTGTCTTTGTTTTGTGGGTTTTTTAAAGTAATTTATGTTTAAAATGGGGCTTGGCTGCTTTTCCCTGCTGTGTTTATTCCGCTTTACACCCTCTTGATTTACTTGCAGAGAGATATTGATACATAGGTTTTCAGATTCTTACTAGTCAGATATATTCTTGTGCGGTGACTAGGGGGTGTTGAGTCCAGTTCACTGAGCAGGGAGTAGGCCTTGTCTATTACATATTTGGCTTATGGAGCGGTCTCTGAGCTAATTTCAAACCCTTGTTTTATGCATCACCCCACCTCACCTTTCCCGTTAAGCAGCCATAGTGTGTCTTCTAAAGGTGTGACTCTGTTCTGTTTTGTAATTCAGTTCAAGTGTAGCGATTTTGACATTCCCTCTATAAGTGATACCTTAGGATAAGTGTCTTTTTCTGTGTGACTTATTTCACTTAGAATCATCGTCGCTAAATCCACTCATCATGCTCCTAACTAGCCTTATGACATTGATTTCATGGCTGAGTGATATTCCATTGTGCCAAGTACCACCATTTGTTTATCCATTTTTCTCTTTCCTGGGATATTGAAGGTGTACCGAAGCGGAGGTTCTTGGCAACAGAGCAGCCGTAAAGTTTGGGGTGCCTGTGTCTTGTTGAATTTTGGTTTTCCCAATTTATACGCCCATGAGTGGGAGTGCCCTATGCTCTCTACGCTGTGTTTATTACTTGTTTCAGGACACACCGTACTCTTCTCCAGAGTGCCTGTTGGCAATTTACATCCCGCCCATCAGCGTAGCAAGGCTCCCTTGTCTACATGACCTGTCCTGCTTTTCTGGTTTTTACACTTTGTTCAGCATGGCCCTTTTGACCGAGGGCAAGCGAGACTTCTTTGTAGCGCTGATTTGCCCTTCCGGCTTGCTTGGTTGGCCAAAAAGGGCGTATGCGTTTTTTCCTGAATATATTCAGGAAAAAACGCATACGCCCTTTTTGGCCAAGGGCATCATTGTCAACGTTTTGCCGCTTTTCATGTGCTTTAAAGGCGAGTCGAATCTACCTCCTGAAATCTGTTTCCTGCAAATCTGCCTTGCTTTCAAATCCTCTTCGTTGCCTTCCCTCAATATATTTGTGGACGAGAGTTCTCATTTGTAACTCTGCACGTTTGTGAATTGCAGTGCCCCTGAGCTCCATTTGTCTCCTCGCTTTTTTGGGAGCTGGCCGCAAAAGCGCAGGATTGCTTCAGGCCCTATTTTGGTTCTGGGGGGCAGGCTGAGCCTGTGGTTCATTCTTCTTCCTGATGGAAAAATGGAGTGACCTACGCCTGTCCCAACACCTAGGGCTCGTCTCTCGTTGGTTCCGCGTCTTCCCGTTCATCCTCAGGACAAATTGCAACCTGTACAATCAGGAGGTTAAAGGTGCTGATTCTCCAAATAGGGAGATGGTTGGTCAAGCAGCTGGAATGGCGAACCCGAGCACAAGGAGAGGAGAAATGAGGTGCGTTTTAGAAACCTTTCCCGATCTCATGGCATACCATCTTCTGGGTTTCCCATGCATGTTTTGATGTAGGAAGATGCCCTTGTACCTGGAGATTTGAGACCCATGGGGTGTGTACCCCGCGGTGTTACTTTAAAGTATCTGCATTGGCTCACCCGACCTCACCAATCCTCTCAGCCCCAAGAGTGTCCAGTCTTATGTCTCATCCAGCTGTGGGTCTAGATATGGTCAATCCAGGTTGCATCAGAGACCCTGAACGGATTTTGTAAGAATTTCTCTCTCTTTCACTGTCTTTGCTTTGTGGGTTTTTTAAAGTAATGTATGTTTAGAATGGGGTTTGGCTGCTTTTCCCTGCTGTGTTGATGCCGCTTTACACCCTCTTGATTCACTTGCAGAGAGATATCGATGCATAGGTTTTCAGATTCATGCTAATCAGATATATTCTTGTGCGGTGACTAGGGGGTGTTGAGTCCAGTTAACTGAGCAGGGAGTAGGCCTTGTCTATTACATATTTGGCTTATGGAGCGGTGTCTGAGCTAATTTCAAACCCTTGTTTTATGCATCACCCCACCTCACCTTTCCGGTTAAGCAGCCATAGTGTGTCTTCTAAAGGTGTGCCTCTGTTCTGTTTTGTAATTCAGTTCAAGTGTAGCGATTTTGACATTCCCTCTATAAGCGATATCTTAGGATAAGTGTCTTTTTCTGTGTGAATTATTTCACTTAGAATCATCGTACCTAAATCCACACATCATGCTGCTAACTAGCCTTATGACATTGATTTCATGGCTGAGTGATATTCCATTGTGCCAAGTACCACCATTTCTTTATCCATTTTTCTCTTTCCTGGGATATTGAAGGTGTACCGAAGCGGAGGTTCTTGGCAACAGAGCAGCCGTAAAGTTTGGGGTGCCTGTGTCTTGTTGATTTTTAATTTTCCCAATTTATACGCCCATGAGTGGAAGTGCCCTATGCTCTCTACGCTGTGTTTATTACTTGTTTCAGGACACACCGTACTCTTCTCCAGAGTGCCTGTTGGCAATTTACATCCCGCCCATCAGCGTAGCAAGGCTTCCATGTCTCCATGGCCTGTCCTGCTTTTCTGGTTTTTACACTTTGTTCAGCATGGCCCTTTTGACCGAGGGCAAGCGAGACTTCTTTGTAGCGCTGATTTGCCCTTCCGGCTTGCTTGGTTGGCCAAAAAGGGCGTATGCGTTTTTTCCTGAATATATTCAGGAAAAAACGCATACGCCCTTTTTGGCCAAGGGCATCATTGTCAACGTTTTGCCGCTTTTCATGTGCTTTAAAGGCGAGTCGAATCTACCTCCTGAAATCTGTTTCCTGCAAATCTGCCTTGCTTTCAAATCCTCTTCGTTGCCTTCCCTCAATATATTTGTGGACGAGAGTTCTCATTTGTAACTCTGCACGTTTGTGAATTGCAGTGCCCCTGAGCTCCATTTGTCTCCTCGCTTTTTTGGGAGCTGGCCGCAAAAGCACAGGATTGCTTCAGGCCCTATTTTGGTTCTGGGGGGCAGGCTGAGCCTGTGGTTCATTCTTCTTCCTGATGGGAAAATGGAGTGACCTACGCCTGTCCCAACACCTAGGGCTCGTCTCTCGTTGGTTCCGCGTCTTCCCGTTCATCCTCAGGACAAATTGCAACCTGTACAATCAGGAGGTTAAAGGTACTGATTCTCCAAATAGGGAGATGGTTGGTCAAGCAGCTGGAATGGCGAACCCGAGCACAAGGAGAGGAGAAATGAGGTGCGTTTTAGAAACCTTTCCCGATCTCATGGCATACCATCTTCTGGGTTTCCCATGCATGTTTTGATGTAAGAAGATGCCCTTGTACATGGAGATTTGAGACCCATGGGGTGTGTACCCCGCGGTGTTACTTTAAAGTATCTGCATTTGCTCACCCGACCTCACCAATCCTCTCAGCCCCAAGAGTGTCCAGTCTTATGTCTCATCCAGCTGTGGGTCTAGATATGGTCAATCCAGGTTGCATCAGAGACCCTGAACGGATTTTGTAAGAATTTCTCTCTCTCTCACTGTCTTTGCTTTGTGGGTTTTTTAAAGTAATGTATGTTTAGAATGGGGTTTGGCTGCTTTTCCCTGCTGTGTTGATGCCGCTTTACACCCTCTTGATTCACTTGCAGAGAGATATCGATACATAGGTTTTCAGATTCATGCTAATCAGATATATTCTTGTGCGGTGACTAGGGGGTGTTGAGTCCAGTTAACTGAGCAGGGAGTAGGCCTTGTCTATTACATATTTGGCTTATGGAGCGGTCTCTGAGCTAATTTCAAACCCTTGTTTTATGCATCACCCCACCTCACCTTTCCCGTTAAGCAGCCATAGTGTGTCTTCTAAAGGTGTGACTCTGTTTTGTTTTGTAATTCAGTTCAAGTGTAGCGATTTTGACATTCCCTCTATAAGCGATATCTTAGGATAAGTGTCTTTTTCTGTGTGAATTATTTCACTTAGAATCATCGTACCTAAATCCACTCATCATGCTGCTAACTAGCCTTATGACATTGATTTCATGGCTGAGTGATATTCCATTGTGCCAAGTACCACCATTTCTTTATCCATTTTTCTCTTTCCTGGGATATTGAAGGTGTACCGAAGCGGAGGTTCTTGGCAACAGAGCAGCCGTAAAGTTTGGGGTGCCTGTGTCTTGTTGATTTTTAGTTTTCACAATTTATACGCCCATGAGTGGAAGTGCCCTATGCTCTCTACGCTGTGTTTATTACTTGTTTCAGGACACACCGTACTCTTCTCCAGAGTGCCTGTTGGCAATTTACATCCCGCCCATCAGCGTAGCAAGGCTTCCATGTCTCCATGGCCTGTCCTGCATTTCTGGTTTTTACACTTTGTTCAGCATGGCCCTTTTGACCGAGGGCAAGCGAGACTTCTTTGTAGCGCTGATTTGCCCTTCCGGCTTGCTTGGTTGGCCAAAAAGGGCGTATGCGTTTTTTCCTGAATATATTCAGGAAAAAACGCATACGCCCTTTTTGGCCAAGGGCATCATTGTCAACGTTTTGCCGCTTTTCATGTGCTTTAAAGGCAAGTCGAATCTACCTCCTGAAATCTGTTTCCTGCAAATCTGCCTTGCTTTCAAATCCTCTTCGTTGCCTTCCCTCAATATATTTGTGGACGAGAGTTCTCATTTATAACTCTGCACGTTTGTGAATTGCAGTGCCCCTGAGCTCCATTTGTCTCCTCGCTTTTTTGGGAGCTGGCCGCAAAAGCGCAGGATTGCTTCAGGCCCTATTTTGGTTCTGGGGGGCAGGCTGAGCCTGTGGTTCATTCTTCTTCCTGATGGGAAAATGGAGTGACCTGTGCCTGTCCCAAAACCTAGGGCTAGTCTCTCGTTGTTTCCCCGTCTTCCCCTTCATCCTCAGGACAAATTGCAACCTGGACGAAACAGGAGGTTAAAGGTGCTGATTCTCCAATTAGGGAGATGGTTAGTCAAGTGGCTGGAATGGCGAACCCGAGCACAAGGAGAGGAGAAATGAGGTGCGTTTTAGAAGCCTTTCCCGATCTCACGGCATACAATTCTCTGGGTTTCCCATGCATGTTTTAATGTAGGAAGATGCCCTTGTACCTGGAGATTTGAGACCCATGGGGTGTGTTTTCCGCAGTGTTACTTTAAAGTGTCTGCGTTTGCTCACCCAACCTCACCAATCCTCTCAGCCCCAAGAGTGTCCAGCCTTATGTCTCATCCAGCTGTGGGTCTAGATATGGTCAATCCAGGTTGCATCATAGACCCTGAATGGATTTTGTAAGAATTTCTCTCTCTTTAACTGTCTTTGTTTTGTGGGTTTTTAAGTAATTTATGTTTAGAATCGGGCTGGGCTGCTTTTCCCTGCTGTGTTGATGCTGCTTTACACCCTCTTGATTCACTTGCAGAGAGATATCGATACATAGGTTTTCAGATTCTTACTAGTCAGATATATTCTTGTGTGGTGACTAGGGTGTGTTGAGTCCAGTTCACTGAGCAGGGAGTAGGCCTTGTCTATTACATTTTTGGCTTATGGAGCGGTCTCTGAGCTAATTTCAAACCCTTGTTTTATGCATCACCCCACCTCACCTTTCCCGTTAAGCAGCCATAGTGTGTCTTCTAAAGGTGTGACTCTGTTCTGTTTTGTAATTCAGTTCAAGTGTAGCGATTTTGACATTCCCTCTCTAAGCGATATCTTAGGATAAGTGTCTTTTTCTGTGTGACTTATTTCACTTAGAATCATCGTCGCTAAATCCACTCATCATGCTGCTAACTAGCCTTATGACATTGATTTCATGGCTGAGTGACATTCCATAGTGCCAAGTACCACCATTTGTTTATCCATTTTTCTCTTTCCTGGGATATTGAAGGTGTACCGAAGTGGAGGTTCTTGGAAACAGAGCAGCTGTAAAGTTTGGGGTGCCTGTGTCTTGTTGATTTTTATTTTTCCCAATTTATACGCCCATGAGTGGAAGTGCCCTATGCTCTCTAAGCTGTGTTTATTACTTGTTTCAGGACACACCGTACACTTCTCCAGAGTGCCTGTTGGCAATTTACATCCCGCCCATCAGCGTAGCAAGGCTCGCATGTCTCCATGGCCTGTCCTGCTTTTCTGGTTTTTACACTTTTTTCAGCATGGCCCTTTTGACCGAGGGCAAGCGAGACTTCTTTGTAGCGCTGATTTGCCCTTCCGGCTTGCTTGGTTGGCCAAAAACGGCGTATGCGTTTTTTCCTGAATATATTCAGGAAAAAACGCATACGCCCTTTTTGGCCAAGGGCATCATTGTCAACGTTTTGCCGCTTTTCATGTGCTTTACAGGCGAGTCGAATCTACCTCCTGAAATCTGTTTCCTGCAAATCTGCCTTGCTTTCAAATCCTCTTCGTTGCCTTCCCTCAATATATTTGTGGACGAGAGTTCTCATTTATAACTCTGCACGTTTGTGAATTGCAGTGCCCCTGAGCTCCATTTTTCTACTCGCTTTTTTGGGAGCTGGCCGCAAAAGCGCAGGATTGCTTCAGGCCCTATTTTGGTTCTGGGGGGCAGGCTGAGCCTGTGGTTCATTCTTCTTCCTGATGGGAAAATGGAGTGACCTGTGCCTGTCCCAACACCTAGGGCTAGTCTCTCGTTGTTTCCCCGTCTTCCCCTTCATCCTCAGGACAAATTGCAACCTGGACGAAACAGGAGATTAAAGGTGCTGATTCTCCAATTAGGGAGATGGTTAGTCAAGTGGCTGGAATGGCGAACCCGAGCACAAGGAGAGGAGAAATGAGGTGCGTTTTAGAAGCCTTTCCCGATCTCACGGCATACAATTCTCTGGGTTTCCCATGCATGTTTTGATGTAGGAAGATGCCCTTGTACCTGGAGATTTGAGACCCATGGGGTGTGTTCCCCGCAGTGTTACTTTAAAGTGTCTGCGTTTGCTCACCCAACCTCACCAATCCTCTCAGCCCCAAGAGTGTCCAGCCTTATGTCTCATCCAGCTGTGGGTCTAGATATGGTCAATCCAGGTTGCATCAGAGACCCTGAACGGATTTTGTAAGAATTTCTCTCTCTTTCACTTTCTTTGTTTTGTGGGTTTTTTAAAGTAATTTATGTTTAGAATGGGGTTTGGCTGCTTTTCCCTGCTGTGTTGATGCCGCTTTACACCCTCTTGATTCACTTGCAGAGAGATATCGATACATAGGTTTTCAGATTCATACTAGTCAGATATATTCTTGTGCGGTGACTAGGGGGTGTTGAGTCCAGTTCACTGAGCAGGGAGTAGGCCTTGTCTATTACATATTTGGCATATGGAGCGGTCTCTGAGTTAATTTCAAACCCTTGTTTTATGCATCACCCCACCTCAACTTTCCAGTTAAGCAGCCATAGTGTGTCTTCTAAAGGTGTGACTCTGTTCTGTTTGTAATTCAGTTCAAGTGTAGCAATTTTGACATTCCCTCTATAAGCGATATCTTAGGATAAGTGCCTTTTTCTGTGTGACTTATTTCACTTAGAATCATCGTACCTAAATCCACTCATCATGCTGCTAACTATCCTTATGACATTGATTTCATGGCTGAGTGATATTGCATTGTGCCAAGTACCAACATTTCTTTATCCATTTTTCTCTTTCCTGGGATATTGAAGGTGTACCGAAGTGGAGGTTCTTCCAACAGAGCAGCCGTAAACTTTAGGGTGCCTGTGTCTTGTTGATTTTTAGTTTTCCCAATTTATACGCCCATGAGTGGAATTGCCCTATGCTCTCTACGCTGTGTTTATTACTTGTTTCAGGACACACCGTACTCTTCTCCAGAGTGCCTGTTGTCAATTTACATCCCGCCCATCAGCGTAGCAAGGCTCCCATGTCTCCATGGCCTGTCCTGCTTTTCTGGTTTTTACAGTTTGTTCAGCATGGCCCTTTTGACCGAGGGCAAGCGAGACTTCTTTGTAGCGCTGATTTGCCCTTCCGGCTTGCTTGGTTGGCCAAAAAGGGCGTATGCGTTTTTTCCTGAATATATTCAGGAAAAAACGCATACGCCCTTTTTGGCCAAGGGCATCATTGTCAACGTTTTGTCACTTTTCATGTGCTTTAAAGGCGAGTCGAATCTACCTCCTGAAATCTGTTTCCTGCAAATCTGCCTTGCTTTCAAATCCTCTTCGTTGCCTTCCCTCAATATATTTGTGGACGAGAGATCTCATTTATAACTCTGCACGTTTGTGAATTGCAGTGCCCCTGAGCTCCATTTGTCTCCTCGCTTTTTTGGGAGCTGGCCGCAAAAGCGCAGGATTGCTTCAGGCCCTATTTTGGTTCTGGGGGGCAGGCTGAGCCTGTGGTTCATTCTTCTTCCTGATGGGAAAATGGAGTGACCTGTGCCTGTCCCAACACCTAGGGCTAGTCTCTCGTTGGTTCCCCGTCTTCCCGTTCATCCTCAGGACAAACTGCAACCTGTACGAAACAGGAGGTTAAAGGTGCTGATTCTCCAAGTAAGGAGATGGTTAGTCAAGCGGCTGGAATGGCGAACCCGAGCACAAGGAGAGGAGAAATGAGGTGCGTTTTAGAAACTTTTCCCGATCTCATGGCATACCATCTTCTGGGTTTCCCATGCATGTTTTGATGTAGGAAGATGCCCTTGTACCTGGAGATTTGAGACCCATGGGGTGGGTACACCGCAGTATTACTTTAAAGTATCTGCATTTGCTCACCCAACCTCACCAATCCTCTCAGCCGCAAGAGTGTGCAGCCTTATGTCTCATCCAGCTGTGGGTCTAAATATGGTCAATCCAGGTTGCATCAGAGACCCTGAACGGATTTTGTAAGAATTTCTCTCTCTTTCACTGTCTTTGTTTTGTGGGTTTTTTAAAGTAATTTATGTTTAGAATCGGGCTAGGCTGCTTTTCCCTGCTGTGTTGATGCCGCTTTACACCCTCTTGATTCACTTGCAGAGAGATATCGATACATAGGTTTTCAGATTCATACTAGTCAGATATATTCTTGTGCGGTGACTAGGGGGTGTTGAGTCCAGTTCACTGAGCAGGGAGTAGGCCTTGTCTATTACATATTTGGCTTATGGAGCGGTGTCTGAGCTAATTTCAAACCCTTGTTTTATGCATCACCCCACCTCACCTTTCCAGTTAAGCAGCCATAGTGTGTCTTCTAAAGGTGTGACTCTGTTCTGTTTGTAATTCAGTTCAAGTGTAGCGATTTTGACATTCCCTCTATAAGCGATATCTTAGGATAAGTGCCTTTTTCTGTGTGACTTATTTCACTTAGAATCATCGTACCTAAATCCACTCATCATGCTGCTAACTAGCCTTATGACATTGATTTCATGGCTGAGTGATATTGCATTGTGCCAAGTACCACCATTTCTTTATCCATTTTTCTCTTTCCTGGGATATTGAAGGTGTACCGAAGTGGAGGTTCTTGGCAACAGAGCAGCCGTAAACTTTAGGGTGCCTGTGTCTTGTTGATTTTTAGTTTTCCCAATTTATACGCCCATGAGTGGAATTGCCCTATGCTCTCTACGCTGTGTTTATTACTTGTTTCAGGACACACCGTACTCTTCTCCAGAGTGCCTGTTGGCAATTTACATCCCGCCCATCAGCGTAGCAAGGCTCCCATGTCTCCATGGCCTGTCCTGCTTTTCTGGTTTTTACAGTTTGTTCAGCATGGCCCTTTTGACCGAGGGCAAGCGAGACTTCTTTGTAGCGCTGATTTGCCCTTCCGGCTTGCTTGGTTGGCCAAAAAGGGCGTATGCGTTTTTTCCTGAATATATTCAGGAAAAAACGCATACGCCCTTTTTGGCCAAGGGCATCATTGTCAACGTTTTGTCACTTTTCATGTGCTTTAAAGGCGAGTCGAATCTACCTCCTGAAATCTGTTTCCTGCAAATCTGCCTTGCTTTCAAATCCTCTTCGTTGCCTTCCCTCAATATATTTGTGGACGAGAGATCTCATTTATAACTCTGCACGTTTGTGAATTGCAGTGCCCCTGAGCTCCATTTGTCCCCTCGCTTTTTTGGGAGCTGGCCGCAAAAGCACAGGATTGCTTCAGGCCCTATTTTGGTTCTGGGGGGCAGGCTGAGCCTGTGGTTCATTTTTCTTCCTGATGGGAAAATGGAGTGACCTACGCCTGTCCCAAAACCTAGGGATCATCTCTCGTTAGTTCCGCGTCTTCCCGTTCATCCTCAGGACAAATTGCAACCTGTACAATCAGGAGGTTAAAGGTGCTGATTCTCCAAGTAGGGAGATGGTTGGTCAAGCAGCAGGAATGGGGAACCCGAGCACAAGGAGAGGAGAAATGAGGTGCGTTTTAGAAACCTTTCCCGATCTCATGGCATACCATCTTCTGGGTTTCCCATGCATGTTTTGATGTAGGAAGATGCCCTTGTACCTGGAGATTTGAGACCCATGGGGTGTGTTCCCCGCAGTGTTACTTTAAAGTATCTGCATTTGCTCACCCAACCTCACCAATCCTCTCAGCCCCAAGAGTGTCCAGCCTTATGTCTCATCCAGCTGTGGGTCTAGATATGGTCAATCCAGGTTGCATCAGAGACCCTGAACGGATTTTGTAAGAATTTCTCTCTCTTTCACTGTCTTTGTTTTGTGGGTTTTTTAAAGTAATTTATGTTTAGAATCGGGCTTGGGTGCTTTTCCCTGCTGTGTTGATGCCGCTTTACACCCTCTTGATTCACTTGCAGAGAGATATCGATACATAGGTTTTCAGATTCTTACTACTCAGATATATTCTTGTGTGGTGACTAGGGTGTGTTGAGTCCAGTTCACTGAGCAGGGAGTAGGCCTTGTCTATTACATATTTGGCTTATGGAGCGGTCTCTGAGCTAATTTCAAACCCTTGTTTTATGCATCACCCCACCTCACCTTTCCCGTTAAGCAGCCATAGTGTGTCTTCTAAAGGTGTGACTCTGTTCTGTTTTGTAATTCAGTTCAAGTGTAGCGATTTTGACATTCCCTCTATAAGCTATATCTTAGAATAAGTGTCTTTTTCTGTGTGACTTATTTCACTTAGAATCATCGTCGCTAAATCCACTCATCATGCTGCTAACTAGCCTTATGACATTGATTTCATGGCTGAGTGACATTCCATTGTGCCAAGTACCACCATTTGTTTATCCATTTTTCTCTTTCCTGGGATATTGAAGGTGTACCGAAGCGGAGGTTCTTGGAAACAGAGCAGCTGTAAATTTTGGGGTGCCTGTGTCTTGTTGATTTTTAGTTTTCCCAATTTATACGCCCATGAGTGGAAGTGCCCTATGCTCTCTAAGCTGTGTTTATTACTTGTTTCTGGACACACCGTACACTTCTCCAGAGTGCCTGTTGGCAATTTACATCCCGCCCATCAGCGTAGCAAGGCTCGCATGTCTCCATGGCCTGTCCTGCTTTTCTGGTTTTTACACTTTTTTCAGCATGGCCCTGTTGACCGAGGGCAATTGAGACTTCTTTGTAGCACTGATTTGCCCTTCCGGCTTGCTTGGTTGCCCAAAAACGGCGTATGCGTTTTTTCCTGAATATATTCAGGAAAAAACGCATACGCCCTTTTTGGCCAAGGGCATCATTGTCAACGTTTTGCCGCTTTTCATGTGCTTTACAGGCGAGTCTAATCTACATCCTGAAATCTGTTTCCTGAAAATCTGCCTTGCTTTCAAATCCTCTTCGTTGCCTTCCCTCAATATATTTGTGGACGAGAGTTCTCATTTATAACTCTGCACGTTTGTGAATTGCAGTGCCCCTGAGCTCCATTTGTCTCCTCGCTTTTTTGGGAGCTGGCCGCAAAAGCGCAGGATTGCTTCAGGCCCTATTTTGGTTCTGGGGGGCAGGCTGAGCCTGTGGTTCATTCTTCTTCCTGATGGAAAAATGGAGTGACCTGTGCCTGTCCCAACACCTAGGGCTAGTCTCTCGTTGGTTGCCCGTCTTCCCGTTCATCCTCAGGAAAATTGCAACCTGTACGATACAGGAGTTTAAAGATGCTGATTCTCCAAGTAGGGAGATGGTGAATCAAGCGGCTGGAATGGGGAACCCGAGCACCAGGAGAGGAGAAATGAGGTGCGTTTTAGAAACCTTTCCCGATCTCACAGCATACCATCTTCTGGGTTTCACATGCATGTTTGGATGTAGGAAGATGCCCTTGTACCTGGAGATTTGAGACCCATGGGGTGGGTACCCCGCGGTATTACTTTAAAGTATCTGCGTTTGCTCACCCAACCTCACCAATCCTCTCAGCCCCAAGAGTGTCCAGCCTTATGTCTCATCCAGCTGTGGGTCTAGATATGGTCAATCCAGGTTGCATCAGAGACCCTGAACGGATTTTGTAAGAATTTCTCTCTCTTTCACTGTCTTTGCTTTGTGGCTTTTTTAAAGTAATGTATGTTTAGAATGGGGTTTGGCTGCTTTTCCCTGCTGCGTTTATGCCGCTTTACACCCTCTTGATTCACTTGCAGAGAGATATCAATACACAGGTTTTCAGATTCATACTAGTCAGATATATTCTTGTGCGGTGACTAGGGGGTGTTGAGTCCAGTTCACTGAGCAGGGAGTAGGCCTTGTCTATTACATATTTGGCATATGGAGCGGTCTCTGAGCTAATTTCAAACCCTTGTTTTATGCATCACCCCACCTCACCTTTCCGGTTAAGCAGCCATAGTGTGTCTTCTAAAGGTGTGCCTCTGTTCTGTTTTGTAATTCAGTTCAAGTGTAGCGATTTTGACATTCCCTCTATAAGCAATATCTTAGGATAAGTGTCTTTTTCTGTGTGACTTATTTCACTTAGAATCATCGTACCTAAATCCACTCATCATGCTGCTAACTAGCCTTATGACATTGATTTCATGGCTGAGTGATATTCCATTGTGCCAAGTACCACCATTTGTTTATCCATTTTTCTCTTTCCTGGGATATTGAAGGTGTACCGAAGCGGAGGTTCTTTGCAACAGAACAGCCGTAAAGTTTGGGGTGCCTGTGTCTTGTTGATTTTTAGTTTTCCCAATTTATACGCCCATGAGTGGAAGTGCCATATGCTCTCTACGCTGTGTTTATTACTTGTTTCAGGACACACCGTACACTTCTCCAGAGTGCCTGTTGGCAATTTACATCCCGCCCATCAGCGTAGCAAGGCTCCCATGTCTCCATGGCCTGTCCTGCTTTTCTGGTTTTTACAGTTTGTTCAGCATGGCCCTTTTGACCTAGGGAAAGCGAGACTTCTTTGTAGCGCTGATTTGCCCTTCCGGCTTGCTTGGTTGGCCAAAAAGGGCGTATGCGTTTTTTCCTGAATATATTCAGGAAAAAACGCATACGCCCTTTTTGGCCAAGGGCCTCATTGTCAACGTTTTGCCGCTTTTCATGTGCTTTAAAGGCGAGTCGAATCTACCTCCTGAAATCTGTTTCCTGCAAATCTGCCTTGCTTTCAAATCCTCTTCGTTTCCTTCCCTCAATATATTTGTGGACGAGAGTTCTCATTTATAACTCTGCACGTTTGTGAATTGCAGTGCCCCTGAGCTCCATTTGTCTCCTCGCTTTTTTGGGAGCTGGCCGCAAAAGCGCAGGATTGCTTCAGGCCCTATTTTGGTTCTGGGGGGCAGGCTGAGCCTGTGGTTCATTCTTCTTCCTGATGGGAAAATGGAGTGACCTGTGCCTGTCCCAACACCTAGGGCTAGTCTCTCGTTGTTTCCCCGTCTTCCCCTTCATCCTCAGGACAAATTGCAACCTGGACGAAACAGGAGGTTAAAGGTGCTGATTCTCCAATTAGGGAGATGGTTAGTCAAGTGGCTGGAATGGCGAACTTGTGCACAAGGAGAGGAGAAATGAGGTGCGTTTTAGAAACGTTTCCCGATCTCATGGCATACCATCTTCTGGGTTTCCCATGCATGTTTTGATGTAGGAAGTTTCCCTTGTACCTGGAGATTTGAGACCCATGGGGTGGGTACCCCGCGGTGTTACTTTACAGTATCTGCATTTGCTCACCCGACCTCACCAATCCTCTCAGCCCCAAGAGTGTCCAGCCTTATGTCTCATCCAGCTGTGGGTCTAGATATGGTCAATCCAGGTTGCATCAGAGAACCTGAACGGATTTTGTAAGAATTTCTCTCTCTTTCACTGTCTTTGCTTTGTGGGTTTTTTAAAGTAATGTATGTTTAGAATGGGGTTTGGCTGCTTTTCCCTGCTGTGTTTATGCCGCTTTACACCCTCTTGATTCACTTGCAGAGAGATATCGATACATAGGTTTTCAGATTCATACTAATCAGATATAATCTTGTGCGGTGACTAGGGGGTGTTGAGTCCAGTTAACTGAGCAGGGAGTAGGCCTTGTCTATTACATATTTGGCTTATGGAGCGGTCTCTGAGCTAATTTCAAACCCTTGTTTTATGCATCACCCCACCTCACCTTTCCGGTTAAGCAGCCATAGTGTGTCTTCTAAAGGTGTGCCTCTGTTCTGTTTTGTAATTCAGTTCAAGTGTAGCGATTTTGACATTCCCTCTATAAGCGATATCTTAGGATAAGTGCCTTTTTCTGTGTGACTTATTTCACTTAGAATCATCGTACCTAAATCCACTCATCATGCTGCTAACTAGCCTTATGACATTGATTTCATGGCTGAGTGATATTCCATTGTGCCAAGTACCACCATTTGTTTATCCATTTTTCTCTTTCCTGGGATATTGAAGGTGTACCGAAGCGGAGGTTCTTGGCAACAGAACAGCCGTAAAGTTTGGGGTGCCTGTGTCTTGTTGATTTTTAGTTTTCCCAATTTATACGCCCATGAGTGGAAGTGCCCTATGCTCTCTACGCTGTGTTTATTACTTGTTTCAGGACACACCGTACACTTCTCCAGAGTGCCTGTTGGCAATTTACATCCCACCCATCAGCGTAGCAAGGCTCCCATGTCTCCATGGCCTGTCCTGCTTTTCTGGTTTTTACACTTTCTTCATCATGGCCCTTTTGACCGAGGGAAAGCGAGACTTCTTTGCAGCGCTGATTTGCCCTTCCGGCTTGCTTGGTTGGCCAAAAAGGGCGTATGCGTTTTTTCCTGAATATATTCAGGAAAAAACGCATACGCCCTTTTTGGCCAAGGGCATCATTGTCAACGTTTTGCCGCTTTTCATGTGCTTTAAAGGCGAGTCGAATCTACCTCCTGAAATCTGTTTCCTGCAAATCTGCCTTGCTTTCAAATCCTCTTCGTTGCCTTCCCTCAATATATTTGTGGACGAGAGTTCTCATTTATAACTCTGCACGTTTGTGAATTGCAGTGCCCCTGATCTCCATTTGTTTCCTCGCTTTTTTGGGAGCTGGCCGCAAAAGCGCAGGATTGCTTCAGGCCCTATTTTGGTTCTGGGGGGCAGGCTGAGCCTGTGGTTCATTCTTCTTCCTGATGGGAAAATGGAGTGACCTGTGCCTGTCCCAACACCTAGGGCTAGTCTCTCGTTGTTTCCCCGTCTTCCCCTTCATCCTCAGGACAAATTGCAACCTGGACGAAACAGGAGGTTAAAGGTGCTGATTCTCCAATTAGGGAGATGGTTGGTCAAGCAGCTGGAATGGCGAACCCGAGCACAAGGAGAGGAGAAATGAGGTGCGTTTTAGAAACCTTTCCCGATCTCACGGCATACCATCTTCTGGGTTTCCCATGCATGTTTTGATGTAGGAAGATGCCCTTGTACCTGGAGATTTGAGACCCATGGGGTGTGTTCCTCGCAGTTTTACTTTAAAGTATCTGCGTTTGCTCACCCAACCTCACCAATCCTCTCAGCCCCAAGAGTGTCCAGCCTTATGTCTCATCCAGCTGTGGGTCTAGATATGGTCAATCCAGGTTGCATCAGAGACCCTGAACGGATTTTGTAAGAATTTCTCTCTCTTTCACTGTCTTTGCTTTGTGGGTTTTTTAAAGTAATTTATGTTTAGAATGGGGTTTGGCTGCTTTTCCCTGCTGTGTTGATGCCGCTTTACACCCTCTTGATTCACTTGCAGAGAGATATCGATACATAGGTTTTCAGATTCATACTAGTCAGATATATTCTTGTGCGGTGACTAGGGGGTGTTGAGTCCAGTTCACTGAGCAGGGAGTAGGCCTTGTCTAGTACATATTTGGCTTATGGAGCGGTCTCTGAGCTAATTTGAAACCCTTGTTTTATGCATCACCCCACCTCACCTTTCCCGTTAAGCAGCCATAGTGTGTCTTCTAAAGGTGTGACTCTGTTCTGTTTTGTAATTCAGTTCAAGTGTAGCGATTTTGACATTCCCTCTATAAGCGATATCTTAGGATAAGTGTCTTTTTCTGTGTGACTTATTTCACTTAGAATCATCGTACCTAAATCCACTCATCATGCTGCTAACTAGCCTTATGACATTGATTTCATGGCTGAGTGATATTCCATTGTGCCAAGTACCACCATTTCTTTATCCACTTTTCTCTTTCCTGGTATATTGAAGGTGTACCGAAGCGGAGGTTCTTGGAAACAGAGCAGCCGTAAACTTTAGGGTGCCTGTGTCTTGTTGATTTTTAGTTTTCCCAATTTATACGCCCATGAGTGGGAGTGCCCTATGCTCTCTAAGCTGTGTTTATTACTTGTTTCAGGACACACCGTACTCTTCTCCAGAGTGCCTGTTGGCAATTTACATCCCGCCCATCAGCGTAGCAAGGCTCCCTTGTCTCCATGGCCTGTCCTGCTTTTCTGGTTTTTACACTTTGTTCAGCATGGCCCTTTTGACCGAGGGCAAGCGAGACTTCTTTGTAGCGCTGATTTGCCCTTCCGGCTTGCTTGGTTGGCCAAAAAGGGCGTATGCGTTTTTTCCTGAATATATTCAGGAAAAAACGCATACGCCCTTTTTGGCCAAGGGCCTCATTGTCAACGTTTTGCCGCTTTTCATGTGCTTTACAGGCGAGTCGAATCTACATCCTGAAATCTGTTTCCTGCAAATCTGCCTTGCTTTCAAATCCTCTTCGTTGCCTTCCCTCAATATATTTGTGGACGAGAGTTCTCATTTATAACTCTTCACGTTTGTGAATTGCAGTGCCCCTGAGCTCCATTTGTCTCCTCGCTTTTTTGGGAGCTGCCCGCAAAAGCGCAGGTTTGCTTCAGGCCCTATTTTGGTTCTGGGGGGCAGGCTGAGCCTGTGGTTCATTCTTCTTCCTGATGGGAAAATGGAGTGACCTGTGCCTGTCCCAACACCTAGGGCTAGTCTCTCGTTGTTTCCCCGTCTTCCCCTTCATCCTCAGGAGAAATTGCAACCTGGACGAAACAGGAGGTTAAAGGTGCTGATTCTCCAATTAGGGAGATGGTTAGTCAAGTGGCTGGAATGGCGAACTTGTGCACAAGGAGAGGAGAAATGAGGTGCGTTTTAGAAACCTTTCCCGATCTCATGGCATACCATCTTCTGGGTTTCCCATGCATGTTTTGATGTAGGAAGATTCCCTTGTACCTGGAGATTTGAGACCCATGGGGTGGGTACCCCGCGGTGTTACTTTAAAGTATCTGCATTTGCTCACCCGACCTCACCAATCCTCTCAGCCCCAAGAGTGTCCAGCCTTATGTCTCATCCAGCTGTGGGTCTAGATATGGTCAATCCAGGTTGCATCAGAGACCCTGAACGGATTTTGTAAGAATTTCTCTCTCTTTCACTGTCTTTGCTTTGTGGGTTTTTTAAAGTAATGTATGTTTAGAATGGGGTTTGGCTGCTTTTCCCTGCTGTGTTTATGCCGCTTAACACCCTCTTGATTCACTTGCAGAGAGATATCGATACATAGGTTCTCAGATTCATACTAATCAGATATAATCTTGTGCGGTGACTAGGGGGTGTTGAGTCCAGTTCACTGAGCAGGGAGTAGGCCTTGTCTATTACATATTTGGCTTATGGAGCGGTGTCTGAGCTAATTTCAAACCCTTGTTTTATGCATCACCCCACCTCACCTTTCCGGTTAAGCAGCCATAGTGTGTCTTCTAAAGGTGTGCCTCTGTTCTGTTTTGTAATTCAGTTCAAGTGTAGCGATTTTGACATTCCCTCTATAAGCGATATCTTAGGATAAGTGCCTTTTTCTGTGTGACTTATTTCACTTAGAATCATCGTACCTAAATCCACTCATCATGCTGCGAACTAGCCTTATGACATTGATTTCATGGCTGAGTGATATTCCATTGGGCCAAGTACCACCATTTGTTTATCCATTTTTCTCTTTCCTGGGATATTGAAGGTGTACCGAAGTGGAGGTTCTTGGAAACAGAGCAGCTGTAAATTTTGGGGTGCCTGTGTCTTGTTGATTTTTAGTTTTCTCAATTTATACGCCCATGAGTAGAAGTGCCCTATGCTCTCTAAGCTGTGTTTATTACTTGTTTCAGGACACACCGTACACTTCTCCAGAGTGCCTGTTGGCAATTTACATCCCGCCCATCAGCGTAGCAAGGCTCGCATGTCTCCATGGCCTGTCCTGCTTTTCTGGTTTTTACACTTTGTTCAGCATGGCCCTTTTGACCGAGGGCAAGCGAGACTTCTTTGTAGCGCTGATTTGCCCTTCCGGCTTGCTTGGTTGGCCAAAAACGGCGTATGCGTTTTTTCCTGAATATATTCAGGAAAAAACGCATACACCCTTTTTGGCCAAGGGCATCATTGTCAACGTTTTGCCGCTTTTCATGTGCTTTACAGGCGAGTCAAATCTACATCCTGAAATCTGTTTCCTGAAAATCTGCCTTACTTTCAAATCCTCTTCGTTACCTTCCCTCAATATATTTGTGGACGAGAGTTCTCATTTATAACTCTGCACGTTTGTGAATTGCAGTGCCCCTGAGCTCCATTTGTCTACTCGCTTTTTTGGGAGCTGGCCGCAAAAGCGCAGGATTGCTTCAGGCCCTATTTTGGTTCTGGGGGGCAGGCTGAGCCTGTGGTTCATTCTTCTTCCTGATGGAAAAATGGAGTGACCTGTGCCTGTCCCAACACCTAGGGCTAGTCTCTCGTTGGTTGCCCGTCTTCCCGTTCATCCTCAGGAAAATTGCAACCTGTACGATACAGGAGTTTAAAGATGCTGATTCTCCAAGTAGGGAGATGGTGAATCAAGCGGCTGGAATGGGGAACCCGAGCACAAGGAGAGGAGAAATGAGGTGCGTTTTAGAAACCTTTCCCGATCTCACGGCATACCATCTTCTGGGTTTCACATGCATGTTTGGATGTAGGAAGATGCCCTTGTACCTGGAGATTTGAGACCCATGGGGTGGGTACCCCGCGGTATTACATTATAGTATCTGCGTTTGCTCACCCAACCTCACCAATCCTCTCAGCCCCAAGAGTGTCCAGCCTTATGTCTCATCCAGCTGTGGGTCTAGATATGGTCAATCCAGGTTGCATCAGAGACCCTGAACGGATTTTGTAAGAATTTCTCTCTCTTTCACTGTCTTTGCTTTGTGGGTTTCTTAAAGTAATGTATGTTTAGAATGGGGTTTGGCTGCTTTTCCCTGCTGCGTTTATGCCGCTTTACACCCTCTTGATTCACTTGCAGAGAGATATCAATACACAGGTTTTCAATTTCATACTAGTCAGATATATTCTTGTGCGGTGACTAGGGGGTGTTGAGTCCAGTTAACTGAGCAGGGAGTAGGCCTTGTCTATTACATATTTGGCTTATGGAGCGGTCTCTGAGCTAATTTCAAACCCTTGTTTTATGCATCACCCCACCTCACCTTTCCGGTTAAGCAGCCATAGTGTGTCTTCTAAAGGTGTGCCTCTGTTCTGTTTTGTAATTCAGTTCAAGTGTAGCGATTTTGACATTCCCTCTATAAGCGATATCTTAGGATAAGTGCCTTTTTCTGTGTGACTAATTTCACTTAGAATCATCGTACCTAAATCCACTCATCATGCTGCTAACTAGCCTTATGACATTGATTTCATGGCTGAGTGATATTCCATTGTGCCAAGTACCACCATTTCTTTATCCATTTTTCTCTTTCCTGGGATATTGAAGGTGTACCGAAGCGGAGGTTCTTGGCAACAGAACAGCCGTAAAGTTTGGGGTGCCTGTGTCTTGCTGATTTTTAATTTTCCCAATTTATACGCCCATGAGTGGAAGTGCCCTATGCTCTCTACGCTGTGTTTATTACTTGTTTCAGGACACACCGTACACTTCTCCAGAGTGCCTGTTGGCAATTTACATCCCGCCCATCAGCGTAGCAAGGCTCCCATGTTTCCATGGCCTGTCCTGCTTTTCTGGTTTTTACACTTTGTTCAGCATGGCCCTTTTGACCGAGGGAAAGCGAGACTTCTTTGTAGCGCTGATTTGCCCTTCCGGCTTGCTTGGTTGGCCAAAAAGGGCGTATGCGTTTTTTCCTGAATATATTCAGGAAAAAACGCATACGCCCTTTTTGGCCAAGGGCCTCATTGTCAACGTTTTGCCGCTTTTCATGTGCTTTAAAGGCGAGTCGAATCTACCTCCTGAAATCTGTTTCCTGCAAATCTGCCTTGCTTTCAAATCCTCTTCGTTGCCTTCCCTCAATATATTTGTGGACGAGAGTTCTCATTTATAACTCTGCACGTTTGTGAATTGCAGTGCCCCTGAGCTCCATTTGTCTCCTCGCTTTTTTGGGAGCTGGCCGCAAAAGCGCAGGATTGCTTCAGGCCCTATTTTGGTTCTGGGGGGCAGGCTGAGCCTGTGGTTCATTCTTCTTCCTGATGGGAAAATGGAGTGACCTGTGCCTGTCCCAACACCTAGGGCTAGTCTCTCGTTGTTTCCCCGTCTTCCCCTTCATCCTCAGGACAAATTGCAACCTGGACGAAACAGGAGGTTAAAGGTGCTGATTCTCCAATTAGGGAGATGGTTAGTCAAGTGGCTGGAATGGCGAACCCGAGCACAAGGAAAGGAGAAATGAGGTGCGTTTTAGAAACCTTTCCCGATCTCATGGCGTACCATCTTCTGGGTTTCCCATGCATGTTTTGATGTAGGAAGATTCCCTTGTACCTGGAGATTTGAGACCCATGGGGTGGGTACCCCGCGGTGTTACTTTAAAGTATCTGCATTTGCTCACCCGACCTCACCAATCCTCTCAGCCCCAAGAGTGTCCAGCCTTATGTCTCATCCAGCTGTGGGTCTAGATATGGTCAATCCAGGTTGCATCAGAGACCCTGAACGGATTTTGTAAGAATTTCTCTCTCTTTCACTGTCTTTGCTTTGTGGGTTTTTTAAAGTAATGTATGTTTAGAATGGGGTTTGGCTGCTTTTCCCTGCTGTGTTTATGCCGCTTTACACCCTCTTGATTCACTTGCAGAGAGATATCGATACATAGGTTTTCAGATTCATACTAATCAGATATAATCTTGTGCGGTGACTAGGGGGTGTTGAGTCCAGTTTACTGAGCAGGGAGTAGGCCTTGTCTATTACATATTTGGCTTATGGAGCTGTGTCTGAGCTAATTTGAAACCCTTGTTTTATGCATCACCCCACCTCACCTTTCCGGTTAAGCAGCCATAGTGTGTCTTCTAAAGGTGTGCCTCTGTTCTGTTTTGTAATTCAGTTCAAGTGTAGCGATTTTGACATTCCCTCTATAAGCGATATCTTAGGATAAGTGCCTTTTTCTGTGTGACTTATTTCACTTAGAATCATCGTACCTAAATCCACTCATCATGCTGCTAACTAGCCTTATGACATTGATTTCATGGCTGAGTGATATTCCATTGTGCCAAGTACCACCATTTCTTTATCCATTTTTCTCTTTCCTGGGATATTGAAGGTGTACCGAAGTGGAGGTTCTTGGCAACAGAGCAGCCGTAAAGTTTGGGGTGCCTGTGTCTTGTTGATTTTTAGTTTTCCCAATTTATACGCCCATGAGTGGAAGTGCCCTATGCTCTCTACACTGTGTTTATTACTTGTTTCAGGACACACCGTACTCTTCTCCAGAGTGCCTGTTGGCAATTTACATCCCGCCCATCAGCGTAGCAAGGCTCCCATGTCTCCATGGCCTGTCCTGCTTTTCTGGTTTTTACACTTTGTTCAGCATGGCCCTTTTGACCGAGGGCAAGCGAGACTTCTTTGTAGCGCTGATTTGCCCTTCCGGCTTGCTTGGTTGGCCAAAAAGGGCGTATGCGTTTTTTCCTGAATATATTCAGGAAAAAACGCATACGCCCTTTTTGGCCAAGGGCATCATTGTCAACGTGTTGCCGCTTTTCATGTGCTTTAAAGGCGAGTCGAATCTACCTCCTGAAATCTGTTTCCTGCAAATCTGCCTTGCTTTCAAATCCTCTTCGTTGCCTTCCCTCAATATATTTGTGGACGAGAGTTCTCATTTATAACTCTGCACGTTTGTGAATTGCAGTGCCCCTGAGCTCCATTTGTCTCCTCGCTTTTTTGGGAGCTGGCCGCAAAAGCGCAGGATTGCTTCAGGCCCTATTTTGGTTCTGGGGGGCAGGCTGAGCCTGTGGTTCATTCTTCTTCCTGATGGGAAAATGGAGTGACCTACGCCTGTCCCAGCACCTAGGGCTCGTCTCTCGTTGCTTCCGCGTCTTCCCGTTCATCCTCAGGACAAATTGCAACCTGTAAAATCAGGAGGTTAAAGGTGCTGATTCTCCAAGTAGGGAGATGGTTGGTCAAGCAGCTGGAATGGCGAACCCGAGCACAAGGAGAGGAGAAATGAGGTGCGTTTTAGAAACCTTTCCCGATCTCATGGCATACCATCTTCTGGGTTTCCCATGCATGTTTTGATGTAGGAAGATGCCCTTGTACCAGGAGATTTGAGACCCATGGGGTGTGTTCCCCGCAGTTTTACTTTAAAGTATCTGCGTTTGCTCACCCAACCACACCAATCCTCTCAGCCCCAAGAGTGTCCAGCCTTATGTCTCATCCAGCTGTGGGTCTAGATATGGTCAATCCAGGTTGCATCAGAGACCCTTAACGGATTTTGTAAGAATTTCTCTCTCTTTCACTGTCTTTGTTTTGTGGGTTTTTTAAAGTAATTTATGTTTAGAATGGGGTTTGGCTGCTTTTCCCTGCTGTGTTGATGCCGCTTTACACCCTCTTGATTCACTTGCAGAGAGATATCGATACATAGGTTTTCAGATTCATACTAGTCAGATATATTCTTGTGCGGTGACTAGGGGGTGTTGAGTCCAGTTCACTGAGCAGGGAGTAGGCCTTGTCTATTACATATTTGGCTTATGGAGCGGTGTCTGAGCTAATTCCAAACCCTTGTTTTATGCATCACCCCACCTCACCTTTCCCGTTAAGCAGCCATAGTGTGTCTTCTAAAGGTGTGACTCTGTTCTGTTTGTAATTCAGTTCAAGTGTAGCGATTTTGACATTCCCTCTATAAGCGATATCTTAGGATAAGTGCCTTTTTCTGTGTGAGTTATTTCACTTAGAATCATCGTACCTAAATCCACTCATCATGCTGCTAACTAGCCTTATGACATTGATTTCATGGCTGAGTGATATTGCATTGTGCCAAGTACCACCATTTCTTTATCCATTTTTCTCTTTCCTGGGATATTGAAGGTGTACCGAAGCGGAGGTTCTTGGCAACAGAGCAGCCGTAAACTTTAGGGTGCCTGTGTCTTGTTGATTTTTAGTTTTCCCAATTTATACGCCCATGAGTGGAAGTGCCCTATGCTCTCTAGGCTGTGTTTATTACTTGTTTCAGGACACACCGTACTCTTCTCCAGAGTGCCTGTTGGCAATTTACATCCCGCCCATCAGCGTAGCAAGGCTCCCATGTCTCCATGGCCTGTCTTGCTTTTCTGGTTTTTACAGTTTGTTCAGCATGGCCCTTTTGACCGAGGGCAAGCGAGACTTCTTTGTAGCGCTGATTTGCCCTTCCGGCTTGCTTGGTTGGCCAAAAAGGGCGTATGCGTTTTTTCCTGAATATATTCAGGAAAAAACGCATACGCCCTTTTTGGCCAAGGGCATCATTGTCAACGTTTTGTCACTTTTCATGTGCTTTAAAGGCGAGTCGAATCTACCTCCTGAAATCTGTTTCCTGCAAATCTGCCTTGCTTTCAAATCCTCTTCGTTGCCTTCCCTCAATATATTTGTGGACGAGAGATCTCATTTATAACTCTGCACGTTTGTGAATTGCAGTGCCCCTGAGCTCCATTTGTCTCCTCGCTTTTTTGGGAGCTGGCCGCAAAAGCGCAGGATTGCTTCAGGCCCTATTTTGGTTCTGGGGGGCAGGCTGAGCCTGTGGTTCATTCTTCTTCCTGATGGGAAAATGGAGTGACCTGTGCCTGTCCCAAAACCTAGGGCTAGTCTCTCGTTGGTTCCCCGTCTTCCCGTTCATCTTCAGGACAAACTGCAACCTGTACGAAACAGGAGGTTAAAGGTGCTGATTCTCCAAGTAGGGAGATGGTTAGTCAAGCGGCTGGAATGGCGAACCCGAGCACAAGGAGAGGAGAAATGAGGTGCGTTTTAGAAACTTTTCCCGATCTCACGGCATACCATCTTCTGGGTTTCCCATGCATGTTTTGATGTAGGAAGATGCCCTTGTACCTGGAGATTTGAGACCCATGGGGTGGGTACCCCGCAGTATTACTTTAAAGTATCTGCATTTGCTCACCCAACCTCACCAATCCTCTGAGCCTCAAGAGTGTCCAGCCTTATGTCTCATCCAGCTGTGGGTCTAGATATGGTCAATCCAGGTTTCATCATAGACCCTAAACGGATTTTGTAAGAATTTCTCTCTCTTTCACTGTCTTTGTTTTGTGGGTTTTTTAAAGTAAGTTATGTTTAGAATCGGGCTTGGCTGCTTTTCCCTGCTGTGTTGATGCCGCTTTACACCCTCTTGATTCACTTGCAGAGAGATATCGATACATAGGTTTTCAGATTCTTACTACTCAGATATATTCTTGTGTGGTGACTAGGGTGTGTTGAGTCCAGTTCACTGAGCAGGGAGTAGGCCTTGTCTATTACATATTTGGCTTATGGAGCGGTCTCTGAGCTAATTTCAAACCCTTGTTTTATGCATCACCCCACCTCACCTTTCCGGTTAAGCAGCCATAGTGTGTCTTCTAAAGGTGTGACTCTGTTCTGTTTTGTAATTCAGTTCAAGTGTAGCGATTTTGACATTCCCTCTATAAGCGATATCTTAGGATAAGTGTCTTTTTCTGTGTGACTTATTTCACTTAGAATCATCGTACCTAAATCCACTCATCATGCTGCTAACTAGCCTTATGACATTGATTTCATGGCTGAGTGATATTCCATTGTGCCAAGTACCACCATTTCTTTATCCACTTTTCTCTTTCCTGGTATATTGAAGGTGTACCGAAGCGGAGGTTCTTGGAAACAGAGCAGCCGTAAACTTTAGGGTGCCTGTGTCTTGTTGATTTTTAGTTTTCACAATTTATACGCCCATGAGTGGGAGTGCCCTATGCTCTCTAAGCTGTGTTTATTACTTGTTTCAGGACACACCGTACTCTTCTCCAGAGTGCCTGTTGGCAATTTACATCCCGCCCATCAGCGTAGCAAGGCTCCCTTGTCTCCATGGCCTGTCCTGCTTTTCTGGTTTTTCCACTTTGTTCAGCATGGCCCTTTTGACCGAGGGCAAGCGAGACTTCTTTGTAGCGCTGATTTGCCCTTCCGGCTTGCTTGGTTGGCCAAAAAGGGCGTATGCGTTTTTTCCTGAATATATTCAGGAAAAAACGCATACGCCCTTTTTGGCCAAGGGCATCATTGTCAACGTTTTGCCACTTTTCATGTGCTTTAAAGGCGAGTTGAATCTACCTCCTGAAATCTGTTTCCTGCAAATCTGCCTTGCTTTCAAATCCTCTTCGTTGCCTTCCCTCAATATATTTGTGGACGAGAGTTCTCATTTATAACTCTGCACGTTTGTGAATTGCAGTGCCCCTGAGCTCCATTTGTCTCCTCGCTTTTTTGGGAGCTGGCCGCAAAAGCGCAGGATTGCTTCAGGCCCTATTTTGGTTCTGGGGGGCAGGCTGAGCCTGTGGTTCATTCTTCTTCCTGATGGGAAAATGGAGTGACCTGTGCCTGTCCCAACACCTAGGGCTAGTCTTTCGTTGGTTCCCCGTTTTCCCCTTCATCCTCAGGACAAATTGCAACCTGGACGAAACAGTAGGTTAAAGGTGCTGATTCTCCAATTAGGGAGATGGTTAGTCAAGTGGCTGGAATGGCGAACCCGAGCACAAGGAAAGGAGAAATGAGGTGCGTTTTAGAAACCTTTCCCGATCTCATGGCATACCATCTTCTGGGTTTCCCATGCATGTTTTGATGTAGGAAGATTCCCTTGTACCTGGAGATTTGAGACCCATGGGGTGGGTACCCCGCGGTGTTACTTTAAAGTATCTGCATTTGCTCACCCGACCTCACCAATCCTCTCAGCCCCAAGAGTGTCCAGCCTTATGTCTCATCCAGCTGTGGGTCTAGATATGGTCAATCCAGGTTGCATCATAGACCCTGAATGGATTTTGTAAGAATTTCTCTCTCTTTCACTGTCTTTGCTTTGTGGGTTTTTTAAAGTAATGTATGTTTAGAATGGGGTTTGGCTGCTTTTCCCTGCTGTGTTTATGCCGCTTTACACCCTCTTGATTCACTTGCAGAGAGATATCGATACATAGGTTTTCAGATTCATACTAATCAGATATAATCTTGTGCGGTGACTAGGGGGTGTTGAGTCCAGTTTACTGAGCAGGGAGTAGGCCTTGTCTATTACATATTTGGCTTATGGAGCTGTGTCTGAGCTAATTTCAAACCCTTGTTTTATGCATCACCCCACCTCACCTTTCCGGTTAAGCAGCCATAGTGTGTCTTCTAAAGGTGTGCCTCTGTTCTGTTTTGTAATTCAGTTCAAGTTTAGCGATGTTGACATTCCCTCTATAAGCGATATCTTAGGATAAGTGCCTTTTTCTGTGTGACTTATTTCACTTAGAATCATCGTACCTAAATCCACTCATCATGCTGCTAACTAGCCTTATGACATTGATTTCATGGCTGAGTGATATTCCATTGTGCCAAGTACCACCATTTCTTTATCCATTTTTCTCTTTCCTGGGATATTGAAGGTGTACCGAAGTGGAGGTTCTTGGCAACAGAGCAGCCGTAAAGTTTGGGGTGCCTGTGTCTTGTTGATATTTAATTTTCCCAATTTATACGCCCATGAGTGGAAGTGCCCTATGCTCTCTACACTGTGTTTATTACTTGTTTCAGGACACACCGTACTCTTCTCCAGAGTGCCTGTTGGCAATTTACATCCCGCCCATCAGCGTAGCAAGGCTCCCATGTCTCCATGGCCTGTCCTGCTTTTCTGGTTTTTACACTTTGTTCAGCATGGCCCTTTTGACCGAGGGCAAGCGAGACTTCTTTGTAGCGCTGATTTGCCCTTCCGGCTTGCTTGGTTGGCCAAAAAGGGCGTATGCGTTTTTTCCTGAATATATTCAGGAAAAAACGCATACGCCCTTTTTGGCCAAGGGCATCATTGTCAACGTTTTGCCGCTTTTCATGTGCTTTAAAGGCGAGTCGAATCTACCTCCTGAAATCTGTTTCCTGCAAATCTGCCTTGCTTTCAAATCCTCTTCGTTGCCTTCCCTCAATATATTTGTGGACGAGAGTTCTCATTTATAACTCTGCACGTTTGTGAATTGCAGTGCCCCTGAGCTCCATTTGTCTCCTCGCTTTTTTGGGAGCTGGCCGCAAAAGCGCAGGATTGCTTCAGGCCCTATTTTGGTTCTGGGGGGCAGGCTGAGCCTGTGGTTCATTCTTCTTCCTGATGGGAAAATGGAGTGACCTACGCCTGTCCCAGCACCTAGGGCTCGTCTCTCGTTGCTTCCGCGTCTTCCCGTTCATCCTCAGGACAAATTGCAACCTGGACGAAACAGTAGGTTAAAGGTGCTGATTCTCCAAGTAGGGAGATGGTTAGTCAAGCGGCTGGAATGGCGAACCCGAGCACAAGGAGAGGAGAAATGAGGTGCGTTTTAGAAACCTTTCCCGATCTCACGGCATACCATCTTCTGGGTTTCCCATGCATGTTTTGATGTAGGAAGATTCCCTTGTACCTGGAGATTTGAGACCCATGGGGTGGGTACCCCGCGGTATTACTTTAAAGTATCTGCGTTTGCTCACCCAACCTCACCAATCCTCTCAGCCCCAAGAGTGTCCAGCCTTATGTCTCATCCAGCTGTGGGTCTAGATATGGTCAATCCAGGTTGCATCAGAGACCCTGAACGGATTTTGTAAGAATTTCTCTCTCTTTCACTGTCTTTGCTTTGTGGGTTTTTTAAAGTAATGTATGTTTAGAATGGGGTTTGGCTGCTTTTCCCTGCTGTGTTTATGCCGCTTTACACCCTCTTGATTCACTTGCAGAGAGATATCGATACATAGGTTTTCAGATTCATACTAGTCAGATATATTCTTGTGCGGTGACTAGGGGGTGTTGAGTCCAGTTCACTGAGCAGGGAGTAGGCCTTGTCTATTACATATTTGGCTTATGGAGCGGTGTCTGAGCTAATTTCAAACCCTTGTTTTATGCATCACCCCACCTCACCTTTCCCGTTAAGCAGCCATAGTGTGTCTTCTAAAGGTGTGACTCTGTTCTGTTTTGTAATTCAGTTCAAGTGTAGCGATTTTGACATTCCCTCTATAAGCGATATCTTAGGATAAGTGTCTTTTTCTGTGTGACTTATTTCACTTAGAGTCATCGTACCTAAATCCACTCATCATGCTGCTAAATAGCCTTATGACATTGATTTCATGGCTGAGTGATATTCCATTGTGCCAAGTACCACCATTTCTTTATCCATTTTTCTCTTTCCTGGGATATTGAAGGTGTACCGAAGTGGAGGTTCTTGGAAACAGAGCAGCCGTAAACTTTAGGGTGCCTGTGTCTTGTTGATTTTTAGTTTTCCCAATTTATACGCCCTTGAGTGGAAGTGCCCTATGCTCTCTACGCTGTGTTTATTACTTGTTTCAGGACACACCGTACTCTTCTCCAGAGTGCCTGTTGGCAATTTACATCCCGCCCATCAGCGTAGCAAGGCTCCCATGTCTCCATGGCCTGTCCTGCTTTTCTGGTTTTTACTGTTTGTTCAGCATGGCCCTTTTGACCGAGGGCAAGCGAGACTTCTTTGTAGCGCTGATTTGCCCTTCCGGCTTGCTTGGTTGGCCAAAAAGGGCGTATGCGTTTTTTCCTGAATATATTCAGGAAAAAACGCATACGCCCTTTTTGGCCAAGGGCATCATTGTCAACGTTTTGCCGCTTTTCATGTGCTTTAAAGGCGAGTCGAATCTACCTCCTGAAATCTGTTTCCTGCAAATCTGCCTTGCTTTCAAATCCTCTTCGTTGCCTTCCCTCAATATATTTGTGGACGAGAGTTCTCATTTATAACTCTGCACGTTTGTGAATTGCAGTGCCCCTGAGCTCCATTTGTCTCCTCGCTTTTTTGGGAGCTGGCCGCAAAAGCGCAGGATTGCTTCAGGCCCTATTTTGGTTCTGCGGGGCAGGCTGAGCCTGTGGTTCATTCTTCTTCCTGATGGGAAAATGGAGTGACCTATGCCTGTCCCAACACCTAGGGCTCGTCTCTCGTTGGTTCCGCGTCTTCCCGTTCATCCTCAGGACAAATTGCAACCTGTACAATCAGGAGGTTAAAGGTGCTGATTCTCCAAGTAGGGAGATGGTTAGTCAAGCGGCTGGAATGGCGAACCCGAGCACAAGGAGAGGAGAAATGAGGTGCGTTTTAGAAACCTTTCCCGATCTCATGGCATACCATCTTCTGGGTTTCCCATGCATGTTTTGATGTAGGAAGATTCCCTTGTACCTGGAGATTTGAGACCCATGGGGTGTGTTCCCCGCAGTGTTACTTTAAAGTATCTGCATTTGCTCACCCAACCTCACCAACCCTCTCAGCCCCAAGAATGTCCAGCCTTATGTCTCATCCAGCTGTGGGTCTTGATATGGTCAATCCAGGTTGCATCATAGACCCTGAACGGATTTTGTAAGAATTTCTCTCTCTTTCACTGTCTTTGTTTTGTGGGTTTTTTAAAGTAATTTATGTTTAGAATCGGGCTTGGCTGCTTTTCCCTGCTGTGTTGATGCCGCTTTACACCCTCTTGATTCACTTGCAGAGAGATATCGATACATAGGTTTTCAGATTCATACTAGTCAGATATATTCTTGTGCGGTGACTAGGGGGTGTTGAGTCCAGTTCACTGAGCAGGGAGTAGGCCTTGTCTATTACATATTTGGCTTATGGAGCGGTCTCTGAGCTAATTTCAAACCCTTGTTTTATGCATCACCCCACCTCACCTTTCCCGTTAAGCAGCCATAGTGTGTCTTCTAAAGGTGTGACTCTGTTCTGTTTTGTAATTCAGTTCAAGTGTAGCGATTTTGACATTCCCTCTATAAGCGATATCTTAGGATAAGTGTCTTTTTCTGTGTGACTTATTTCACTTAGAATCATCGTATCTAAATCCACTCATCATGCTGCTAACTAGCCTTATGACATTGATTTCATGGCTGAGTGATATTCCACTGTGCCAAGTACCACCATTTCTTTATCCATTTTTCTCTTTCCTGGGATATTGAAGGTGTACCGAAGTGGAGGTTCTTGGAAACAGAGCAGCCGTAAACTTTAGGGTGCCTGTGTCTTGTTGATTTTTAGTTTTCCCAATTTATACGCCCATGAGTGGAAGTGCCCTATGCTCTCAACGCTGTGTTTATTACTTGTTTCAGGACATACCGTACTCTTCTCCAGAGTGCCTGTTGGCAATTTACATCCCGCCCATCAGCGTAGCAAGGCTTCCATGTCTCCATGGCCTGTCCTGCTTTTCTGGTTTTTACACTTTGTTCAGCATGGCCCTTTTGACCGAGGGCAAGCGAGACTTCTTTGTAGCGCTGATTTGCCCTTCCGGCTTGCTTGGTTGGCCAAAAAGGGCGTATGCGTTTTTTCCTGAATATATTCAGGAAAAAACGCATACGCCCTTTTTGGCCAAGGGCATCATTGTCAACGTTTTGCCGCTTTTCATGTGCTTTAAAGGCGAGTCGAATCTACCTCCTGAAATCTGTTTCCTGCAAATCTGCCTTGCTTTCAAATCCTCTTCGTTGCCTTCCCTCAATATATTTGTGGACGAGAGTTCTCATTTATAACTCTGCACGTTTGTGAATTGCAGTGCCCCTGAGCTCCATTTGTCTCCTCGCTTTTTTGGGAGCTGGCCGCAAAAGCGCAGGATTGCTTCAGGCCCTATTTTGGTTCTGGGGGGCAGGCTGAGCCTGTGGTTCATTCTTCTTCCTGATGGGAAAATGGAGTGACCTGTGCCTGTCCCAACACCTAGGGCTAGTCTTTCGTTGGTTCCCCGTCTTCCCGTTCATCCTCAGGACAAATTGCAACCTGGACGAAACAGTAGGTTAAAGGTGCTGATTCTCCAAGTAGGGAGATGGTTAGTCAAGCGGCTGGAATGGCGAACCCGAGCACAAGGAGAGGAGAAATGAGGTGCGTTTTAGAAACCTTTCCCGATCTCACGGCATACCATCTTCTGGGTTTCCCATGCATGTTTTGATGTAGGAAGATTCCCTTGTACCTGGAGATTTGAGACCCATGGGGTGGGTACCCCGCGGTATTACTTTAAAGTATCTGCATTTGCTCACCCAACCTCACCAATCCTCTCAGCCCCAAGAGTGTCCAGCCTTATGTCTCATCCAGCTGTGGGTCTAGATATGGTCAATCCAGGTTGCATCAGAGACCCTGAACGGATTTTGTAAGAATTTCTCTCTCTTTCACTGTCTTTGCTTTGTGGCTTTTTTAAAGTAATGTATGTTTAGAATGGGGTTTGGCTGCTTTTCCCTGCTGTGTTTATGCCGCTTTACACCCTCTTGATTCACTTGCAGAGAGATATCGATACATAGGTTTTCAGATTCATACTAGTCAGATATATTCTTGTGCGGTGACTAGGGGGTGTTGAGTCCAGTTCACTGAGCAGGGAGTAGGCCTTGTCTATTACATATTTGGCTTATGGAGCGGTGTCTGAGCTAATTTCAAACCCTTGTTTTATGCATCACCCCACCTCACCTTTCCCGTTAAGCAGCCATAGTGTGTCTTCTAAAGGTGTGACTCTGTTCTGTTTTGTAATTCAGTTCAAGTGTAGCGATTTTGACATTCCCTCTATAAGCGATATCTTAGGATAAGTGTCTTTTTCTGTGTGACTTATTTCACTTAGAGTCATCGTACCTAAATCCACTCATCATGCTGCTAAATAGCCTTATGACATTGATTTCATGGCTGAGTGATATTCCATTGTGCCAAGTACCACCATTTCTTTATCCATTTTTCTCTTTCCTGGGATATTGAAGGTGTACCGAAGTGGAGGTTCTTGGAAACAGAGCAGCCGTAAACTTTAGGGTGCCTGTGTCTTGTTGATTTTTAGTTTTCCCAATTTATACGCCCTTGAGTGGAAGTGCCCTATGCTCTCTACGCTGTGTTTATTACTTGTTTCAGGACATACCGTACTCTTCTCCAGAGTGCCTGTTGGCAATTTACATCCCGCCCATCAGCGTAGCAAGGCTCCCATGTCTCCATGGCCTGTCCTGCTTTTCTGGTTTTTACTGTTTGTTCAGCATGGCCCTTTTGACCGAGGGCAAGCGAGACTTCTTTGTAGCGCTGATTTGCCCTTCCGGCTTGCTTGGTTGGCCAAAAAGGGCGTATGCGTTTTTTCCTGAATATATTCAGGAAAAAACGCATACGCCCTTTTTGGCCAAGGGCATCATTGTCAACGTTTTGCCGCTTTTCATGTGCTTTAAAGGCGAGTCGAATCTACCTCCTGAAATCTGTTTCCTGCAAATCTGCCTTGCTTTCAAATCCTCTTCGTTGCCTTCCCTCAATATATTTGTGGACGAGAGTTCTCATTTATAACTCTGCACGTTTGTGAATTGCAGTGCCCCTGAGCTCCATTTGTCTCCTCGCTTTTTTGGGAGCTGGCCGCAAAAGCGCAGGATTGCTTCAGGCCCTATTTTGGTTCTGGGGGGCAGGCTGAGCCTGTGGTTCATTCTTCTTCCTGATGGGAAAATGGAGTGACCTATGCCTGTCCCAACACCTAGGGCTCGTCTCTCGTTGGTTCCGCGTCTTCCCGTTCATCCTCAGGACAAATTGCAACCTGTACAATCAGGAGGTTAAAGGTGCTGATTCTCCAAGTAGGGAGATGGTTAGTCAAGCGGCTGGAATGGCGAACCCGAGCACAAGGAGAGGAGAAATGAGGTGCGTTTTAGAAACCTTTCCCGATCTCATGGCATACCATCTTCTGGGTTTCCCATGCATGTTTTGATGTAGGAAGATTCCCTTGTACCTGGAGATTTGAGACCCATGGGGTGTGTTCCCCGCAGTGTTACTTTAAAGTATCTGCATTTGCTCACCCAACCTCACCAACCCTCTCAGCCCCAAGAATGTCCAGCCTTATGTCTCATCCAGCTGTGGGTCTTGATATGGTCAATCCAGGTTGCATCATAGACCCTGAACGGATTTTGTAAGAATTTCTCTCTCTTTCACTGTCTTTGTTTTGTGGGTTTTTTAAAGTAATTTATGTTTAGAATCGGGCTTGGCTGCTTTTCCCTGCTGTGTTGATGCCGCTTTACACCCTCTTGATTCACTTGCAGAGAGATATCGATACATAGGTTTTCAGATTCTTACTAGTCAGATATATTCTTGTGCGGTGACTAGGGGGTGTTGAGTCCAGTTCACTGAGCAGGGAGTAGGCCTTGTCTATTACATATTTGGCTTATGGAGCGGTGTCTGAGCTAATTTCAAACCCTTGTTTTATGCATCACCCCACCTCACCTTTCCCGTTAAGCAGCCATAGTGTGTCTTCTAAAGGTGTGACTCTGTTCTGTTTTGTAATTCAGTTCAAGTGTAGCGATTTTGACATTCCCTCTATAAGCGATATCTTAGGATAAGTGTCTTTTTCTGTGTGACTTATTTCACTTAGAATCATCGTATCTAAATCCACTCATCATGCTGCTAACTAGCCTTATGACATTGATTTCATGGCTGAGTGATATTCCACTGTGCCAAGTACCACCATTTCTTTATCCATTTTTCTCTTTCCTGGGATATTGAAGGTGTACCGAAGTGGAGGTTCTTGGAAACAGAGCAGCCGTAAACTTTAGGGTGCCTGTGTCTTGTTGATTTTTAGTTTTCCCAATTTATACGCCCATGAGTGGAAGTGCCCTATGCTCTCAACGCTGTGTTTATTACTTGTTTCAGGACACACCGTACTCTTCTCCAGAGTGCCTGTTGGCAATTTACATCCCGCCCATCAGCGTAGCAAGGCTTCCATGTCTCCATGGCCTGTCCTGCTTTTCTGGTTTTTACACTTTGTTCAGCATGGCCCTTTTGACCGAGGGCAAGCGAGACTTCTTTGTAGCGCTGATTTGCCCTTCCGGCTTGCTTGGTTGGCCAAAAAGGGCGTATGCGTTTTTTCCTGAATATATTCAGGAAAAAACGCATACGCCCTTTTTGGCCAAGGGCATCATTGTCAACGTTTTGCCGCTTTTCATGTGCTTTAAAGGCGAGTCGAATCTACCTCCTGAAATCTGTTTCCTGCAAATCTGCCTTGCTTTCAAATCCTCTTCGTTGCCTTCCCTCAATATATTTGTGGACGAGAGTTCTCATTTATAACTCTGCACGTTTGTGAATTGCAGTGCCCCTGAGCTCCATTTGTCTCCTCGCTTTTTTGGGAGCTGGCCGCAAAAGCGCAGGATTGCTTCAGGCCCTATTTTGGTTCTGGGGGGCAGGCTGAGCCTGTGGTTCATTCTTCTTCCTGATGGGAAAATGGAGTGACCTGTGCCTGTCCCAACACCTAGGGCTAGTCTTTCGTTGGTTCCCCGTCTTCCCGTTCATCCTCAGGACAAATTGCAACCTGGACGAAACAGTAGGTTAAAGGTGCTGATTCTCCAAGTAGGGAGATGGTTAGTCAAGCGGCTGGAATCGCGAATCCGAGCACAAGGAGAGGAGAAATGAGGTGCGTTTTAGAAACCTTTCCCGATCTCACGGCATACCATCTTCTGGGTTTCCCATGCATGTTTTGATGTAGGATGGGGTGGGTACCCCGCGGTATTACTTTAAAGTATCTGCATTTGCTCACCCAACCTCACCAATCCTCTCAGCCCCAAGAGTGTCCAGCCTTATGTCTCATCCAGCTGTGGGTCTAGATATGGTCAATCCAGGTTGCATCAGAGACCCTGAACGGATTTTGTAAGAATTTCTCTCTCTTTCACTGTCTTTGCTTTGTGGCTTTTTTAAAGTAATGTATGTTTAGAATGGGGTTTGGCTGCTTTTCCCTGCTGTGTTGATGCCGCTTTACACCCTCTTGATTCACTTGCAGAGAGATATCGATACATAGGTTTTCAGATTCACACTAGTCAGATATATTCTTGTGCAGTGACTAGGGTGTGTTGAGTCCAGTACACTGAGCAGGGAGTAGGCCTTGTCTATTACATATTTGGTTTATGGAGCGGTGTCTGAGCTAATTTCAAACCCTTGTTTTATGCATCACCCCACCTCACCTTTCCCGTTAAGCAGCCATAGTGTGTCTTCTAAAGGTGTGACTCTGTTCTCTTTTGTAATTCAGTTCAAGTGTAGCGATTTTGACATTCCCTCTAGAAGCGATATCTTAGGATAAGGGCCTTTTTCTGTGTGACTTATTTCACTTAGAATCATCGTACCTAAATCCACTCATCATGCTGCTAACTAGCCTTATGTCATTGAATTCATGGCTGAGTGATATTCCATTGTGCCAAGTACCACCATTTCTTTATCCATTTTTCTCTTTCCTGGGATATTGAAGGTGTACCGAAGCAGAGGTTCTTGGCAACAGAGCAGCCGTAAAGTTTGGGGTGACTGTGTCTTGTTGATTTTTAGTTTTCCCAATTTATACGCCCATGAGTGGAAGTGCCCTATGCTCTCTACGCTGTGTTTATTACTTGTTTCAGGACACACCGTACTCTTCTCCAGAGTGCCTGTTGGCAATTTACATCCCGCCCATCAGCGTAGCAAGGCTCCCCTGTCTCCATGGCCTGTCCTGCTTTTCTGGTTTTTACATTTTGTTCAGCATGGCCCTTTTGACCGAGGGCAAGCGAGACTTCTTTGTAGCGCTGATTTGCCCTTCCGGCTTGCTTGGTTGGCCAAAAAGGGCGTATGCGTTTTTTCCTGAATATATTCAGGAAAAAACGCATACGCCCTTTTTGGCCAAGGGCATCATTGTCAACGTTTTGCCGCTTTTCATGTGCTTTAAAGGCGAGTCGAATCTACCTCCTGAAATCTGTTTCCTGCAAATCTGCCTTGCTTTCAAATCCTCTTCGTTGCCTTCCCTCAATATATTTGTGGACGAGAGTTCTCATTTATAACTCTGCACGTTTGTGAATTGCAGTGCCCCTGAGCTCCATTTGTCTCCTCGCTTTCTTGGGAGCTGGCCGCAAAAGCGCAGGATTGCTTCAGACCCTATTTTGGTTCTGCGGGGCAGGCTGAGCCTGTGGTTCATTCTTCTTCCTGATGGGAAAATGGAGTGACCTGTGCCTGTCCCAACACCTAGGGCTCGTCTCACATTGGTTCCACGTCTTCCCGTTCATCCTCAGGACAGATTGCAACCTGTACAATCAGGAGGTTAAAGGTGCTCATTCTCCAAATAGGGAGATGGTTAGTCAAGCAGCTGGAATGGTGAACCCGAGCACAAGGAGAGGAGAAATGAGGTGCGTTTTAGAAACCTTTCCCGATCTCATGGCATACCATCTTCTGGGTTTCCCATGCATGTTTTGATGTAGGAAGATGCCCTTGTACCTGGAGATTTGAGACCCATGGGTTGTGTTCCCCGCAGTGTTACTTTAAAGTGTCTGCGTTTGCTCACCCAACCTCACCAATCCTCTCAGCCCCAAGAGTGTCCAGGCTTATGTCTCATCCAGCTGTGGGTCTAGATATGGTCAATCCAGGTTGCATCATAGACCCTGAACGGATTTTGTAAGAATTTCTCTCTCTTTCACTGTCTTTGTTTTGTGGGTTTTTTAAGTAATTTATGTTTAGAATCGGGTTTGGCTGCTTTTCCCTGCTGTGTTGATGCCGCTTTACACCCTCTTGATTCACTTGCAGAGAGATATCCATACATAGGTTTTCAGATTCTTACTAGTCAGATATATTCTTGTGTGGTGACTAGGGTGTGTTGAGTCCAGTTCACTGAGCAGGGAGTAGGCCTTGTCTATTACATATTAGGGTTATGGAGCGGTCTCTGAGCTAATTTCAAACCCTTGTTTTATGCATCACCCCACCTCACCTTTCCTGTTAAGCAGCCATAGTGTGTCTTCTAAAGGTGTGACTCTGTTCTGTTTTGTAATTCAGTTCAAGTGTAGCGATTTTGACATTCCCTCTATAAGCGATATCTTAGGATAAGTGTCTTTTTCTGTGTGACTTATTTCACTTAGAATCATCGTACCTAAATCCACTCATCATGCTGCTAACTAGCCTTATGACATTGATTTCATGGCTGAGTGATATTCCATTGTGCCAATTACCACCATTTCTTTATCCATTTTTCTCTTTCCTGGGATATTGAAGGTGTACCGAAGCGGAGATTCTTGGAAACAAAGCAGCCGTAAACTTTAGGGTGCCTGTGTCTTGTTGATTTTTAGTTTTCCCAATTTATACGCCCATGAGTGGAAGTGCCCTATGCTCTCTACGCTGTGTTTATTACTTGTTTCAGGACACACCGTACTCTTCTCCAGAGTGCCTGTTGGCAATTTACATCCCGCCCATCAGCGTAGCAAGGCTCCCATGTCTCCATGGCCTGTCCTGCTTTTCTGGTTTTTACATTTTGTTCCGCATGGCCCTTTTGACCGAGGGCAAGCGAGACTTCTTTGTAGCGCTGATTTGCCCTTCCGGCTTGCTTGGTTGGCCAAAAAGGGCGTATGCGTTTTTTCCTGAATATATTCAGGAAAAAACGCATACGCCCTTTTTGGCCAAGGGCATCATTGTCAACGTTTTGCCGCTTTTCATGTGCTTTAAAGGCGAGTCGAATCTACCTCCTGAAATCTGTTTCCTGCAAATCTGCCTTGCTTTCAAATCCTCTTCGTTGCCTTCCCTCAATATATTTGTGGACGAGAGTTCTCATTTATAACTCTGCACGTTTGTGAATTGCAGTGCCCCTGAGCTCCATTTGTCTCCTCGCTTTCTTGGGAGCTGGCCGCAAAAGCGCAGGATTGCTTCAGGCCCTATTTTGGTTCTGGGGGGCAGGCTGAGCCTGTGGTTCATTCTTCTTCCTGATGGGAAAATGGAGTGACCTGTGCCTGTCCCAATACCTAGGGCTAGTCTTTCGTTGGTTCCCCGTCTTCCCGTTCATCCTCAGGACAAATTGCAACCTGGACGAAACAGTAGGTTAAAGGTGCTGATTCTCCAAGTAGGGAGATGGTTAGTCAAGTGGCTGGAATGGTGAACCCGAGCACAAGGAGAGGAGAAATGAGGTGCGTTTTGGAAACCTTTCCCGATCTCACGGCATACCAACTTCTGGGTTTCCCATGCATGTTTTGATGTAGGAAGATTCCCTTGTACCTGGAGATTTGAGACCCATGGGGTGTGTTCCCCGCAGTGTTACTTTAAAGTATCTGCGTTTGCTCACCCAACCTCACCAATCCTCTCAGCCCCAAGAGTGTCCAGCCTTATGTCTCATCCAGCTGTGGGTCTAGATATGGTCAATCCAGGTTGCATCATAGACCCTGAACGGATTTTGTAAGAATTTCTCTCTCTTTCACTGTCTTTGTTTTGTGGGTTTTTTAAAGTAATTTATGTTTAGAATCGGGCTTGGCTGCTTTTCCCTGCTGTGTTGATGCCGCTTTACACCCTCTTGATTCACTTGCAGAGAGATATCGATACATAGGTTTTCAGATTCTTACTAGTCAGATATATTCTTGTGTGGTGACTAGGGGGTGTTGAGTCAGTTCACTGAGCAGGGAGTAGGCCTTGTCTATTACATATTTGGCTTATGGAGCGGTGTCTGAGCTATTTTCAAACCCTTGTTTTATGCATCACCCCACCTCACCTTTCCCGTTAAGCAGCCATAGTGTGTCTTCTAAAGGTGTGACTCTGTTCTGTTTTGTAATTCAGTTCAAGTGTAGCGATTTTGACATTCCCTCTATAAGCGATATCTTAGGATAAGTGCCTTTTTCTGTGTGACTTATTTCACTTAGAATCATCGTACCTAAATCCACTCATCATGCTGCTAACTAGCCTTATGACATTGATTTCATGGCTGAGTGATATTCCATTGTGCCAAGTACCACCATTTCTTTATCCATTTTTCTCTTTCCTGGGATATTGAAGGTGTACCGAAGCGGAGGTTCTTGGCAACAGAGCAGCCGTAAACTTTAGGGTGCCTGTGTCTTGTTGATTTTTAATTTTCCCAATTTATACGCCCATGAGTGGAAGTGCCCTATGCTCTCTACGCTGTGTTTATTATTTGTTTCAGGACACACCGTACTCTTCTCCAGAGTGCCTGTTGGCAATTTACATCCTGCCCATCAGCGTAGCAAGGCTCCCATGACTCCATGGCCTGTCCAGCTTTTCTGCTTTTTACACTTTGTTCAGCATGGCCTTTTGACCGAGGGCAAGCGAGACTTCTTTGTAGCGCTGATTTGCCCTTCCGGCTTGCTTGGTTGGCCAAAAAGGGCGTATGCGTTTTTTCCTGAATATATTCAGGAAAAAACGCATACGCCCTTTTTGGCCAAGGGCATCATTGTCAACGTTTTGCCACTTTTCATGTGCTTTAAAGGCGAGTCGAATCTACCTCCTGAAATCTGTTTCCTGCAAATCTGCCTTGCTTTCAAATCCTCTTCGTTGCCTTCCCTCAATATATTTGTGGACGAGAGTTCTCATTTATAACTCTGCACGTTTGTGAATTGCAGTGCCCCTGAGCTCAATTAGTCTCCTCGCTTTTTTGGGAGCTTGCCACAAAAGCGCAGGATTGCTTCAGGCCCTATTTTGGTTCTGGGGGGCAGGCTGAGCCTGTGGTTCATTCTTCTTCCTGATGGGAAAATGGAGTGACCTGTGCCTGTCCCAACACCTAGGGCTAGTCTCTCGTTGGTTCCCCGTCTTCCCGTTCATCCTCAGGAGAAATTGCAACCTGTAAAATCAGGAGGTTAAAGGTGCTGATTCTCCAAGTAGAGAGATGGTGAGTCAAGCGGCTGGAATGGCGAACCCGAGCACAAGGAGAGGAGAAATGAGGTGCGTTTTAGAAACCTTTCCCGATCTCACGGCATACCATCTTCTGGGTTTCCCATGCATGTTTTGATGTAGGAAGATTCCCTTGTACCTGGAGATTTGAGACCCATGGGGTGGGTACCCCGCGGTATTACTTTAAAGTATCTGCATTTGCTCACCCAACCTCACCAATCCTCTCAGCCCCAAGAGTGTCCAGCCTTCTGTCTCATCTAGCTGTGGGTCTAGATATGGTCAATCCAGGTTGCATCAGAGACCCTGAACGGGTTTTGTAAGAATTTCTCTCTCTTTCACTGTCTTTGCTTTGTGGGTTTTTTAAAGTAATGTATGTTTAGAATGGGGTTTGGCTGCTTTTCCCTGCTGTGTTTATGCCGCTTTACACCCTCTTGATTCACTTGCAGAGAGATATCGATACATAGGTTTTCAGATTCATACTAGTCAGATATATTCTTGTGCGGTGACTAGGGGGTGTTGAGTCCAGTACACTGAGCAGGGAGTAGGCCTTGTCTATTACATATTTGGCTTATGGAGCGGTGTCTGAGCTAATTTCAAACCCTTGTTTTATGCATCACCCCACCTCTCCTTTCCCGTTAAGCAGCCATAGTGTGTCTTCTAAAGGTGTGCCTCTGTTCTGTTTTGTAATTCAGTTCAAGTGTAACGATTTTGACATTCCCTCTATAAGCGATATCTTAGGAGAAGGGCCTTTTACTGTGTGACTTATTTCACTTAGAATCATAGTCGCTAAATCCACTCATCATGCTGCTAACTAGCCTTATGACATTGATTTCATGGCTGAGTGATATTCCATTGTGTCAAGTACCACCATTTCTTTATCCATTTTTCTCTTTCCTGGGATATTGAAGGTGTACCGAAGCGGAGGTTCTTGGCAACAGAGCAGCCGTAAACTTTAGGGTGCCTGTGTCTTGTTGATTTTTAGTTTTCCCAATTTATACGCCCATGAGTGGAAGTGCCCTATGCTCTCAACGCTGTGTTTATTACTTGTTTCAGGACACACCGTACTCTTCTCCAGAGTGCCTGTTGGCAATTTATATCCCACCCATCAGCGTAGCAAGGCTCCCATGTCTCCATGGCCTGTCCTGCTTTTCTGGTTTTTACTGTTTGTTCAGCATGGCCGTTTTGACCGAGGGCAAGTGAGACTTCTTTGTAGCGCTGATTTGCCCTTCCGGCTTGCTTGGTTGGCCAAAAAGGGCGTATGCGTTTTTTCCTGAATATATTCGGGAAAAAACGCATACGCCCTTTTTGACCAAGGGCATCATTGTCAACGTTTTGCCGCTTTTCATGTGCTTTAAAGGCGAGTCGAATCTACCTCCTGAAATCTGTTTCCTGCAAATCTGCCTTGCTTTCAAATCCTCTTCGTTGCCTTCCCTCAATATTTTGTGGACGAGAGTTCTCATTTATAACTCTGCACGTTTGTGAATTGCAGTGCCCCTGAGCTCCATTTGTCTCCTCGCTTTTTTGGGAGCTGGCCGCAAAAGCGCAGGATTGCTTCAGGCCCTATATTGGTTCTGGGGGGCAGGCTGAGCCTGTGGTTCATTCTTCTTCCTGATGGGAAAATGGAGTGACCTGTGCCTGTCCCAAAACCTAGGGCCAGTCTCTCTTTGGTTCCCCGTCTTCCCGTTCATCCTCAGGACAAATTGCAACCTGGACGAAACAGGAGGTTAAAGGTGCTGATTCTCCAAGTAGGGAGATGGTTAGTCAAGGGGCTGGAATGGCGAACCCGAGCACAAGGAGAGGAGAAATGAGGTGCGTTTTAGAAACTTTTCCTGATCTCACGGCATACCATCTTCTGGGTTTCCCATGTATGTTTTGATGTAGGAAGATTCCCTTGTACCTGGAGATTTGAGACCCATGGGGTGGGTACCCTGCGGTATTACTTTAAAGTATCTGCATTTGCTCACCCAACCTCACCAATCCTCTCAGCCCCAAGAGTGTCCAGCCTTATGTCTCATCCAGCTGTGGGTCTAGATATGGTCAATCCAGGTTGCATCAGAGACCCTGAACGGATTTTGTAAGAATTTCTCTCTCTTTCACTGTCTTTGCTTTGTGGGTTTTTTAAAGTAATGTATGTTTAGAATGGGGTTTGGCAGCTTTTCCCTTCTGTGTTTATGCCGCTTTACACCCTCTTGATTCACTTGCAGAGAGATATCGATACATAGGTTTTCAGATACATACTAGTCAGATATATTCTTGTGCGGTGACTAGGGGGTGTTGAGTCCAGTTCACTGAGCAGGGAGTAGGCCTTGTCTATTACATATTTGGCTTATGGAGCGGTGTCTGAGCTAATTTCAAACCCTTGTTTTATGCATCATCCCACCTCACCTTTCCGGTTAAGTAGCCATAGTGTGTCTTCTAAAGGTGTGCCTCTGTTCTATTTTGTAATTCAGTTAAAGTGTAGTGATTTTGACATTCCCTCTATAAGCGATATCTTAGGATAAGTGCCTTTTTCTGTGTGACTTATTTCACTTAGAATCATCGTACCTAAATCCACTCATCATGCTGCTAAGTAGCCTTATGACATTGATTTCATGGCTGAGTGATATTCCATTGTGCCAAGTACCACCATTTGTTTATCCATTTTTCTCTTTCCTGGGATATTGAAGGTGTACCGAAGCGGAGATTCTTGGAAACAGAGCAGCCGTAAACTTTAGGGTGCCTGTGTCTTGTTGATTTTTAGTTTTCCCAATTTATACGCCCATGAGTGGAAGTGCCCTATGCTCTCTACGCTGTGTTTATTACTTGTTTCAGGACACACCGTACTCTTCTCCAGAGTGCCTGTTGGCAATTTACATCCCGCCCATCAGCGTAGCAAGGCTCCCATGTCTCCATGGCCTGTCCTGCTTTTCTGGTTTTTACACTTTGTTCAGCATGGCCCTTTTGACCGAGGGCAAGCGAGACTTCTTTGTAGCGCTGATTTGCCCTTCCGGCTTGCTTGGTTGGCCAAAAAGGGCGTATGCGTTTTTTCCTGAATATATTCAGGAAAAAACGCATACGCCCTTTTTGGCCAAGGGCATCATTGTCAACGTTTTGCCGCTTTTCATGTGCTTTAAAGGCGAGTCGAATCTACCTCCTGAAATCTGTTTCCTGCAAATCTGCCTTGCTTTCAAATCCTCTTCGTTGCCTTCCCTCAATATATTTGTGGACGAGAGTTCTCATTTATAACTCTGCACGTTTGTGAATTGCAGTGCCCCTGAGCTCCATTTGTCTCCTCGCTTTTTTGGGAGCTGGCCGCAAAAGCGCAGGATTGCTTCAGGCCCTATTTTGGTTCTGGGGGGCAGGCTGAGCCTGTGGTTCATTCTTCTTCCTGATGGGAAAATGGAGTGACCTATGCCTGTCCCAATACCTAGGGCTCGTCTCTCGTTGGTTCCGCATCTTCCCGTTCATCCTCAGGACAAATTGCAACCTGTACAATCAGGAGGTTAAAGGTGCTGATTCTCCAAGTAGGGAGATGGTTAGTCAAGTGGCTGGAATGGCGAACCCGAGCACAAGGAGAGGAGAAATGAGGTGCGTTTTAGAAACCTTTCCCGATCTCATGGCATACCATCTTCTGGGTTTCCCATGCATGTTTTGATGTAGGAAGATGCCCTTGTACCTGGAGATTTGAGACCCATGGGGTGTGTTCCCCGCAGTGTTACTTTAAAGTATCTGCATTTCTCACCCAACCTCACCAATCCTCTCAGCCCCAAGAGTGTCCAGCCTTATGTCTCATCCAGCTGTGGGTCTAGATATGGTCAATCCAGGTTGCATCATAGACCCTGAACGGATTTTGTAAGAATTTCTGTCTCTTTCACTGTCTTTCTTTTGTGGGTTTTTTAAAGTAATGTATGTTTAGAATCGGGCTTGGCTGCTTTTCCCTGCTGTGTTGATGCCGCTTTACACCCTCTTGATTCACTTGCAGAGAGATATCGATACATAGGTTTTCAGATTCTTACTACTCAGATATATTCTTGTGTGGTGACTAGGGTGTGTTGAGTCCAGTTCACTGAGCAGGGAGTAGGCCTTGTCTATTACATATTTGGCTTATGGAGCGGTCTCTGAGCTAATTTCAAACCCTTGTTTTATGCATCACCCCACCTCACCTTTCCCGTTAAGCAGCCATAGTGTGTCTTCTAAAGGTGTGACTATGTTCTGTTTTGTAATTCAGTTCAAGTGTAGCGATTTTGACATTCCCCCTAAAAGCGATATCTTAGGATAAGTGTCTTTTTCTGTGTGACTTATTTCACTTAGAATCATCGTACCTAAATCCACTCATCATGCTGCTAACTAGCCTTATGACATTGATTTCATGGCTGAGTGATATTCCATTGTGCCAAGTACCACCATTTCTTTATCCATTTTTCTCTTTCCTGGGATATTGAAGGTGTACCGAAGCGGAGATTCTTGGAAACAGAGCAGCCGTAAACTTTAGGGTGCCTGTGTCTTGTTGATTTTTAGTTTTCCCAATTTATACGCCCATGAGTGGAAGTGCCCTATGCTCTCTACGCTGTGTTTATTACTTGTTTCAGGACACACCGTACTCTTCTCCAGAGTGCCTGTTGGCAATTTACATCCCGCCCATCAGCGTAGCAAGGCTCCCATGTCTCCATGGCCTGTCCTGCTTTTCTGGTTTTTACACTTTGTTCAGCATGGCCCTTTTGACCGAGGGCAAGCGAGACTTCTTTGTAGCGCTGATTTGCCCTTCCGGCTTGCTTGGTTGGCCAAAAAGGGCGTATGCGTTTTTTCCTGAATATATTCAGGAAAAAACGCATACGCCCTTTTTGGCCAAGGGCATCATTGTCAACGTTTTGCCGCTTTTCATGTGCTTTAAAGGCGAGTCGAATCTACCTCCTGAAATCTGTTTCCTGCAAATCTGCCTTGCTTTCAAATCCTCTTCGTTGCCTTCCCTCAATATATTTGTGGACGAGAGTTCTCATTTATAACTCTGCACGTTTGTGAATTGCAGTGCCCCTGAGCTCCATTTGTCTCCTCGCTTTTTTGGGAGCTGGCCGCAAAAGCGCAGGATTGCTTCAGGCCCTATTTTGGTTCTGGGGGGCAGGCTGAGCCTGTGGTTCATTCTTCTTCCTGATGGGAAAATGGAGTGACCTATGCCTGTCCCAATACCTAGGGCTCGTCTCTCGTTGGTTCCGCATCTTCCCGTTCATCCTCAGGACAAATTGCAACCTGTACAATCAGGAGGTTAAAGGTGCTGATTCTCCAAGTAGGGAGATGGTTAGTCAAGTGGCTGGAATGGCGAACCCGAGCACAAGGAGAGGAGAAATGAGGTGCGTTTTAGAAACCTTTCCCGATCTCATGGCATACCATCTTCTGGGTTTCCCATGCATGTTTTGATGTAGGAAGATGCCCTTGTACCTGGAGATTTGAGACCCATGGGGTGTGTTCCCCGCAGTGTTACTTTAAAGTATCTGCATTTCTCACCCAACCTCACCAATCCTCTCAGCCCCAAGAGTGTCCAGCCTTATGTCTCATCCAGCTGTGGGTCTAGATATGGTCAATCCAGGTTGCATCATAGACCCTGAACGGATTTTGTAAGAATTTCTGTCTCTTTCACTGTCTTTCTTTTGTGGGTTTTTTAAAGTAATGTATGTTTAGAATCGGGCTTGGCTGCTTTTCCCTGCTGTGTTGATGCCGCTTTACACCCTCTTGATTCACTTGCAGAGAGATATCGATACATAGGTTTTCAGATTCTTACTACTCAGATATATTCTTGTGTGGTGACTAGGGTGTGTTGAGTCCAGTTCACTGAGCAGGGAGTAGGCCTTGTCTATTACATATTTGGCTTATGGAGCGGTCTCTGAGCTAATTTCAAACCCTTGTTTTATGCATCACCCCACCTCACCTTTCCCGTTAAGCAGCCATAGTGTGTCTTCTAAAGGTGTGACTATGTTCTGTTTTGTAATTCAGTTCAAGTGTAGCGATTTTGACATTCCCCCTAAAAGCGATATCTTAGGATAAGTGTCTTTTTCTGTGTGACTTATTTCACTTAGAATCATCGTACCTAAATCCACTCATCATGCTGCTAACTAGCCTTATGACATTGATTTCATGGCTGAGTGATATTCCATTGTGCCAAGTACCACCATTTCTTTATCCATTTTTCTCTTTCCTGGGATATTGAAGGTGTACCGAAGCGGAGATTCTTGGAAACAGAGCAGCCGTAAACTTTAGGGTGCCTGTGTCTTGTTGATTTTTAGTTTTCCCAATTTATACGCCCATGAGTGGAAGTGCCCTATGCTCTCTACGCTGTGTTTATTACTTGTTTCAGGACACACCGTACTCTTCTCCAGAGTGCCTGTTGGCAATTTACATCCCGCCCATCAGCGTAGCAAGGCTCCCATGTCTCCATGGCCTGTCCTGCTTTTCTGGTTTTTACACTTTGTTCAGCATGGCCCTTTTGACCGAGGGCAAGCGAGACTTCTTTGTAGCGCTGATTTGCCCTTCCGGCTTGCTTGGTTGGCCAAAAAGGGCGTATGCGTTTTTTCCTGAATATATTCAGGAAAAAACGCATACGCCCTTTTTGGCCAAGGGCATCATTGTCAACGTTTTGCCGCTTTTCATGTGCTTTAAAGGCGAGTCGAATCTACCTCCTGAAATCTGTTTCCTGCAAATCTGCCTTGCTTTCAAATCCTCTTCGTTGCCTTCCCTCAATATATTTGTGGACGAGAGTTCTCATTTATAACTCTGCACGTTTGTGAATTGCAGTGCCCCTGAGCTCCATTTGTCTCCTCGCTTTTTTGGGAGCTGGCCGCAAAAGCGCAGGATTGCTTCAGGCCCTATTTTGGTTCTGGGGGGCAGGCTGAGCCTGTGGTTCATTCTTCTTCCTGATGGGAAAATGGAGTGACCTATGCCTGTCCCAATACCTAGGGCTCGTCTCTCGTTGGTTCCGCATCTTCCCGTTCATCCTCAGGACAAATTGCAACCTGTACAATCAGGAGGTTAAAGGTGCTGATTCTCCAAGTAGGGAGATGGTTAGTCAAGTGGCTGGAATGGCGAACCCGAGCACAAGGAGAGGAGAAATGAGGTGCGTTTTAGAAACCTTTCCCGATCTCATGGCATACCATCTTCTGGGTTTCCCATGCATGTTTTGATGTAGGAAGATGCCCTTGTACCTGGAGATTTGAGACCCATGGGGTGTGTTCCCCGCAGTGTTACTTTAAAGTATCTGCATTTCTCACCCAACCTCACCAATCCTCTCAGCCCCAAGAGTGTCCAGCCTTATGTCTCATCCAGCTGTGGGTCTAGATATGGTCAATCCAGGTTGCATCATAGACCCTGAACGGATTTTGTAAGAATTTCTGTCTCTTTCACTGTCTTTCTTTTGTGGGTTTTTTAAAGTAATGTATGTTTAGAATCGGGCTTGGCTGCTTTTCCCTGCTGTGTTGATGCCGCTTTACACCCTCTTGATTCACTTGCAGAGAGATATCGATACATAGGTTTTCAGATTCTTACTACTCAGATATATTCTTGTGTGGTGACTAGGGTGTGTTGAGTCCAGTTCACTGAGCAGGGAGTAGGCCTTGTCTATTACATATTTGGCTTATGGAGCGGTCTCTGAGCTAATTTCAAACCCTTGTTTTATGCATCACCCCACCTCACCTTTCCCGTTAAGCAGCCATAGTGTGTCTTCTAAAGGTGTGACTATGTTCTGTTTTGTAATTCAGTTCAAGTGTAGCGATTTTGACATTCCCCCTAAAAGCGATATCTTAGGATAAGTGTCTTTTTCTGTGTGACTTATTTCACTTAGAATCATCGTACCTAAATCCACTCATCATGCTGCTAACTAGCCTTATGACATTGATTTCATGGCTGAGTGATATTCCATTGTGCCAAGTACCACCATTTCTTTATCCATTTTTCTCTTTCCTGGGATATTGAAGTTGTACCGAAGCGGAGATTCTTGGAAACAGAGCAGCCGTAAACTTTAGGGTGCCTGTGTCTTGTTGATTTTTAGTTTTCCCAATTTATACGCCCATGAGTGGAAGTGCCCTATGCTCTCTACGCTGTGTTTATTACTTGTTTCAGGACACACCGTACTCTTCTCCAGAGTGCCTGTTGGCAATTTACATCCCGCCCATCAGCGTAGCAAGGCTCCCATGTCTCCATGGCCTGTCCTGCTTTTCTGGTTTTTACACTTTGTTCAGCATGGCCCTTTTGACCGAGGGCAAGCGAGACTTCTTTGTAGCGCTGATTTGCCCTTCCGGCTTGCTTGGTTGGCCAAAAAGGGCGTATGCGTTTTTTCCTGAATATATTCAGGAAAAAACGCATACGCCCTTTTTGGCCAAGGGCATCATTGTCAACGTTTTGCCGCTTTTCATGTGCTTTAAAGGCGAGTCGAATCTACCTCCTGAAATCTGTTTCCTGCAAATCTGCCTTGCTTTCAAATCCTCTTCGTTGCCTTCCCTCAATATATTTGTGGACGAGAGTTCTCATTTATAACTCTGCACGTTTGTGAATTGCAGTGCCCCTGAGCTCCATTTGTCTCCTCGCTTTTTTGGGAGCTGGCCGCAAAAGCGCAGGATTGCTTCAGGCCCTATTTTGGTTCTGGGGGGCAGGCTGAGCCTGTGGTTCATTCTTCTTCCTGATGGGAAAATGGAGTGACCTGTGCCTGTCCCAACACCTAGGGCTAGTCTCTCGTTGGTTCCCCGTCTTCCCGTTCATCCTCAGGACAAATTGCAACCTGGACGAAACAGGAGGTTAAAGGTGCTGATTCTCCAAGTAGGGAGATGGTTAGTCAAGCGGCTGGAATGGCGAACCCGAGCACAAGGAGAGGAGAAATGAGGTGCGTTTTAGAAACCTTTCCCAATCTCACGGCATACCATCTTCTGGGTTTCCCATGCATGTTTTGATGTAGGAAGATTCCCTTGTACCTGGAGATTTGAGAACCATGGGGTGGGTACCCCGCGGTATTACTTTAAAGGATCTGCATTTGCTCACCCAACCTCACCAATCCTCTCAGCCCCAAGAGTGTCCAGCCTTATGTCTCATCCAGCTGTGGGTCTAGATATGGTCAATCCAGGTTGCATCAGATACCCTGAACGGATTTTGTAAGAATTTCTCTCTCTTTCACTGTCTTTGCTTTGTGGTTTTTTTAAAGTAATGTATGTTTAGAATGGGGTTTGGCTGCTTTTCCCTGCTGCGTTTATGCCGCTTTACACCCTCTTGATTCACTTGCAGAGAGATATCGATACATAGGTTTTTGAGATTTATACTAGTCAGATATATTCTTGTGCGGTGACTAGGGGGTGTTGAGTCCAGTTCACTGAGCAGGGAGTAGGCCTTGTCTAGTACATATTTGGCTTATGGAGCGGTGTCTGAGGTAATTTCAAACCCTTGTTTTATGCATCACCCCACCTCACCTTTCCGGTTAAGTAGCCATAGTGTGTCTTCTAAAGGTGTGCCTCTGTTCTGTTTTGTAATTTAGTTCAAGTGTAGCGATTTTGGCATTCCCTCTATAAGCGATATCTTAGGATAAGTGCCTTTTTCTGTGTGACTTATTTCACTTAGAATCATCGTACCTAAATCCACTCATCATGCTACTAAGTAGCCTTATGACATTGATTTCATGGCTGAGTGATATTCCATTGTGCCAAGTACCACCATTTCTTTATCCATTTTTCCCTTTCCTGGGATATTGAAGGTGTACCGAAGCGGAGATTCTTGGAAACAGAGCAGCCGTAAACTTTAGGGTGCCTGTGTCTTGTTGATTTTTAGTTTTCCCAATTTATACGCCCATGAGTGGAAGTGCCCTATGCTCTCTACACTGTGTTTATTACTTGTTTCAGGACACACCGTACTCTTCTCCAGAGTGCCTGTTGGCAATTTACATCCCACCCATCAGCGTAGCAAGGCTCCCATGTCTCCATGGCCTGTCCTGCTATTCTGGTTTTTAAAGTTTGTTCAGCATGGCCCTTTTGACGGAGGGCAAGCGAGACTTCTTTGTAGCGCTGATTTGCCCTTCCGGCTTGCTTGGTTGGCCAAAAAGGGCGTATGCGTTTTTTCCTGAATATATTCAGGAAAAAGCGCATACGCCCTTTTTGGCCAAGGGCATCATTGTCGACATTTTGCCGCTTTTCATGTGCTTTAAAGGCGAGTCGAATCTACCTCCTGAAATCTGTTTCCTGCAAATCTGCCTTGCTTTCAAATCCTCTTCGTTGCCTTCCCTCAATATATTTGTGGACGAGAGTTCTCATTTATAACTCTGCACGTTTGTGAATTGCAGTGCCCCTGAGCTCCATTTGTCTCCTCGCTTTTTTTGGAGCTGGCCGCAAAAGCGCAGGATTGCTTCAGGCCCTATTTTGGTTCTGGGGGGCAGGCTGAGCCTGTGGTTCATTCTTCTTCCTGATGGGAAAATGGAGTGACCTATGCCTGTCCCAACACCTAGGGCTAGTCTCTCGTTGGTTCTCCGTCTTCCCGTTCATCCTCAGGACAAATTGCAACCTGGACGAAACAGGAGGTTAAAGGTGCTGATTCTCCAAGTAGGGAGATGGTTAGTCAAGCAGCTGGAATGGCGAACCCGAGCACAAGGAGAGGAGAAATGAGGTGCGTTTTAGAAACCTTTCCCGATCTCACGGCATACCATCTTCTGGGTTTCCCATGCATGTTTTGATGTAGGAAGATGCCCTTGTACCTGGAGATTTGAGACCCATGGGGTGGGTACCCCGCGGTATTACTTTAAAGTATCTGCATTTGCTCACCCAACCTCACCAATCCTCTCAGCCCCAAGAGTGTCCAGCCTTATGTCTCATCCAGCTGTGGGTCTAGATATGGTCAATCCAGGTTGCATCAGAGACCCTGAACGGATTTTGTAAGAATTTCTCTCTCTTTCACTGTCTTTGCTTTGTGGCTTTTTTAAAGTAATGTATGTTTAGAATGGGGTTTGGCTGCTTTTCCCTGCTGTGTTGATGCCGCTTTACACCCTCTTGATTCACTTGCAGAGAGATATCGATACATAGGTTTTCAGATTCACACTAGTCAGATATATTCTTGTGCAGTGACTAGGGGGTGTTGAGTCCAGTACACTGAGCAGGGAGTAGGCCTTGTCTATTACATATTTGGTTTATGGAGCGGTGTCTGAGCTAATTTCAAACCCTTGTTTTATGCATCACCCCACCTCACCTTTCCCGTTAAGCAGCCATAGTGTGTCTTCTAAAGGTGTGACTCTGTTCTCTTTTGTAATTCAGTTCAAGTGTAGCGATTTTGACATTCCCTCTAGAAGCGATATCTTAGGATAAGGGCCTTTTTCTGTGTGACTTATTTCACTTAGAATCATCGTACCTAAATCCACTCATCATGCTGCTAACTAGCCTTATGTCATTGAATTCATGGCTGAGTGATATTCCATTGTGCCAAGTACCACCATTTCTTTATCCATTTTTCTCTTTCCTGGGATATTGAAGGTGTACCGAAGCAGAGGTTCTTGGCAACAGAGCAGCCGTAAAGTTTGGGGTGACTGTGTCTTGTTGATTTTTAGTTTTCCCAATTTATATGCCCATGAGTGGAAGTGCCCTATGCTCTCTACGCTGTGTTTATTACTTGTTTCAGGACACACCGTACTCTTCTCCAGAGTGCCTGTTGGCAATTTACATCCCGCCCATCAGCGTAGCAAGGCTCCCATGTCTCCATGGCCTGTCCTGCTTTTCTGGTTTTTACACTTTGTTCAGCATGGCCCTTTTGACCGAGGGCAAGCGAGACTTCTTTGTAGCGCTGATTTGCCCTTCCGGCTTGCTTGGTTGGCCAAAAAGGGCGTATGCGTTTTTTCCTGAATATATTCAGGAAAAAACGCATACGCCCTTTTTGGCCAAGGGCATCATTGTCAACGTTTTGCCGCTTTTCATGTGCTTTAAAGGCGAGTCGAATCTACCTCCTGAAATCTGTTTCCTGCAAATCTGCCTTGCTTTCAAATCCTCTTCGTTGCCTTCCCTCAATATATTTGTGGACGAGAGTTCTCATTTATAACTCTGCACGTTTGTGAATTGCAGTGCCCCTGAGCTCCATTTGTCTCCTCGCTTTTTTGGGAGCTGGCCGCAAAAGCGCAGGATTGCTTCAGGCCCTATTTTGGTTCTGGGGGGCAGGCTGAGCCTGTGGTTCATTCTTCTTCCTGATGGGAAAATGGAGTGACCTATGCCTGTCCCAATACCTAGGGCTCGTCTCTCGTTGGTTCCGCATCTTCCCGTTCATCCTCAGGACAAATTGCAACCTGTACAATCAGGAGGTTAAAGGTGCTGATTCTCCAAGTAGGGAGATGGTTAGTCAAGTGGCTGGAATGGCGAACCCGAGCACAAGGAGAGGAGAAATGAGGTGCGTTTTAGAAACCTTTCCCGATCTCATGGCATACCATCTTCTGGGTTTCCCATGCATGTTTTGATGTAGGAAGATGCCCTTGTACCTGGAGATTTGAGACCCATGGGGTGTGTTCCCCGCAGTGTTACTTTAAAGTATCTGCATTTCTCACCCAACCTCACCAATCCTCTCAGCCCCAAGAGTGTCCAGCCTTATGTCTCATCCAGCTGTGGGTCTAGATATGGTCAATCCAGGTTGCATCATAGACCCTGAACGGATTTTGTAAGAATTTCTGTCTCTTTCACTGTCTTTCTTTTGTGGGTTTTTTAAAGTAATGTATGTTTAGAATCGGGCTTGGCTGCTTTTCCCTGCTGTGTTGATGCCGCTTTACACCCTCTTGATTCACTTGCAGAGAGATATCGATACATAGGTTTTCAGATTCTTACTACTCAGATATATTCTTGTGTGGTGACTAGGGTGTGTTGAGTCCAGTTCACTGAGCAGGGAGTAGGCCTTGTCTATTACATATTTGGCTTATGGAGCGGTCTCTGAGCTAATTTCAAACCCTTGTTTTATGCATCACCCCACCTCACCTTTCCCGTTAAGCAGCCATAGTGTGTCTTCTAAAGGTGTGACTATGTTCTGTTTTGTAATTCAGTTCAAGTGTAGCGATTTTGACATTCCCCCTAAAAGCGATATCTTAGGATAAGTGTCTTTTTCTGTGTGACTTATTTCACTTAGAATCATCGTACCTAAATCCACTCATCATGCTGCTAAGTAGCCTTATGACATTGATTTCATGGCTGAGTGATATTCCATTGTGCCAAGTACCACCATTTCTTTATCCATTTTTCTCTTTCCTGGGATATTGAAGGTGTACCGAAGCGGAGATTCTTGGAAACAGAGCAGCCGTAAACTTTAGGGTGCCTGTGTCTTGTTGATTTTTAGTTTTCCCAATTTATACGCCCATGAGTGGAAGTGCCCTATGCTCTCTACGCTGTGTTTATTACTTGTTTCAGGACACACCGTACTCTTCTCCAGAGTGCCTGTTGGCAATTTACATCCCGCCCATCAGCGTAGCAAGGCTCCCATGTCTCCATGGCCTGTCCTGCTTTTCTGGTTTTTACACTTTGTTCAGCATGGCCCTTTTGACCGAGGGCAAGCGAGACTTCTTTGTAGCGCTGATTTGCCCTTCCGGCTTGCTTGGTTGGCCAAAAAGGGCGTATGCGTTTTTTCCTGAATATATTCAGGAAAAAACGCATACGCCCTTTTTGGCCAAGGGCATCATTGTCAACGTTTTGCCGCTTTTCATGTGCTTTAAAGGCGAGTCGAATCTACCTCCTGAAATCTGTTTCCTGCAAATCTGCCTTGCTTTCAAATCCTCTTCGTTGCCTTCCCTCAATATATTTGTGGACGAGAGTTCTCATTTATAACTCTGCACGTTTGTGAATTGCAGTGCCCCTGAGCTCCATTTGTCTCCTCGCTTTTTTGGGAGCTGGCCGCAAAAGCGCAGGATTGCTTCAGGCCCTATTTTGGTTCTGGGGGGCAGGCTGAGCCTGTGGTTCATTCTTCTTCCTGATGGGAAAATGGAGTGACCTATGCCTGTCCCAATACCTAGGGCTCGTCTCTCGTTGGTTCCGCATCTTCCCGTTCATCCTCAGGACAAATTGCAACCTGTACAATCAGGAGGTTAAAGGTGCTGATTCTCCAAGTAGGGAGATGGTTAGTCAAGTGGCTGGAATGGCGAACCCGAGCACAAGGAGAGGAGAAATGAGGTGCGTTTTAGAAACCTTTCCCGATCTCATGGCATACCATCTTCTGGGTTTCCCATGCATGTTTTGATGTAGGAAGATGCCCTTGTACCTGGAGATTTGAGACCCATGGGGTGTGTTCCCCGCAGTGTTACTTTAAAGTATCTGCATTTCTCACCCAACCTCACCAATCCTCTCAGCCCCAAGAGTGTCCAGCCTTATGTCTCATCCAGCTGTGGGTCTAGATATGGTCAATCCAGGTTGCATCATAGACCCTGAACGGATTTTGTAAGAATTTCTGTCTCTTTCACTGTCTTTCTTTTGTGGGTTTTTTAAAGTAATGTATGTTTAGAATCGGGCTTGGCTGCTTTTCCCTGCTGTGTTGATGCCGCTTTACACCCTCTTGATTCACTTGCAGAGAGATATCGATACATAGGTTTTCAGATTCTTACTACTCAGATATATTCTTGTGTGGTGACTAGGGTGTGTTGAGTCCAGTTCACTGAGCAGGGAGTAGGCCTTGTCTATTACATATTTGGCTTATGGAGCGGTCTCTGAGCTAATTTCAAACCCTTGTTTTATGCATCACCCCACCTCACCTTTCCCGTTAAGCAGCCATAGTGTGTCTTCTAAAGGTGTGACTATGTTCTGTTTTGTAATTCAGTTCAAGTGTAGCGATTTTGACATTCCCCCTAAAAGCGATATCTTAGGATAAGTGTCTTTTTCTGTGTGACTTATTTCACTTAGAATCATCGTACCTAAATCCACTCATCATGCTGCTAACTAGCCTTATGACATTGATTTCATGGCTGAGTGATATTGCATTGTGCCAAGTACCACCATTTCTTTATCCATTTTTCTCTTTCCTGGGATATTGAAGTTGTACCGAAGCGGAGATTCTTGGAAACAGAGCAGCCGTAAACTTTAGGGTGCCTGTGTCTTGTTGATTTTTAGTTTTCCCAATTTATACGCCCATGAGTGGAAGTGCCCTATGCTCTCTACGCTGTGTTTATTACTTGTTTCAGGACACACCGTACTCTTCTCCAGAGTGCCTGTTGGCAATTTACATCCCGCCCATCAGCGTAGCAAGGCTCCCATGTCTCCATGGCCTGTCCTGCTTTTCTGGTTTTTACACTTTGTTCAGCATGGCCCTTTTGACCGAGGGCAAGCGAGACTTCTTTGTAGCGCTGATTTGCCCTTCCGGCTTGCTTGGTTGGCCAAAAAGTGCGTATGCGTTTTTTCCTGAATATATTCAGGAAAAAACGCATACGCCCTTTTTGGCCAAGGGCATCATTGTCAACGTTTTGCCGCTTTTCATGTGCTTTAAAGGCGAGTCGAATCTACCTCCTGAAATCTGTTTCCTGCAAATCTGCCTTGCTTTCAAATCCTCTTCGTTGCCTTCCCTCAATATATTTGTGGACGAGAGTTCTCATTTATAACTCTGCACGTTTGTGAATTGCAGTGCCCCTGAGCTCCATTTGTCTCCTCGCTTTTTTGGGAGCTGGCCGCAAAAGCGCAGGATTGCTTCAGGCCCTATTTTGGTTCTGGGGGGCAGGCTGAGCCTGTGGTTCATTCTTCTTCCTGATGGGAAAATGGAGTGACCTGTGCCTGTCCCAACACCTAGGGCTAGTCTCTCGTTGGTTCCCCGTCTTCCCGTTCATCCTCAGGACAAATTGCAACCTGGACGAAACAGGAGGTTAAAGGTGCTGATTCTCCAAGTAGGGAGATGGTTAGTCAAGCGGCTGGAATGGCGAACCCGAGCACAAGGAGAGGAGAAATGAGGTGCGTTTTAGAAACCTTTCCCAATCTCACGGCATACCATCTTCTGGGTTTCCCATGCATGTTTTGATGTAGGAAGATTCCCTTGTACCTGGAGATTTGAGAACCATGGGGTGGGTACCCCGCGGTATTACTTTAAAGGATCTGCATTTGCTCACCCAACCTCACCAATCCTCTCAGCCCCAAGAGTGTCCAGCCTTATGTCTCATCCAGCTGTGGGTCTAGATATGGTCAATCCAGGTTGCATCAGATACCCTGAACGGATTTTGTAAGAATTTCTCTCTCTTTCACTGTCTTTGCTTTGTGGGTTTTTTAAAGTAATGTATGTTTAGAATGGGGTTTGGCTGCTTTTCCCTGCTGCGTTTATGCCGCTTTACACCCTCTTGATTCACTTGCAGAGAGATATCGATACATAGGTTTTTGAGATTTATACTAGTCAGATATATTCTTGTGCGGTGACTAGGGGGTGTTGAGTCCAGTTCACTGAGCAGGGAGTAGGCCTTGTCTAGTACATATTTGGCTTATGGAGCGGTGTCTGAGGTAATTTCAAACCCTTGTTTTATGCATCACCCCACCTCACCTTTCCGGTTAAGTAGCCATAGTGTGTCTTCTAAAGGTGTGCCTCTGTTCTGTTTTGTAATTTAGTTCAAGTGTAGCGATTTTGGCATTCCCTCTATAAGCGATATCTTAGGATAAGTGCCTTTTTCTGTGTGACTTATTTCACTTAGAATCATCGTACCTAAATCCACTCATCATGCTACTAAGTAGCCTTATGACATTGATTTCATGGCTGAGTGATATTCCATTGTGCCAAGTACCACCATTTCTTTATCCATTTTTCCCTTTCCTGGGATATTGAAGGTGTACCGAAGCGGAGATTCTTGGAAACAGAGCAGCCGTAAACTTTAGGGTGCCTGTGTCTTGTTGATTTTTAGTTTTCCCAATTTATACGCCCATGAGTGGAAGTGCCCTATGCTCTCTACGCTGTGTTTATTACTTGTTTCAGGACACACCGTACTCTTCTCCAGAGTGCCTGTTGGCAATTTACATCCCACCCATCAGCGTAGCAAGGCTCCCATGTCTCCATGGCCTGTCCTGCTATTCTGGTTTTTAAAGTTTGTTCAGCATGGCCCTTTTGACGGAGGGCAAGCGAGACTTCTTTGTAGCGCTGATTTGCCCTTCCGGCTTGCTTGGTTGGCCAAAAAGGGCGTATGCGTTTTTTCCTGAATATATTCAGGAAAAAGCGCATACGCCCTTTTTGGCCAAGGGCATCATTGTCGACATTTTGCCGCTTTTCATGTGCTTTAAAGGCGAGTCGAATCTACCTCCTGAAATCTGTTTCCTGCAAATCTGCCTTGCTTTCAAATCCTCTTCGTTGCCTTCCCTCAATATATTTGTGGACGAGAGTTCTCATTTATAACTCTGCACGTTTGTGAATTGCAGTGCCCCTGAGCTCCATTTGTCTCCTCGCTTTTTTTGGAGCTGGCCGCAAAAGCGCAGGATTGCTTCAGGCCCTATTTTGGTTCTGGGGGGCAGGCTGAGCCTGTGGTTCATTCTTCTTCCTGATGGGAAAATGGAGTGACCTATGCCTGTCCCAACACCTAGGGCTAGTCTCTCGTTGGTTCTCCGTCTTCCCGTTCATCCTCAGGACAAATTGCAACCTGGACGAAACAGGAGGTTAAAGGTGCTGATTCTCCAAGTAGGGAGATGGTTAGTCAAGCAGCTGGAATGGCGAACCCGAGCACAAGGAGAGGAGAAATGAGGTGCGTTTTAGAAACCTTTCCCGATCTCACGGCATACCATCTTCTGGGTTTCCCATGCATGTTTTGATGTAGGAAGATGCCCTTGTACCTGGAGATTTGAGACCCATGGGGTGGGTACCCCGCGGTATTACTTTAAAGTATCTGCATTTGCTCACCCAACCTCACCAATCCTCTCAGCCCCAAGAGTGTCCAGCCTTATGTCTCATCCAGCTGTGGGTCTAGATATGGTCAATCCAGGTTGCATCAGAGACCCTGAACGGATTTTGTAAGAATTTCTCTCTCTTTCACTGTCTTTGCTTTGTGGCTTTTTTAAAGTAATGTATGTTTAGAATGGGGTTTGGCTGCTTTTCCCTGCTGTGTTGATGCCGCTTTACACCCTCTTGATTCACTTGCAGAGAGATATCGATACATAGGTTTTCAGATTCACACTAGTCAGATATATTCTTGTGCAGTGACTAGGGGGTGTTGAGTCCAGTACACTGAGCAGGGAGTAGGCCTTGTCTATTACATATTTGGTTTATGGAGCGGTGTCTGAGCTAATTTCAAACCCTTGTTTTATGCATCACCCCACCTCACCTTTCCCGTTAAGCAGCCATAGTGTGTCTTCTAAAGGTGTGACTCTGTTCTCTTTTGTAATTCAGTTCAAGTGTAGCGATTTTGACATTCCCTCTAGAAGCGATATCTTAGGATAAGGGCCTTTTTCTGTGTGACTTATTTCACTTAGAATCATCGTACCTAAATCCACTCATCATGCTGCTAACTAGCCTTATGTCATTGAATTCATGGCTGAGTGATATTCCATTGTGCCAAGTACCACCATTTCTTTATCCATTTTTCTCTTTCCTGGGATATTGAAGGTGTACCGAAGCAGAGGTTCTTGGCAACAGAGCAGCCGTAAAGTTTGGGGTGACTGTGTCTTGTTGATTTTTAGTTTTCCCAATTTATATGCCCATGAGTGGAAGTGCCCTATGCTCTCTACGCTGTGTTTATTACTTGTTTCAGGACACACCGTACTCTTCTCCAGAGTGCCTGTTGGCAATTTACATCCCGCCCATCAGCGTAGCAAGGCTCCCCTGTCTCCATGGCCTGTCCTGCTTTTCTGGTTTTTACATTTTGTTCAGCATGGCCCTTTTGACCGAGGGCAAGCGAGACTTCTTTGTAGCGCTGATTTGCCCTTCCGGCTTGCTTGGTTGGCCAAAAAGGGCGTATGCGTTTTTTCCTGAATATATTCAGGAAAAAACGCATACGCCCTTTTTGGCCAAGGGCATCATTGTCAACGTTTTGCCGCTTTTCATGTGCTTTAAAGGCGAGTTGAATCTACCTCCTGAAATCTGTTTCCTGTAAATCTGCCTTGCTTTCAAATCCTCTTCGTTGCCTTCCCTCAATATATTTGTGGACGAGAGTTCTCATTTATAACTCTGCACGTTTGTGAATTGCAGTGCCCCTGAGCTCCATTTGTCTCCTCGCTTTCTTGGGAGCTGGCCGCAAAAGCGCAGGATTGTTTCAGACCCTATTTTGGTTCTGGGGGGCAGGCTGAGCCTGTGGTTCATTCTTCTTCCTGATGGGAAAATGGAGTGACCTGTGCCTGTCCCAACACCTAGGGCTCGTCTCACATTGGTTCCACGTCTTCCCGTTCATCCTCAGGACAGATTGCAACCTGTACAATCAGGAGGTTAAAGGTGCTCATTCTCCAAATAGGGAGATGGTTAGTCAAGCAGCTGGAATGGTGAACCCGAGCACAAGGAGAGGAGAAATGAGGTGCGTTTTAGAAACCTTTCCCGATCTCATGGCATACCATCTTCTGGGTTTCCCATGCATGTTTTGATGTAGGAAGATGCCCTTGTACCTGGAGATTTGAGACCCATGGGGTGTGTTCCCCGCAGTGTTACTTTAAAGTATCTGCGTTTGCTCACCCAACCTCACCAATCCTCTCAGCCCCAAGAGTGTCCAGGCTTATGTCTCATCCAGCTGTGGGTCTAGATATGGTCAATCCAGGTTGCATCATAGACCCTGAACGGATTTTGTAAGAATTTCTCTCTCTTTCACTGTCTTTGTTTTGTGGTTTTTTTAAGTAATTTATGTTTAGAATCGGGTTTGGCTGCTTTTCCCTGCTGTGTTGATGCCGCTTTACACCCTCTTGATTCACTTGCAGAGAGATATCCATACATAGGTTTTCAGATTCTTACTAGTCAGATATATTCTTGTGTGGTGACTAGGGTGTGTTGAGTCCAGTTCACTGAGCAGGGAGTAGGCCTTGTCTATTACATATTAGGGTTATGGAGCGGTCTCTGAGCTAATTTCAAACCCTTGTTTTATGCATCACCCCACCTCACCTTTCCTGTTAAGCAGCCATAGTGTGTCTTCTAAAGGTGTGACTCTGTTCTGTTTTGTAATTCAGTTCAAGTGTAGCGATTTTGACATTCCCTCTATAAGCGATATCTTAGGATAAGTGTCTTTTTCTGTGTGACTTATTTCACTTAGAATCATCGTACCTAAATCCACTCATCATGCTGCTAACTAGCCTTATGACATTGATTTCATGGCTGAGTGATATTCCATTGTGCCAAGTACCACCATTTCTTTATCCATTTTTCTCTTTCCTGGGATATTGAAGGTGTACCGAAGCGGAGATTCTTGGAAACAGAGCAGCCGTAAACTTTAGGGTGCCTGTGTCTTGTTGATTTTTAGTTTTCCCAATTTATACGCCCATGAGTGGAAGTGCCCTATGCTCTCTACGCTGTGTTTCTTACTTGTTTCAGGACACACCGTACTCTTCTCCAGAGTGCCTGTTGGCAATTTACATCCCGCCCATCAGCGTAGCAAGGCTCCCATGTCTCCATGGCCTGTCCTGCTTTTCTGGTTTTTACATTTTGTTCCGCATGGCCCTTTTGACCGAGGGCAAGCGAGACTTCTTTGTAGCGCTGATTTGCCCTTCCGGCTTGCTTGGTTGGCCAAAAAGGGCGTATGCGTTTTTTCCTGAATATATTCAGGAAAAAACGCATACGCCCTTTTTGGCCAAGGGCATCATTGTCAACGTTTTGCCGCTTTTCATGTGCTTTAAAGGCGAGTCGAATCTACCTCCTGAAATCTGTTTCCTGCAAATCTGCCTTGCTTTCAAATCCTCTTCGTTGCCTTCCCTCAATATATTTGTGGACGAGAGTTCTCATTTATAACTCTGCACGTTTGTGAATTGCAGTGCCCCTGAGCTCCATTTGTCTCCTCGCTTTTTTGGGAGCTGGCCGCAAAAGCGCAGGATTGCTTCAGGCCCTATTTTGGTTCTGGGGGGCAGGCTGAGCCTGTGGTTCATTCTTCTTCCTGATGGGAAAATGGAGTGACCTGTGCCTGTCCCAATACCTAGGGCTCGTCTCTCGTTGGTTCCGCATCTTCCCGTTCATCCTCAGGACAAATTGCAACCTGTACAATCAGGAGGTTAAAGGTGCTGATTCTCCAAGTAGGGAGATGGTTAGTCAAGTGGCTGGAATGGCGAACCCGAGCACAAGGAGAGGAGAAATGAGGTGCGTTTTAGAAACATTTCCCGATCTCATGGCATACCATCTTCTGGGTTTCCCATGCATGTTTTGATGTAGGAAGATGCCCTTGTACCTGGAGATTTGAGACCCATGGGGTGTGTTCCCCGCAGTGTTACTTTAAAGTATCTGCATTTCTCACCCAACCTCACCAATCCTCTCAGCCCCAAGAGTGTCCAGCCTTATGTCTCATCCAGCTGTGGGTCTAGATATGGTCAATCCAGGTTGCATCAGAGACCCTGAACGGATTTTGTAAGAATTTCTGTCTCTTTCACTGTCTTTCTTTTGTGGGTTTTTTAAAGTAATGTATGTTTAGAATCGAGCTTGGCTGCTTTTCCCTGCTGTGTTGATGCCGCTTTACACCCTCTTGATTCACTTGCAGAGAGATATCGATACATAGGTTTTCAGATTCTTACTACTCAGATATATTCTTGTGTGGTGACTAGGGTGTGTTGAGTCCAGTTCACTGAGCAGGGAGTAGGCCTTGTCTATTACATATTTGGCTTATGGAGCGGTCTCTGAGCTAATTTCAAACCCTTGTTTTATGCATCACCCCACCTCACCTTTCCCGTTAAGCAGCCATAGTGTGTCTTCTAAAGGTGTGACTATGTTCTGTTTTGTAATTCAGTTCAAGTGTAGCGATTTTGACATTCCCCCTAAAAGCGATATCTTAGGATAAGTGTCTTTTTCTGTGTGACTAATTTCACTTAGAATCATCGTACCTAAATCCACTCATCATGCTGCTAACTAGCCTTATGACATTGATTTCATGGCTGAGTGATATTCCATTGTGCCAAGTACCACCATTTCTTTATCCATTTTTCTCTTTCCTGGGATATTGAAGGTGTACCGAAGCGGAGGTTCTTGGAAACAGAGCAGCCGTAAACTTTAGGGTGCCTGTGTCTTGTTGATTTTTAGTTTTCCCAATTTATACGCCCATGAGTGGAAGTGCCCTATGCTCTCTACGCTGTGTTTCTTACTTGTTTCAGGACACACCGTACTCTTCTCCAGAGTGCCTGTTGGCAATTTACATCCCGCCCATCAGCGTAGCAAGGCTCCCATGTCTCCATGGCCTGTCCTGCTTTTCTGGTTTTTACACTTTGTTCAGCATGGCCCTTTTGACCGAGGGCAAGCGAGACTTCTTTGTAGCGCTGATTTGCCCTTCCGGCTTGCTTGGTTGGCCAAAAAGGGCGTATGCGTTTTTTCCTGAATATATTCAGGAAAAAACGCATACGCCCTTTTTGGCCAAGGGCATCATTGTCAACGTTTTGCCGCTTTTCATGTGCTTTAAAGGCGAGTCGAATCTACCTCCTGAAATCTGTTTCCTGCAAATCTGCCTTGCTTTCAAATCCTCTTCGTTGCCTTCCCTCAATATATTTGTGGACGAGAGTTCTCATTTATAACTCTGCACGTTTGTGAATTGCAGTGCCCCTGAGCTCCATTTGTCTCCTCGCTTTTTTGGGAGCTGGCCGCAAAAGCGCAGGATTGCTTCAGGCCCTATTTTGGTTCTGGGGGGCAGGCTGAGCCTGTGGTTCATTCTTCTTCCTGATGGGAAAATGGAGTGACCTATGCCTGTCCCAATACCTAGGGCTCGTCTCTCGTTGGTTCCGCATCTTCCCGTTCATCCTCAGGACAAATTGCAACCTGTACAATCAGGAGGTTAAAGGTGCTGATTCTCCAAGTAGGGAGATGGTTAGTCAAGTGGCTGGAATGGCGAACCCGAGCACAAGGAGAGGAGAAATGAGGTGCGTTTTAGAAACCTTTCCCGATCTCATGGCATACCATCTTCTGGGTTTCCCATGCATGTTTTGATGTAGGAAGATGCCCTTGTACCTGGAGATTTGAGACCCATGGGGTGTGTTCCCCGCAGTGTTACTTTAAAGTATCTGCATTTCTCACCCAACCTCACCAATCCTCTCAGCCCCAAGAGTGTCCAGCCTTATGTCTCATCCAGCTGTGGGTCTAGATATGGTCAATCCAGGTTGCATCATAGACCCTGAACGGATTTTGTAAGAATTTCTGTCTCTTTCACTGTCTTTCTTTTGTGGGTTTTTTAAAGTAATGTATGTTTAGAATCGGGCTTGGCTGCTTTTCCCTGCTGTGTTGATGCCGCTTTACACCCTCTTGATTCACTTGCAGAGAGATATCGATACATAGGTTTTCAGATTCTTACTACTCAGATATATTCTTGTGTGGTGACTAGGGTGTGTTGAGTCCAGTTCACTGAGCAGGGAGTAGGCCTTGTCTATTACATATTTGGCTTATGGAGCGGTCTCTGAGCTAATTTCAAACCCTTGTTTTATGCATCACCCCACCTCACCTTTCCCGTTAAGCAGCCATAGTGTGTCTTCTAAAGGTGTGACTATGTTCTGTTTTGTAATTCAGTTCAAGTGTAGCGATTTTGACATTCCCCCTAAAAGCGATATCTTAGGATAAGTGTCTTTTTCTGTGTGACTTATTTCACTTAGAATCATCGTACCTAAATCCACTCATCATGCTGCTAAGTAGCCTTATGACATTGATTTCATGGCTGAGTGATATTCCATTGTGCCAAGTACCACCATTTCTTTATCCATTTTTCCCTTTCCTGGGATATTGAAGGTGTACCGAAGCGGAGATTCTTGGAAACAGAGCAGCCGTAAACTTTAGGGTGCCTGTGTCTTGTTGATTTTTAGTTTTCCCAATTTATACGCCCATGAGTGGAAGTGCCCTATGCTCTCTACGCTGTGTTTATTACTTGTTTCAGGACACACCGTACTCTTCTCCAGAGTGCCTGTTGGCAATTTACATCCCGCCCATCAGCGTAGCAAGGCTCCCATGTCTCCATGGCCTGTCCTGCTTTTCTGGTTTTTACACTTTGTTCAGCATGGCCCTTTTGACCGAGGGCAAGCGAGACTTCTTTGTAGCGCTGATTTGCCCTTCCGGCTTGCTTGGTTGGCCAAAAAGGGCGTATGCGTTTTTTCCTGAATATATTCAGGAAAAAACGCATACGCCCTTTTTGGCCAAGGGCATCATTGTCAACGTTTTGCCGCTTTTCATGTGCTTTAAAGGCGAGTCGAATCTACCTCCTGAAATCTGTTTCCTGCAAATCTGCCTTGCTTTCAAATCCTCTTCGTTGCCTTCCCTCAATATATTTGTGGACGAGAGTTCTCATTTATAACTCTGCACGTTTGTGAATTGCAGTGCCCCTGAGCTCCATTTGTCTCCTCGCTTTTTTGGGAGCTGGCCGCAAAAGCGCAGGATTGCTTCAGGCCCTATTTTGGTTCTGGGGGGCAGGCTGAGCCTGTGGTTCATTCTTCTTCCTGATGGGAAAATGGAGTGACCTGTGCCTGTCCCAACACCTAGGGCTAGTCTCTCGTTGGTTCCCCGTCTTCCCGTTCATCCTCAGGACAAATTGCAACCTGGACGAAACAGGAGGTTAAAGGTGCTGATTCTCCAAGTAGGGAGATGGTTAGTCAAGCGGCTGGAATGGCGAACCCGAGCACAAGGAGAGGAGAAATGAGGTGCGTTTTAGAAACCTTTCCCAATCTCACGGCATACCATCTTCTGGGTTTCCCATGCATGTTTTGATGTAGGAAGATTCCCTTGTACCTGGAGATTTGAGAACCATGGGGTGGGTACCCCGCGGTATTACTTTAAAGGATCTGCATTTGCTCACCCAACCTCACCAATCCTCTCAGCCCCAAGAGTGTCCAGCCTTATGTCTCATCCAGCTGTGGGTCTAGATATGGTCAATCCAGGTTGCATCAGATACCCTGAACGGATTTTGTAAGAATTTCTCTCTCTTTCACTGTCTTTGCTTTGTGGGTTTTTTAAAGTAATGTATGTTTAGAATGGGGTTTGGCTGCTTTTCCCTGCTGCGTTTATGCCGCTTTACACCCTCTTGATTCACTTGCAGAGAGATATCGATACATAGGTTTTTGAGATTTATACTAGTCAGATATATTCTTGTGCGGTGACTAGGGGGTGTTGAGTCCAGTTCACTGAGCAGGGAGTAGGCCTTGTCTAGTACATATTTGGCTTATGGAGCGGTGTCTGAGGTAATTTCAAACCCTTGTTTTATGCATCACCCCACCTCACCTTTCCGGTTAAGTAGCCATAGTGTGTCTTCTAAAGGTGTGCCTCTGTTCTGTTTTGTAATTCAGTTCAAGTGTAGCGATTTTGGCATTCCCTCTATAAGCGATATCTTAGGATAAGTGCCTTTTTCTGTGTGACTTATTTCACTTAGAATCATCGTACCTAAATCCACTCATCATGCTGCTAAGTAGCCTTATGACATTGATTTCATGGCTGAGTGATATTCCATTGTGCCAAGTACCACCATTTCTTTATCCATTTTTCCCTTTCCTGGGATATTGAAGGTGTACCGAAGCGGAGATTCTTGGAAACAGAGCAGCCGTAAACTTTAGGGTGCCTGTGTCTTGTTGATTTTTAGTTTTCCCAATTTATACGCCCATGAGTGGAAGTGCCCTATGCTCTCTACGCTGTGTTTATTACTTGTTTCAGGACACACCGTACTCTTCTCCAGAGTGCCTGTTGGCAATTTACATCCCACCCATCAGCGTAGCAAGGCTCCCATGTCTCCATGGCCTGTCCTGCTATTCTGGTTTTTAAAGTTTGTTCAGCATGGCCCTTTTGACGGAGGGCAAGCGAGACTTCTTTGTAGCGCTGATTTGCCCTTCCGGCTTGCTTGGTTGGCCAAAAAGGGCGTATGCGTTTTTTCCTGAATATATTCAGGAAAAAGCGCATACGCCCTTTTTGGCCAAGGGCATCATTGTCAACATTTTGCCGCTTTTCATGTGCTTTAAAGGCGAGTCGAATCTACCTCCTGAAATCTGTTTCCTGCAAATCTGCCTTGCTTTCAAATCCTCTTCGTTGCCTTCCCTCAATATATTTGTGGACGAGAGTTCTCATTTATAGCTCTGCACGTTTGTGAATTGCAGTGCCCCTGAGCTCCATTTGTCTCCTCGCTTTTTTTGGAGCTGGCCGCAAAAGCGCAGGATTGCTTCAGGCCCTATTTTGGTTCTGGGGGGCAGGCTGTGCCTGTGGTTCATTCTTCTTCCTGATGGGAAAATGGAGTGACCTATGCCTGTCCCAACACCTAGGGCTAGTCTCTCGTTGGTTCTCCGTCTTCCCGTTCATCCTCAGGACAAATTGCAACCTGGACGAAACAGGAGGTTAAAGGTGCTGATTCTCCAAGTAGGGAGATGGTTAGTCAAGCAGCTGGAATGGCGAACCCGAGCACAAGGAGAGGAGAAATGAGGTGCGTTTTAGAAACCTTTCCCGATCTCACGGCATACCATCTTCTGGGTTTCCCATGCATGTTTTGATGTAGGAAGATGCCCTTGTACCTGGAGATTTGAGACCCATGGGGTGGGTACCCCGCGGTATTACTTTAAAGTATCTGCATTTGCTCACCCAACCTCACCAATCCTCTCAGCCCCAAGAGTGTCCAGCCTTATGTCTCATCCAGCTGTGGGTCTAGATATGGTCAATCCAGGTTGCATCAGAGACCCTGAACGGATTTTGTAAGAATTTCTCTCTCTTTCACTGTCTTTGCTTTGTGGCTTTTTTAAAGTAATGTATGTTTAGAATGGGGTTTGGCTGCTTTTCCCTGCTGTGTTGATGCCGCTTTACACCCTCTTGATTCACTTGCAGAGAGATATCGATACATAGGTTTTCAGATTCACACTAGTCAGATATATTCTTGTGCAGTGACTAGGGGGTGTTGAGTCCAGTACACTGAGCAGGGAGTAGGCCTTGTCTATTACATATTTGGTTTATGGAGCGGTGTCTGAGCTAATTTCAAACCCTTGTTTTATGCATCACCCCACCTCACCTTTCCCGTTAAGCAGCCATAGTGTGTCTTCTAAAGGTGTGACTCTGTTCTCTTTTGTAATTCAGTTCAAGTGTAGCGATTTTGACATTCCCTCTAGAAGCGATATCTTAGGATAAGGGCCTTTTTCTGTGTGACTTATTTCACTTAGAATCATCGTACCTAAATCCACTCATCATGCTGCTAACTAGCCTTATGTCATTGAATTCATGGCTGAGTGATATTCCATTGTGCCAAGTACCACCATTTCTTTATCCATTTTTCTCTTTCCTGGGATATTGAAGGTGTACCGAAGCAGAGGTTCTTGGCAACAGAGCAGCCGTAAAGTTTGGGGTGACTGTGTCTTGTTGATTTTTAGTTTTCCCAATTTATATGCCCATGAGTGGAAGTGCCCTATGCTCTCTACGCTGTGTTTATTACTTGTTTCAGGACACACCGTACTCTTCTCCAGAGTGCCTGTTGGCAATTTACATCCCGCCCATCAGCGTAGCAAGGCTCCCCTGTCTCCATGGCCTGTCCTGCTTTTCTGGTTTTTACATTTTGTTCAGCATGGCCCTTTTGACCGAGGGCAAGCGAGACTTCTTTGTAGCGCTGATTTGCCCTTCCGGCTTGCTTGGTTGGCCAAAAAGGGCGTATGCGTTTTTTCCTGAATATATTCAGGAAAAAACGCATACGCCCTTTTTGGCCAAGGGCATCATTGTCAACGTTTTGCCGCTTTTCATGTGCTTTAAAGGCGAGTTGAATCTACCTCCTGAAATCTGTTTCCTGTAAATCTGCCTTGCTTTCAAATCCTCTTCGTTGCCTTCCCTCAATATATTTGTGGACGAGAGTTCTCATTTATAACTCTGCACGTTTGTGAATTGCAGTGCCCCTGAGCTCCATTTGTCTCCTCGCTTTCTTGGGAGCTGGCCGCAAAAGTGCAGGATTGTTTCAGACCCTATTTTGGTTCTGGGGGGCAGGCTGAGCCTGTGGTTCATTCTTCTTCCTGATGGGAAAATGGAGTGACCTGTGCCTGTCCCAACACCTAGGGCTCGTCTCACATTGGTTCCACGTCTTCCCGTTCATCCTCAGGACAGATTGCAACCTGTACAATCAGGAGGTTAAAGGTGCTCATTCTCCAAATAGGGAGATGGTTAGTCAAACAGCTGGAATGGTGAACCCGAGCACAAGGAGAGGAGAAATGAGGTGCGTTTTAGAAACATTTCCCGATCTCATGGCATACCATCTTCTGGGTTTCCCATGCATGTTTTGATGTAGGAAGATGCCCTTGTACCTGGAGATTTGAGACCCATGGGGTGTGTTCCTCGCAGTGTTACTTTAAAGTATCTGCATTTCTCACCCAACCTCACCAATCCTCTCAGCCCCAAGAGTGTCCAGCCTTATGTCTCATCCAGCTGTGGGTCTAGATATGGTCAATCCAGGTTGCATCATAGACCCTGAACGGATTTTGTAAGAATTTCTGTCTCTTTCACTGTCTTTCTTTTGTGGGTTTTTTAAAGTAATGTATGTTTAGAATCGAGCTTGGCTGCTTTTCCCTGCTGTGTTGATGCCGCTTTACACCCTCTTGATTCACTTGCAGAGAGATATCGATACATAGGTTTTCAGATTCTTACTACTCAGATATATTCTTGTGTGGTGACTAGGGTGTGTTGAGTCCAGTTCACTGAGCAGGGAGTAGGCCTTGTCTATTACATATTTGGCTTATGGAGCGGTCTCTGAGCTAATTTCAAACCCTTGTTTTATGCATCACCCCACCTCACCTTTCCCGTTAAGCAGCCATAGTGTGTCTTCTAAAGGTGTGACTATGTTCTGTTTTGTAATTCAGTTCAAGTGTAGCGATTTTGACATTCCCCCTAAAAGAGATATCTTAGGATAAGTGTCTTTTTCTGTGTGACTAATTTCACTTAGAATCATCGTACCTAAATCCACTCATCATGCTGCTAACTAGCCTTATGACATTGATTTCATGGCTGAGTGATATTCCATTGTGCCAAGTACCACCATTTCTTTATCCATTTTTCTCTTTCCTGGGATATTGAAGGTGTACCGAAGCGGAGGTTCTTGGAAACAGAGCAGCCGTAAACTTTAGGGTGCCTGTGTCTTGTTGATTTTTAGTTTTCCCAATTTATACGCCCATGAGTGGAAGTGCCCTATGCTCTCTACGCTGTGTTTATTACTTGTTTCAGGACACACCGTACTCTTCTCCAGAGTGCCTGTTGGCAATTTACATCCCGCCCATCAGCGTAGCAAGGCTCCCATGTCTCCATGGCCTGTCCTGCTTTTCTGGTTTTTACACTTTTTTCAGCATGGCCCTTTTGACCGAGGGCAAGCGAGACTTCTTTGTAGCGCTGATTTGCCCTTCCGGCTTGCTTGGTTGGCCAAAAAGGGCGTATGCGTTTTTTCCTGAATATATTCAGGAAAAAACGCATACGCCCTTTTTGGCCAAGGGCATCATTGTCAACGTTTTGCCGCTTTTCATGTGCTTTAAAGGCGAGTCGAATCTACCTCCTGAAATCTGTTTCCTGCAAATCTGCCTTGCTTTCAAATCCTCTTCGTTGCCTTCCCTCAATATATTTGTGGACGAGAGTTCTCATTTATAACTCTGCACGTTTGTGAATTGCAGTGCCCCTGAGCTCCATTTGTCTCCTCGCTTTTTTGGGAGCTGGCCGCAAAAGCGCAGGATTGCTTCAGGCCCTATTTTGGTTCTGGGGGGCAGGCTGAGCCTGTGGTTCATTCTTCTTCCTGATGGGAAAATGGAGTGACCTGTGCCTGTCCCAATACCTAGGGCTCGTCTCTCGTTGGTTCCGCATCTTCCCGTTCATCCTCAGGACAAATTGCAACCTGTACAATCAGGAGGTTAAAGGTGCTGATTCTCCAAGTAGGGAGATGGTTAGTCAAGTGGCTGGAATGGCGAACCCGAGCACAAGGAGAGGAGAAATGAGGTGCGTTTTAGAAACATTTCCCGATCTCATGGCATACCATCTTCTGGGTTTCCCATGCATGTTTTGATGTAGGAAGATGCCCTTGTACCTGGAGATTTGAGACCCATGGGGTGTGTTCCCCGCAGTGTTACTTTAAAGTATCTGCATTTCTCACCCAACCTCACCAATCCTCTCAGCCCCAAGAGTGTCCAGCCTTATGTCTCATCCAGCTGTGGGTCTAGATATGGTCAATCCAGGTTGCATCAGAGACCCTGAACGGATTTTGTAAGAATTTCTGTCTCTTTCACTGTCTTTCTTTTGTGGGTTTTTTAAAGTAATGTATGTTTAGAATCGAGCTTGGCTGCTTTTCCCTGCTGTGTTGATGCCGCTTTACACCCTCTTGATTCACTTGCAGAGAGATATCGATACATAGGTTTTCAGATTCTTACTACTCAGATATATTCTTGTGTGGTGACTAGGGTGTGTTGAGTCCAGTTCACTGAGCAGGGAGTAGGCCTTGTCTATTACATATTTGGCTTATGGAGCGGTCTCTGAGCTAATTTCAAACCCTTGTTTTATGCATCACCCCACCTCACCTTTCCCGTTAAGCAGCCATAGTGTGTCTTCTAAAGGTGTGACTATGTTCTGTTTTGTAATTCAGTTCAAGTGTAGCGATTTTGACATTCCCCCTAAAAGCGATATCTTAGGATAAGTGTCTTTTTCTGTGTGACTAATTTCACTTAGAATCATCGTACCTAAATCCACTCATCATGCTGCTAACTAGCCTTATGACATTGATTTCATGGCTGAGTGATATTCCATTGTGCCAAGTACCACCATTTCTTTATCCATTTTTCTCTTTCCTGGGATATTGAAGGTGTACCGAAGCGGAGGTTCTTGGAAACAGAGCAGCCGTAAACTTTAGGGTGCCTGTGTCTTGTTGATTTTTAGTTTTCCCAATTTATACGCCCATGAGTGGAAGTGCCCTATGCTCTCTACGCTGTGTTTCTTACTTGTTTCAGGACACACCGTACTCTTCTCCAGAGTGCCTGTTGGCAATTTACATCCCGCCCATCAGCGTAGCAAGGCTCCCATGTCTCCATGGCCTGTCCTGCTTTTCTGGTTTTTACACTTTGTTCAGCATGGCCCTTTTGACCGAGGGCAAGCGAGACTTCTTTGTAGCGCTGATTTGCCCTTCCGGCTTGCTTGGTTGGCCAAAAAGGGCGTATGCGTTTTTTCCTGAATATATTCAGGAAAAAACGCATACGCCCTTTTTGGCCAAGGGCATCATTGTCAACGTTTTGCCGCTTTTCATGTGCTTTAAAGGCGAGTCGAATCTACCTCCTGAAATCTGTTTCCTGCAAATCTGCCTTGCTTTCAAATCCTCTTCGTTGCCTTCCCTCAATATATTTGTGGACGAGAGTTCTCATTTATAACTCTGCACGTTTGTGAATTGCAGTGCCCCTGAGCTCCATTTGTCTCCTCGCTTTTTTGGGAGCTGGCCGCAAAAGCGCAGGATTGCTTCAGGCCCTATTTTGGTTCTGGGGGGCAGGCTGAGCCTCTTGTTCATTCTTCTTCCTGATGGGAAAATGGAGTGACCTATGCCTGTCCCAATACCTAGGGCTCGTCTCTCGTTGGTTCCGCATCTTCCCGTTCATCCTCAGGACAAATTGCAACCTGTACAATCAGGAGGTTAAAGGTGCTGATTCTCCAAGTAGGGAGATGGTTAGTCAAGTGGCTGGAATGGCGAACCCGAGCACAAGGAGAGGAGAAATGAGGTGCGTTTTAGAAACCTTTCCCGATCTCATGGCATACCATCTTCTGGGTTTCCCATGCATGTTTTGATGTAGGAAGATGCCCTTGTACCTGGAGATTTGAGACCCATGGGGTGTGTTCCCCGCAGTGTTACTTTAAAGTATCTGCATTTCTCACCCAACCTCACCAATCCTCTCAGCCCCAAGAGTGTCCAGCCTTATGTCTCATCCAGCTGTGGGTCTAGATATGGTCAATCCAGGTTGCATCATAGACCCTGAACGGATTTTGTAAGAATTTCTGTCTCTTTCACTGTCTTTCTTTTGTGGGTTTTTTAAAGTAATGTATGTTTAGAATCGGGCTTGGCTGCTTTTCCCTGCTGTGTTGATGCCGCTTTACACCCTCTTGATTCACTTGCAGAGAGATATCGATACATAGGTTTTCAGATTCTTACTACTCAGATATATTCTTGTGTGGTGACTAGGGTGTGTTGAGTCCAGTTCACTGAGCAGGGAGTAGGCCTTGTCTATTACATATTTGGCTTATGGAGCGGTCTCTGAGCTAATTTCAAACCCTTGTTTTATGCATCACCCCACCTCACCTTTCCCGTTAAGCAGCCATAGTGTGTCTTCTAAAGGTGTGACTATGTTCTGTTTTGTAATTCAGTTCAAGTGTAGCGATTTTGACATTCCCCCTAAAAGCGATATCTTAGGATAAGTGTCTTTTTCTGTGTGACTTATTTCACTTAGAATCATCGTACCTAAATCCACTCATCATGCTGCTAAGTAGCCTTATGACATTGATTTCATGGCTGAGTGATATTCCATTGTGCCAAGTACCACCATTTCTTTATCCATTTTTCCCTTTCCTGGGATATTGAAGGTGTACCGAAGCGGAGATTCTTGGAAACAGAGCAGCCGTAAACTTTAGGGTGCCTGTGTCTTGTTGATTTTTAGTTTTCCCAATTTATACGCCCATGAGTGGAAGTGCCCTATGCTCTCTACGCTGTGTTTATTACTTGTTTCAGGACACACCGTACTCTTCTCCAGAGTGCCTGTTGGCAATTTACATCCCGCCCATCAGCGTAGCAAGGCTCCCATGTCTCCATGGCCTGTCCTGCTTTTCCGGTTTTTACACTTTGTTCAGCATGGCCCTTTTGACCGAGGGCAAGCGAGACTTCTTTGTAGCGCTGATTTGCCCTTCCGGCTTGCTTGGTTGGCCAAAAAGGGCGTATGCGTTTTTTCCTGAATATATTCAGGAAAAAACGCATACGCCCTTTTTGGCCAAGGGCATCATTGTCAACGTTTTGCCGCTTTTCATGTGCTTTAAAGGCGAGTCGAATCTACCTCCTGAAATCTGTTTCCTGCAAATCTGCCTTGCTTTCAAATCCTCTTCGTTGCCTTCCCTCAATATATTTGTGGACGAGAGTTCTCATTTATAACTCTGCACGTTTGTGAATTGCAGTGCCCCTGAGCTCCATTTGTCTCCTCGCTTTTTTGGGAGCTGGCCGCAAAAGCGCAGGATTGCTTCAGGCCCTATTTTGGTTCTGGGGGGCAGGCTGAGCCTGTGGTTCATTCTTCTTCCTGATGGGAAAATGGAGTGACCTGTGCCTGTCCCAACACCTAGGGCTAGTCTCTCGTTGGTTCCCCGTCTTCCCGTTCATCCTCAGGACAAATTGCAACCTGGACGAAACAGGAGGTTAAAGGTGCTGATTCTCCAAGTAGGGAGATGGTTAGTCAAGCGGCTGGAATGGCGAACCCGAGCACAAGGAGAGGAGAAATGAGGTGCGTTTTAGAAACCTTTCCCAATCTCACGGCATACCATCTTCTGGGTTTCCCATGCATGTTTTGATGTAGGAAGATTCCCTTGTACCTGGAGATTTGAGAACCATGGGGTGGGTACCCCGCGGTATTACTTTAAAGGATCTGCATTTGCTCACCCAACCTCACCAATCCTCTCAGCCCCAAGAGTGTCCAGCCTTATGTCTCATCCAGCTGTGGGTCTAGATATGGTCAATCCAGGTTGCATCAGATACCCTGAACGGATTTTGTAAGAATTTCTCTCTCTTTCACTGTCTTTGCTTTGTGGGTTTTTTAAAGTAATGTATGTTTAGAATGGGGTTTGGCTGCTTTTCCCTGCTGCGTTTATGCCGCTTTACACCCTCTTGATTCACTTGCAGAGAGATATCGATACATAGGTTTTTGAGATTTATACTAGTCAGATATATTCTTGTGCGGTGACTAGGGGGTGTTGAGTCCAGTTCACTGAGCAGGGAGTAGGCCTTGTCTAGTACATATTTGGCTTATGGAGCGGTGTCTGAGGTAATTTCAAACCCTTGTTTTATGCATCACCCCACCTCACCTTTCCGGTTAAGTAGCCATAGTGTGTCTTCTAAAGGTGTGCCTCTGTTCTGTTTTGTAATTCAGTTCAAGTGTAGCGATTTTGGCATTCCCTCTATAAGCGATATCTTAGGATAAGTGCCTTTTTCTGTGTGACTTATTTCACTTAGAATCATCGTACCTAAATCCACTCATCATGCTGCTAAGTAGCCTTATGACATTGATTTCATGGCTGAGTGATATTCCATTGTGCCAAGTACCACCATTTCTTTATCCATTTTTCCCTTTCCTGGGATATTGAAGGTGTACCGAAGCGGAGATTCTTGGAAACAGAGCAGCCGTAAACTTTAGGGTGCCTGTGTCTTGTTGATTTTTAGTTTTCCCAATTTATACGCCCATGAGTGGAAGTGCCCTATGCTCTCTACGCTGTGTTTATTACTTGTTTCAGGACACACCGTACTCTTCTCCAGAGTGCCTGTTGGCAATTTACATCCCACCCATCAGCGTAGCAAGGCTCCCATGTCTCCATGGCCTGTCCTGCTATTCTGGTTTTTAAAGTTTGTTCAGCATGGCCCTTTTGACGGAGGGCAAGCGAGACTTCTTTGTAGCGCTGATTTGCCCTTCCGGCTTGCTTGGTTGGCCAAAAAGGGCGTATGCGTTTTTTCCTGAATATATTCAGGAAAAAGCGCATACGCCCTTTTTGGCCAAGGGCATCATTGTCAACATTTTGCCGCTTTTCATGTGCTTTAAAGGCGAGTCGAATCTACCTCCTGAAATCTGTTTCCTGCAAATCTGCCTTGCTTTCAAATCCTCTTCGTTGCCTTCCCTCAATATATTTGTGGACGAGAGTTCTCATTTATAGCTCTGCACGTTTGTGAATTGCAGTGCCCCTGAGCTCCATTTGTCTCCTCGCTTTTTTTGGAGCTGGCCGCAAAAGCGCAGGATTGCTTCAGGCCCTATTTTGGTTCTGGGGGGCAGGCTGAGCCTGTGGTTCATTCTTCTTCCTGATGGGAAAATGGAGTGACCTATGCCTGTCCCAACACCTAGGGCTAGTCTCTCGTTGGTTCTCCGTCTTCCCGTTCATCCTCAGGACAAATTGCAACCTGGACGAAACAGGAGGTTAAAGGTGCTGATTCTCCAAGTAGGGAGATGGTTAGTCAAGCAGCTGGAATGGCGAACCCGAGCACAAGGAGAGGAGAAATGAGGTGCGTTTTAGAAACCTTTCCCGATCTCACGGCATACCATCTTCTGGGTTTCCCATGCATGTTTTGATGTAGGAAGATGCCCTTGTACCTGGAGATTTGAGACCCATGGGGTGGGTACCCCGCGGTATTACTTTAAAGTATCTGCATTTGCTCACCCAACCTCACCAATCCTCTCAGCCCCAAGAGTGTCCAGCCTTATGTCTCATCCAGCTGTGGGTCTAGATATGGTCAATCCAGGTTGCATCAGAGACCCTGAACGGATTTTGTAAGAATTTCTCTCTCTTTCACTGTCTTTGCTTTGTGGCTTTTTTAAAGTAATGTATGTTTAGAATGGGGTTTGGCTGCTTTTCCCTGCTGTGTTGATGCCGCTTTACACCCTCTTGATTCACTTGCAGAGAGATATCGATACATAGGTTTTCAGATTCACACTAGTCAGATATATTCTTGTGCAGTGACTAGGGGGTGTTGAGTCCAGTACACTGAGCAGGGAGTAGGCCTTGTCTATTACATATTTGGTTTATGGAGCGGTGTCTGAGCTAATTTCAAACCCTTGTTTTATGCATCACCCCACCTCACCTTTCCCGTTAAGCAGCCATAGTGTGTCTTCTAAAGGTGTGACTCTGTTCTCTTTTGTAATTCAGTTCAAGTGTAGCGATTTTGACATTCCCTCTAGAAGCGATATCTTAGGATAAGGGCCTTTTTCTGTGTGACTTATTTCACTTAGAATCATCGTACCTAAATCCACTCATCATGCTGCTAACTAGCCTTATGTCATTGAATTCATGGCTGAGTGATATTCCATTGTGCCAAGTACCACCATTTCTTTATCCATTTTTCTCTTTCCTGGGATATTGAAGGTGTACCGAAGCAGAGGTTCTTGGCAACAGAGCAGCCGTAAAGTTTGGGGTGACTGTGTCTTGTTGATTTTTAGTTTTCCCAATTTATATGCCCATGAGTGGAAGTGCCCTATGCTCTCTACGCTGTGTTTATTACTTGTTTCAGGACACACCGTACTCTTCTCCAGAGTGCCTGTTGGCAATTTACATCCCGCCCATCAGCGTAGCAAGGCTCCCCTGTCTCCATGGCCTGTCCTGCTTTTCTGGTTTTTACATTTTGTTCAGCATGGCCCTTTTGACCGAGGGCAAGCGAGACTTCTTTGTAGCGCTGATTTGCCCTTCCGGCTTGCTTGGTTGGCCAAAAAGGGCGTATGCGTTTTTTCCTGAATATATTCAGGAAAAAACGCATACGCCCTTTTTGGCCAAGGGCATCATTGTCAACGTTTTGCCGCTTTTCATGTGCTTTAAAGGCGAGTTGAATCTACCTCCTGAAATCTGTTTCCTGTAAATCTGCCTTGCTTTCAAATCCTCTTCGTTGCCTTCCCTCAATATATTTGTGGACGAGAGTTCTCATTTATAACTCTGCACGTTTGTGAATTGCAGTGCCCCTGAGCTCCATTTGTCTCCTCGCTTTCTTGGGAGCTGGCCGCAAAAGCGCAGGATTGTTTCAGACCCTATTTTGGTTCTGGGGGGCAGGCTGAGCCTGTGGTTCATTCTTCTTCCTGATGGGAAAATGGAGTGACCTGTGCCTGTCCCAACACCTAGGGCTCGTCTCACATTGGTTCCACGTCTTCCCGTTCATCCTCAGGACAGATTGCAACCTGTACAATCAGGAGGTTAAAGGTGCTCATTCTCCAAATAGGGAGATGGTTAGTCAAGCAGCTGGAATGGTGAACCCGAGCACAAGGAGAGGAGAAATGAGGTGCGTTTTAGAAACATTTCCCGATCTCATGGCATACCATCTTCTGGGTTTCCCATGCATGTTTTGATGTAGGAAGATGCCCTTGTACCTGGAGATTTGAGACCCATGGGGTGTGTTCCCCGCAGTGTTACTTTAAAGTATCTGCATTTCTCACCCAACCTCACCAATCCTCTCAGCCCCAAGAGTGTCCAGCCTTATGTCTCATCCAGCTGTGGGTCTAGATATGGTCAATCCAGGTTGCATCATAGACCCTGAACGGATTTTGTAAGAATTTCTGTCTCTTTCACTGTCTTTCTTTTGTGGGTTTTTTAAAGTAATGTATGTTTAGAATCGAGCTTGGCTGCTTTTCCCTGCTGTGTTGATGCCGCTTTACACCCTCTTGATTCACTTGCAGAGAGATATCGATACATAGGTTTTCAGATTCTTACTACTCAGATATATTCTTGTGTGGTGACTAGGGTGTGTTGAGTCCAGTTCACTGAGCAGGGAGTAGGCCTTGTCTATTACATATTTGGCTTATGGAGCGGTCTCTGAGCTAATTTCAAACCCTTGTTTTATGCATCACCCCACCTCACCTTTCCCGTTAAGCAGCCATAGTGTGTCTTCTAAAGGTGTGACTATGTTCTGTTTTGTAATTCAGTTCAAGTGTAGCGATTTTGACATTCCCCCTAAAAGCGATATCTTAGGATAAGTGTCTTTTTCTGTGTGACTAATTTCACTTAGAATCATCGTACCTAAATCCACTCATCATGCTGCTAACTAGCCTTATGACATTGATTTCATGGCTGAGTGATATTCCATTGTGCCAAGTACCACCATTTCTTTATCCATTTTTCTCTTTCCTGGGATATTGAAGGTGTACCGAAGCGGAGGTTCTTGGAAACAGAGCAGCCGTAAACTTTAGGGTGCCTGTGTCTTGTTGATTTTTAGTTTTCCCAATTTATACGCCCATGAGTGGAAGTGCCCTATGCTCTCTACGCTGTGTTTATTACTTGTTTCAGGACACACCGTACTCTTCTCCAGAGTGCCTGTTGGCAATTTACATCCCGCCCATCAGCGTAGCAAGGCTCCCATGTCTCCATGGCCTGTCCTGCTTTTCTGGTTTTTACACTTTTTTCAGCATGGCCCTTTTGACCGAGGGCAAGCGAGACTTCTTTGTAGCGCTGATTTGCCCTTCCGGCTTGCTTGGTTGGCCAAAAAGGGCGTATGCGTTTTTTCCTGAATATATTCAGGAAAAAACGCATACGCCCTTTTTGGCCAAGGGCATCATTGTCAACGTTTTGCCGCTTTTCATGTGCTTTAAAGGCGAGTCGAATCTACCTCCTGAAATCTGTTTCCTGCAAATCTGCCTTGCTTTCAAATCCTCTTCGTTGCCTTCCCTCAATATATTTGTGGACGAGAGTTCTCATTTATAACTCTGCACGTTTGTGAATTGCAGTGCCCCTGAGCTCCATTTGTCTCCTCGCTTTTTTGGGAGCTGGCCGCAAAAGCGCAGGATTGCTTCAGGCCCTGTTTTGGTTCTGGGGGGCAGGCTGAGCCTGTGGTTCATTCTTCTTCCTGATGGGAAAATGGAGTGACCTGTGCCTGTCCCAACACCTAGGGCTAGTCTCTCGTTGGTTCCCCGTCTTCCCGTTCATCCTCAGGACAAATTGCAACCTGGACGAAACAGGAGGTTAAAGGTGCTGATTCTCCAAGTAGGGAGATGGTTAGTCAAGCGGCTGGAATGGCGAACCCGAGCACAAGGAGAGGAGAAATGAGGTGCGTTTTAGAAACCTTTCCCGATCTCACGGCATACCATCTTCTGGGTTTCCCATGCATGTTTTGATGTAGGAAGATTCCCTTGTACCTGGAGATTTGAGAACCATGGGGTGGGTACCCCGCGGTATTACTTTAAAGGATCTGCATTTGCTCACCCAACCTCACCAATCCTCTCAGCCCCAAGAGTGTCCAGCCTTATGTCTCATCCAGCTGTGGGTCTAGATATGGTCAATCCAGGTTGCATCAGATACCCTGAACGGATTTTGTAAGAATTTCTCTCTCTTTCACTGTCTTTGCTTTGTGGGTTTTTTAAAGTAATGTATGTTTAGAATGGGGTTTGGCTGCTTTTCCCTGCTGCGTTTATGCCGCTTTACACCCTCTTGATTCACTTGCAGAGAGATATCGATACATAGGTTTTTGAGATTTATACTAGTCAGATATATTCTTGTGCGGTGACTAGGGGGTGTTGAGTCCAGTTCACTGAGCAGGGAGTAGGCCTTGTCTAGTACATATTTGGCTTATGGAGCGGTGTCTGAGCTAATTTCAAACCCTTGTTTTATGCATCACCCCACCTCACCTTTCCGGTTAAGTAGCCATAGTGTGTCTTCTAAAGGTGTGCCTCTGTTCTGTTTTGTAATTCAGTTCAAGTGTAGCGATTTTGGCATTCCCTCTATAAGCGATATCTTAGGATAAGTGCCTTTTTCTGTGTGACTTATTTCACTTAGAATCATCGTACCTAAATCCACTCATCATGCTGCTAAGTAGCCTTATGACATTGATTTCATGGCTGAGTGATATTCCATTGTGCCAAGTACCACCATTTCTTTATCCATTTTTCTCTTTCCTGGGATATTGAAGGTGTACCGAAGCGGAGATTCTTGGAAACAGAGCAGCCGTAAACTTTAGGGTGCCTGTGTCTAGTTGATTTTTAGTTTTCCCAATTTATACGCCCATGAGTGGAAGTGCCCTATGCTCTCTACGCTGTGTTTATTACTTGTTTCAGGACACACCGTACTCTTCTCCAGAGTGCCTGTTGGCAATTTACATCCCGCCCATCAGCGTAGCAAGGCTCCCATGTCTCCATGGCCTGTCCTGCTTTTCTGGTTTTTACACTTTTTTCAGCATGGCCCTTTTGACCGAGGGCAAGCGAGACTTCTTTGTAGCGCTGATTTGCCCTTCCGGCTTGCTTGCTTGGCCTAAAAGGGCGTATGCGTTTTTTCCTGAATATATTCAGGAAAAAACGCATACGCCCTTTTTGGCCAAGGGCATCATTATCAACGTTTTGCTGCTTTTCATGTGCTTTAAAGGCGAGTCGAATCTACCTCCTGAAATCTGTTTCCTGCAAATCTGCCTTGCTTTCAAATCCTCTTCGTTGCCTTCCCTCAATATATTTGTGGACGAGAGTTCTCATTTATAACTCTGCACGTTTGTGAATTGCAGTGCCCCTGAGCTCCATTTGTCTCCTCGCTTTTTTGGGAGCTGGCCGCAAAAGCGCAGGATTGCTTCAGGCCCTATTTTGGTTCTGGGGGGCAGGCTGAGCCTGTGGTTCATTCTTCCTGAAGGGAAAATGGAGTGACCTGTGCCTGTCCCAACACCTAGGGCTAGTCTCTCGTTGGTTCCCCGTCTTCCCGTTCATCCTCAGGACAAATTGCAACCTGGACGAAACAGGAGGTTAAAGGTGCTGATTCTCCAAGTAGAGAGATGGTTAGTCAAGCGGCTGAAATGGCGAACCCGAGCACAAGGAGAGGAGAAATGAGGTGCGTTTTAGAAACCTTTCCCGATCTCACGGCATACCATCTTCTGGGTTTCCCATGCATGTTTTGATGTAGGAAGATTCCCTTGTACCTGGAGATTTGAGAACCATGGGGTGGGTACCCCGTGGTATTACTTTAAAGTATCTGCATTTGCTCACCCAACCTCACCAATCCTCTCAGCCCCAAGAGTGTCCAGCCTTATGTCTCATCCAGCTGTGGGTCTAGATATGGTCAATCCAGGTTGCATCAGATACCCTGAACGGATTTTGTAAGAATTTCTCTCTCTTTCACTGTCTTTGCTTTGTGGGTTTTTTAAAGTAATGTATGTTTAGAATGGGGTTTGGCTGCTTTTCCCTGCTGCGTTTATGCCGCTTTACACCCTCTTGATTCACTTGCAGAGAGATATCGATACATAGGTTTTTGAGATTCATACTAGTCAGATATATTCTTGTGTGGTGACTAGGGGGTGTTGCGTCCAGTTCACTGAGCAGGGAGTAGGCCTTGTCTAGTACATATTTGGCTTATGGAGCGGTGTCTGAGCTAATTTCAAACCCTTGTTTTATGCATCACCCCACCTCACCTTTCCGGTTAAGTAGCCATAGTGTGTCTTCTAAAGGTGTGCCTCTGTTCTGTTTTGTAATTCAGTTCAAGTGTAGCGATTTTGGCATTCCCTCTATAAGCGATATCTTAGGATAAGTGCCTTTTTCTGTGTGACTTATTTCACTTAGAATCATCGTACATAAATCCACTCATCATGCTGCTAAGTAGCCTTATGACATTGATTTCATGGCTGAGTGATATTCCATTGTGCCAAGTACCACCATTTCTTTATCCATTTTTCTCTTTCCAGGGATATTGAAGGTGTACCGAAGCGGAGATTCTTGGAAACAGAGCAGCCGTAAACTTTAGGGTGCCTGTGTCTTGTTGATTTTTAGTTTTCCCAATTTATACGCCCATGAGTGGAAGTGCCCTATGCTCTCTACGCTGTGTTTATTACTTGTTTCAGGACACACCGTACTCTTCTCCAGAGTGCCTGTTGGCAATTTACATCCCGCCCATCAGCGTAGCAAGGCTCCCATGTCTCCATGGCCTGTCCTGCTTTTCTGGTTTTTACACTTTGTTCAGCATGGCCCTTTTGACCGAGGGCAAGCGAGACTTCTTTGTAGCGCTGATTTGCCCTTCCGGCTTGCTTGCTTGGCCTAAAAGGGCGTATGCGTTTTTTCCTGAATATATTCAGGAAAAAACGCATACGCCCTTTTTGGCCAAGGGCATCATTATCAACGTTTTGCTGCTTTTCATGTGCTTTAAAGGCGAGTCGAATCTACCTCCTGAAATCTGTTTCCTGCAAATCTGCCTTGCTTTCAAATCCTCTTCGTTGCCTTCCCTCAATATATTTGTGGACGAGAGTTCTCATTTATAACTCTGCACGTTTGTGAATTGCAGTGCCCCTGAGCTCCATTTGTCTCCTCGCTTTTTTGGGAGCTGGCCGCAAAAGCGCAGTATTGCTTCAGGCCCTATTTTGGTTCTGGGGGGCAGGCTGAGCCTGTGGTTCATTCTTCTTCCTGATGGGAAAATGGAGTGACCTATGCCTGTCCCAACACCTAGGGCTCGTCTCTCGTTGGTTCCGCGTCTTCCCGTTCATCCTCAGGACAAATTGCAACCTGTACAATCAGGAGGTTAAAGGTGCTGATTCTCCAAGTAGGGAGATGGTTAGTCAAGTGGCTGGAATGGCGAACCCGAGCACAAGGAGAGGAGAAATGAGGTGCGTTTTAGAAACCTTTCCCGATCTCATGGCATACCATCTTCTGGGTTTCCCATGCATGTTTTGATGTAGGAAGATGCCCTTGTACCTGGAGATTTGAGACCCTTGGGGTGTGTTCCCAGCAGTGTTACTTTAAAGTATCTGCATTTCTCATCCAACCTCACCAATCCGCTCAGCCCCAAGAGTGTCCAGCCTTATGTCTCATCCAGCTGTGGTTCTACATATGGTCAATCCAGGTTGCATCATAGACCCTGAACGGATTTTGTAAGAATTTCTGTCTCTTTCACTGTCTTTCTTTTGTGGGTTTTTTAAAGTAATGTATGTTTAGAATCGGGCTTGGCTGCTTTTCCCTCCTGTGTTGATGCCGCTTTACACCCTTTTGATTCACTTGCAGAGAGATATCGATACATAGGTTTTCAGATTCTTACTACTCAGATATATTCTTGTGTGGTGACTAGGGTGTGTTGAGTCCAGTTCACTGAGCAGGGAGTAGGCCTTGTCTAGTACATATTTGGCTTATGGAGCGGTCTCTGAGCTAATTTCAAACCCTTGTTTTATGCATCACCCCACCTCACCTTTCCCGTTAAGCAGCCATAGTGTGTCTTCTAAAGGTGTGACTATGTTCTGTTTTGTAATTCAGTTCAAGTGTAGCGATTTTGACATTCCCTCTAAAAGCGATATCTTAGGATAAGTGTCTTTTTCTGTGTGACTTATTTCACTTAGAATCATCGTACCTAAATCCACTCATCATGCTGCTAACTAGCCTTATGACATTGATTTCATGGCTGAGGGATATTCCATTGTGCCAAGTACCACCATTTCTTTATCCATTCTTCTCTTTCCTGGGATATTGAAGGTGTACCGAAGCGGAGATTCTTGGAAACAGAGCAGCCGTAAAGTTTGGGGTGCCTGTGTCTTGTTGATTTTTAGTTTTCCCAATTTATACGCCCATGAGTGGAAGTGCCCTATGCTCTCTACGCTGTGTTTATTACTTGTTTCAGGACACACCGTACTCTTCTCCAGAGTGCCTGTTGGCAATTTACATCCCGCCCATCAGCGTAGCAAGGCTCCCATGTCTCCATGGCCTGTCTTGCTTTTCTGGTTTTTACAGTTTGTTCAGCATGGCCCTTTTGACCGAGGGCAAGCGAGACTTCTTTGTAGCGCTGATTTGCCCTTCCGGCTTGCTTGGTTGGCCAAAAAGGGCGTATGCGTTTTTTCCTGAATATATTCAGGAAAAAACGCATACGCCCTTTTTGGCCAAGGGCATCATTGTCAACGTTTTGCCGCTTTTCATGTGCTTTAAAGGCGAGTCGAATCTACCTCCTGAAATCTGTTTCCTGCAAATCTGCCTTGCTTTCAAATCCTCTTCGTTGCCTTCCCTCAATATTTTGTGGACGAGAGTTCTCATTTATAACTCTGCACGTTTGTGAATTGCAGTGCCCCTGAGCTCCATTTGTCTCCTCGCTTTTTTGGGAGCTGGCCGCAAAAGCGCAGGATTGCTTCAGGCCCTATTTTGGTTCTGGGGGGCAGGCTGAGCCTGTGGTTCATTCTTCTTCCTGATGGGAAAATGGAGTGACCTGTGCCTGTCCCAACACCTAGGGCTAGTCTCTCGTTGGTTCCCCATCTTCCCGTTCATCCTCAGGACAAATTGCAACCTGGACGAAACTGGAGGTTAAAGGTGCTGATTCTCCAAGTAGGGAGATGGTTAGTCAAGCGGCTGGAATGGCGAACCCGAGCACAAGGAGAGGAGAAATGAGGTGCGTTTTAGAAACCTTTCCCGATCTCACGGCATACCATCTTCTGGGTTTCCCATGCATGTTTTGATGTAGGAAGATTCCCTTGTACCTGGAGATTTGAGACCCATGGGGTGGGTACCCCGCGGTATTACTTTAAAGGATCTGCATTTGCTCACCCAACCTCACCAATCCTCTCAGCCCCAAGAGTGTCCAGCCTTATGTCTCATCCAGCTGTGGGTCTAGATATGGTCAATCCAGGTTGCATCAGATACCCTGAACGGATTTTGTAAGAATTTCTCTCTCTTTCACTGTCTTTGCTTTGTGGGTTTTTTAAAGTAATGTATGTTTAGAATGGGGTTTGGCTGCTTTTCCCTGTTGCGTTTATGCCGCTTTACACCCTCTTGATTCACTTGCAGAGAGATATCGATACGTAGGTTTTTGAGATTCATACTAGTCAAATATATTCTTGTGCGGTGACTAGGGGGTGTTGAGTCCAGTTCACTGAGCAGGGAGTAGGCCTTGTCTAGTACATATTTGGCTTATGGAGCGGTGTCTGAGCTAATTTCAAACCATTGTTTTATGCATCACCCCACCTCACCTTTCCGGTTAAGTAGCCATAGTGTGTCTTCTAAAGGTGTGCCTCTGTTCTGTTTTGTAATTCAGTTCAAGTGTAGCGATTTTGGCATTCCCTCTATAAGCGATATCTTATGATAAGTGCCTTTTTCTGTGTGACTTATTTCACTTAGAATCATCGTACCTAAATCCACTCATCATGCTGCTAAGTAGCCTTATGACATTGATTTCATGGCTGAGTGATATTCCATTGTGCCAAGTACCACCATTTCTTTATCCATTTTTCTCTTTCCTGGGATATTGAAGGTGTACCGAAGCGGAGATTCTTGGAAAGAGAGCAGCCGTAAACTTTAGGGTGCCTGTGTCTTGTTGATTTTTAGTTTTCCCAATTTATACGCCCATGAGTGGAAGTGCCCTATGCTCTCTACGCTGTGTTTATTACTTGTTTCAGGACACACCGTACTCTTCTCCAGAGTGCCTGTTGGCAATTTACATCCCGCCCATCAGCGTAGCAAGGCTCCCATGTCTCCATGGCCTGTCCTGCTTTTCTGGTTTTTACACTTTGTTCAGCATGGCCCTTTTGACCGAGGGCAAGCGAGACTTCTTTGTAGCGCTGATTTGCCCTTCCGGCTTGCTTGCTTGGCCTAAAAGGGCGTATGCGTTTTTTCCTGAATATATTCAGGAAAAAACGCATACGCCCTTTTTGGCCAAGGGCATCATTGTCAACGTTTTGCCGCTTTTCATGTGCTTTAAAGGCGAGTCGAATCTACCTCCTGAAATCTGTTTCCTGCAAATCTGCCTTGCTTTCAAATCCTCTTCGTTGCCTTCCCTCAATATATTTGTGGACGAGAGTTCTCATTTATAACTCTGCACGTTTGTGAATTGCAGTGCCCCTGAGCTCCATTTGTCTCCTCGCTTTTTTGGGAGCTGGCCGCAAAAGCGCAGGATTGCTTCAGGCCCTATTTTGGTTCTGGGGGGCAGGCTGAGCCTGTGGTTCATTCTTCTTCCTGATGGGAAAATGGAGTGACCTATGCCTGTCCCAACACCTAGGGCTCGTCTCTGGTTGGTTCCACGTCTTCCCGTTCATCCTCAGGACAAATTGCAACCTGTACAATCAGGAGGTTAAAGGTGCTGATTCTCCAAGTAGGGAGATGGTTAGTCAAGTGGCTGGAATGGCGAACCCGAGCACAAGGAGAGGAGAAATGAGGTGCGTTTTAGAAACCTTTCCCGATCTCATGGCATACCATCTTCTGGGTTTCCCATGCATGTTTTGATGTAGGAAGATGCCCTTGTACCTGGAGATTTGAGACCCTTGGGGTGTGTTCCCAGCAGTGTTACTTTAAAGTATCTGCATTTCTCACCCAACCTCACCAATCCGCTCAGCCCCAAGAGTGTCCAGCCTTATGTCTCATCCAGCTGTGGGTCTACATATGGTCAATCCAGGTTGCATCATAGACCCTGAACGGATTTTGTAAGAATTTCTGTCTCTTTCACTGTCTTTCTTTTGTGGGTTTTTTAAAGTAATGTATGTTTAGAATCGGGCTTGGCTGCTTTTCCCTGCTGTGTTGATGCCGCTTTACACCCTTTTGATTCACTTGCAGAGAGATATCGATACATAGGTTTTCAGATTCTTACTAGTCAGATATATTCTTGTGTGGTGACTAGGGTGTGTTGAGTCCAGTTCACTGAGCAGGGAGTAGGCCTTGTCTAGTACATATTTGGCTTATGGAGCGGTCTCTGAGCTAATTTCAAACCCTTGTTTTATGCATCACCCCACCTCACCTTTCCCGTTAAGCAGCCATAGTGTGTCTTCTAAAGGTGTGACTATGTTCTGTTTTGTAATTCAGTTCAAGTGTAGCGATTTTGACATTCCCCCTAAAAGCGATATCTTAGGATAAGTGTCTTTTTCTGTGTGACTTATTTCACTTAGAATCATCGTACCTAAATCCACTCATCATGCTGCTAACTAGCCTTATGACATTGATTTCATGGCTGAGTGATATTCCATTGTGCCAAGTACCACCATTTCTTTATCCATTTTTCTCTTTCCTGGGATATTGAAGGTGTACCGAAGCGGAGATTCTTGGAAAGAGAGCAGCCGTAAACTTTAGGGTGCCTGTGTCTTGTTGATTTTTAGTTTTCCCAATTTATACGCCCATGAGTGGAAGTGCCCTATGCTCTCTACGCTGTGTTTATTACTTGTTTCAGGACACACCGTACTCTTCTCCAGAGTGCCTGTTGGCAATTTACATCCCGCCCATCAGCGTAGCAAGGCTCCCATGTCTCCATGGCCTGTCCTGCTTTTCTGGTTTTTACACTTTGTTCAGCATGGCCCTTTTGACCGAGGGCAAGCGAGACTTCTTTGTAGCGCTGATTTGCCCTTCCGGCTTGCTTGCTTGGCCAAAAAGGGCGTATGCGTTTTTTCCTGAATATATTCAGGAAAAAACGCATACGCCCTTTTTGGCCAAGGGCATCATTGTCAACGTTTTGCCGCTTTTCATGTGCTTTAAAGGCGAGTCGAATCTACCTCCTGAAATCTGTTTCCTGCAAATCTGCCTTGCTTTCAAATCCTCTTCGTTGCCTTCCCTCAATATATTTGTGGACGAGAGTTCTCATTTATAACTCTGCACGTTTGTGAATTGCAGTGCCCCTGAGCTCCATTTGTCTCCTCGCTTTCTTGGGAGCTGGCCGCAAAAGCGCAGGATTGCTTCAGGCCCTATTTTGGTTCTGGGGGGCAGGCTGAGCCTGTGGTTCATTCTTCTTCCTGATGGGAAAATGGAGTGACCTGTGCCTGTCCCAACACCTAGGGCTAGTCTCTCGTTGGTTCCCCATCTTCCCGTTCATCCTCAGGACAAATTGCAACCTGGACGAAACTGGAGGTTAAAGGTGCTGATTCTCCAAGTAGGGAGATGGTTAGTCAAGCGGCTGGAATGGCGAACCCGAGCACAAGGAGAGGAGAAATGAGGTGCGTTTTAGAAACCTTTCCCGATCTCACGGCATACCATCTTCTGGGTTTCCCATGCATGTTTTGATGTAGGAAGATTCCCTTGTACCTGGAGATTTGAGACCCATGGGGTGGGTACCCCGCGGTATTACTTTAAAGGATCTGCATTTGCTCACCCAACCTCACCAATCCTCTCAGCCCCAAGAGTGTCCAGCCTTATGTCTCATCCAGCTGTGGGTCTAGATATGGTCAATCCAGGTTGCATCAGATACCCTGAACGGATTTTGTAAGAATTTCTCTCTCTTTCACTGTCTTTGCTTTGTGGGTTTTTTAAAGTAATGTATGTTTAGAATGGGGTTTGGCTGCTTTTCCCTGTTGCGTTTATGCCGCTTTACACCCTCTTGATTCACTTGCAGAGAGATATCGATACGTAGGTTTTTGAGATTCATACTAGTCAGATATATTCTTGTGCGGTGACTAGGGGGTGTTGAGTCCAGTTCACTGAGCAGGGAGTAGGCCTTGTCTAGTACATATTTGGCTTATGGAGCGGTGTCTGAGCTAATTTCAAACCATTGTTTTATGCATCACCCCACCTCACCTTTCCGGTTAAGTAGCCATAGTGTGTCTTCTAAAGGTGTGCCTCTGTTCTGTTTTGTAATTCAGTTCAAGTGTAGCGATTTTGGCATTCCCTCTATAAGCGATATCTTATGATAAGTGCCTTTTTCTGTGTGACTTATTTCACTTAGAATCATCGTACCTAAATCCACTCATCATGCTGCTAAGTAGCCTTATGACATTGATTTCATGGCTGAGTGATATTCCATTGTGCCAAGTACCACCATTTCTTTATCCATTTTTCTCTTTCCTGGGATATTGAAGGTGTACCGAAGCGGAGATTCTTGGAAAGAGAGCAGCCGTAAACTTTAGGGTGCCTGTGTCTTGTTGATTTTTAGTTTTCCCAATTTATACGCCCATGAGTGGAAGTGCCCTATGCTCTCTACGCTGTGTTTATTACTTGTTTCAGGACACACCGTACTCTTCTCCAGAGTGCCTGTTGGCAATTTACATCCCGCCCATCAGCGTAGCAAGGCTCCCATGTCTCCATGGCCTGTCCTGCTTTTCTGGTTTTTACACTTTGTTCAGCATGGCCCTTTTGACCGAGGGCAAGCGAGACTTCTTTGTAGCGCTGATTTGCCCTTCCGGCTTGCTTGCTTGGCCTAAAAGGGCGTATGCGTTTTTTCCTGAATATATTCAGGAAAAAACGCATACGCCCTTTTTGGCCAAGGGCATCATTGTCAACGTTTTGCCGCTTTTCATGTGCTTTAAAGGCGAGTCGAATCTACCTCCTGAAATCTGTTTCCTGCAAATCTGCCTTGCTTTCAAATCCTCTTCGTTGCCTTCCCTCAATATATTTGTGGACGAGAGTTCTCATTTATAACTCTGCACGTTTGTGAATTGCAGTGCCCCTGAGCTCCATTTGTCTCCTCGCTTTTTTGGGAGCTGGCCGCAAAAGCGCAGGATTGCTTCAGGCCCTATTTTGGTTCTGGGGGGCAGGCTGAGCCTGTGGTTCATTCTTCTTCCTGATGGGAAAATGGAGTGACCTATGCCTGTCCCAACACCTAGGGCTCGTCTCTGGTTGGTTCCACGTCTTCCCGTTCATCCTCAGGACAAATTGCAACCTGTACAATCAGGAGGTTAAAGGTGCTGATTCTCCAAGTAGGGAGATGGTTAGTCAAGTGGCTGGAATGGCGAACCCGAGCACAAGGAGAGGAGAAATGAGGTGCGTTTTAGAAACCTTTCCCGATCTCATGGCATACCATCTTCTGGGTTTCCCATGCATGTTTTGATGTAGGAAGATGCCCTTGTACCTGGAGATTTGAGACCCTTGGGGTGTGTTCCCAGCAGTGTTACTTTAAAGTATCTGCATTTCTCACCCAACCTCACCAATCCGCTCAGCCCCAAGAGTGTCCAGCCTTATGTCTCATCCAGCTGTGGGTCTACATATGGTCAATCCAGGTTGCATCATAGACCCTGAACGGATTTTGTAAGAATTTCTGTCTCTTTCACTGTCTTTCTTTTGTGGGTTTTTTAAAGTAATGTATGTTTAGAATCGGGCTTGGCTGCTTTTCCCTGCTGTGTTGATGCCGCTTTACACCCTTTTGATTCACTTGCAGAGAGATATCGATACATAGGTTTTCAGATTCTTACTAGTCAGATATATTCTTGTGTGGTGACTAGGGTGTGTTGAGTCCAGTTCACTGAGCAGGGAGTAGGCCTTGTCTAGTACATATTTGGCTTATGGAGCGGTCTCTGAGCTAATTTCAAACCCTTGTTTTATGCATCACCCCACCTCACCTTTCCCGTTAAGCAGCCATAGTGTGTCTTCTAAAGGTGTGACTATGTTCTGTTTTGTAATTCAGTTCAAGTGTAGCGATTTTGACATTCCCCCTAAAAGCGATATCTTAGGATAAGTGTCTTTTTCTGTGTGACTTATTTCACTTAGAATCATCGTACCTAAATCCACTCATCATGCTGCTAACTAGCCTTATGACATTGATTTCATGGCTGAGTGATATTCCATTGTGCCAAGTACCACCATTTCTTTATCCATTTTTCTCTTTCCTGGGATATTGAAGGTGTACCGAAGCGGAGATTCTTGGAAACAGAGCAGCCGTAAACTTTAGGGTGCCTGTGTCTTGTTGATTTTTAGTTTTCCCAATTTATACGCCCATGAGTGGAAGTGCCCTATGCTCTCTACGCTGTGTTTATTACTTGTTTCAGGACACACCGTACTCTTCTCCAGAGTGCCTGTTGGCAATTTACATCCCGCCCATCAGCGTAGCAAGGCTCCCATGTCTCCATGGCCTGTCCTGCTTTTCTGGTTTTTACACTTTGTTCAGCATGGCCCTTTTGACCGAGGGCAAGCGAGACTTCTTTGTAGCGCTGATTTGCCCTTCCGGCTTGCTTGGTTGGCCAAAAAGGGCGTATGCGTTTTTTCCTGAATATATTCAGGAAAAAACGCATACGCCCTTTTTGGCCAAGGGCATCATTGTCAACGTTTTGCCGCTTTTCATGTGCTTTAAAGGCGAGTCGAATCTACCTCCTGAAATCTGTTTCCTGCAAATCTGCCTTGCTTTCAAATCCTCTTCGTTGCCTTCCCTCAATATATTTGTGGACGAGAGTTCTCATTTATAACTCTGCACGTTTGTGAATTGCAGTGCCCCTGAGCTCCATTTGTCTCCTCGCTTTCTTGGGAGCTGGCCGCAAAAGCGCAGGATTGCTTCAGGCCCTATTTTGGTTCTGGGGGGCAGGCTGAGCCTGTGGTTCATTCTTCTTCCTGATGGGAAAATGGAGTGACCTGTGCCTGTCCCAACACCTAGGGCTAGTCTCTCGTTGGTTCCCCGTCTTCCCGTTCATCCTCAGGACAAATTGCAACCTGGACGAAACTGGAGGTTAAAGGTGCTGATTCTCCAAGTAGGGAGATGGTTAGTCAAGCGGCTGGAATGGCGAACCCGAGCACAAGGAGAGGAGAAATGAGGTGCGTTTTAGAAACGTTTCCCGATCTCACGGCATACCATCTTCTGGGTTTCCCATGCATGTTTTGATGTAGGAAGATTCCCTTGTACCTGGAGATTTGAGACCCATGGGGTGGGTACCCCGCGGTATTACTTTAAAGGATCTGCATTTGCTCACCCAACCTCACCAATCCTCTCAGCCCCAAGAGTGTCCAGCCTTATGTCTCATCCAGCTGTGGGTCTAGATATGGTCAATCCAGGTTGCATCAGATACCCTGAACGGATTTTGTAAGAATTTCTCTCTCTTTCACTGTCTTTGCTTTGTGGGTTTTTTAAAGTAATGTATGTTTAGAATGGGGTTTGGCTGCTTTTCCCTGCTGCGTTTATGCCGCTTTACACCCTCTTGATTCACTTGCAGAGAGATATCGATACGTAGGTTTTTGAGATTCATACTAGTCAGATATATTCTTGTGCGGTGACTAGGGGGTGTTGAGTCCAGTTCACTGAGCAGGGAGTAGGCCTTGTCTAGTACATATTTGGCTTATGGAGCGGTGTCTGAGCTAATTTCAAACCCTTGTTTTATGCATCACCCCACCTCACCTTTCCCGTTAAGCAGCCATAGTGTGTCTTCTAAAGGTGTGACTATGTTCTGTTTTGTAATTCAGTTCAAGTGTAGCGATTTTGACATTCCCCCTAAAAGCGATATCTTAGGATAAGTGTCTTTTTCTGTGTGACTTATTTCACTTAGAATCATCGTACCTAAATCCACTCATCATGCTGCTAACTAGCCTTATGACATTGATTTCATGGCTGAGTGATATTCCATTGTGCCAAGTACCACCATTTCTTTATCCATTTTTCTCTTTCCTGGGATATTGAAGGTGTACCGAAGCGGAGATTCTTGGAAAGAGAGCAGCCGTAAACTTTAGGGTGCCTGTGTCTTGTTGATTTTTAGTTTTCCCAATTTATACGCCCATGAGTGGAAGTGCCCTATGCTCTCTACGCTGTGTTTATTACTTGTTTCAGGACACACCGTACTCTTCTCCAGAGTGCCTGTTGGCAATTTACATCCCGCCCATCAGCGTAGCAAGGCTCCCATGTCTCCATGGCCTGTCCTGCTTTTCTGGTTTTTACACTTTTTTCAGCATGGCCCTTTTGACCGAGGGCAAGCGAGACTTCTTTGTAGCGCTGATTTGCCCTTCCGGCTTGCTTGGTTGGCCAAAAAGGGCGTATGCGTTTTTTCCTGAATATATTCAGGAAAAAACGCATACGCCCTTTTTGGCCAAGGGCATCATTGTCAACGTTTTGCCGCTTTTCATGTGCTTTAAAGGCGAGTCGAATCTACCTCCTGAAATCTGTTTCCGGCAAATCTGCCTTGCTTTCAAATCCTCTTCGTTGCCTTCCCTCAATATATTTGTGGACGAGAGTTCTCATTTATAACTCTGCACGTTTGTGAATTGCAGTGCCCCTGAGCTCCATTTGTCTCCTCGCTTTTTTGGGAGCTGGCCGCAAAAGCGCAGGATTGCTTCAGGCCCTATTTTGGTTCTGGGGGGCAGGCTGAGCCTGTGGTTCATTCTTCCTGATGGGAAAATGGAGTGACCTGTGCCTGTCCCAACACCTAGGGCTAGTCTCTCGTTGGTTCCCCGTCTTCCCGTTCATCCTCAGGACAAATTGCAACCTGGACGAAACAGGAGGTTAAAGGTGCTGATTCTCCAAGTAGAGAGATGGTTAGTCAAGCGGCTGAAATGGCGAACCCGAGCACAAGGAGAGGAGAAATGAGGTGCGTTTTAGAAACCTTTCCCAATCTCACGGCATACCATCTTCTGGGTTTCCCATGCATGTTTTGATGTAGGAAGATTCCCTTGTACCTGGAGATTTGAGAACCATGGGGTGGGTACCCCGCGGTATTACTTTAAAGGATCTGCATTTGCTCACCCAACCTCACCAATCCTCTCAGCCCCAAGAGTGTCCAGCCTTATGTCTCATCCAGCTGTGGGTCTAGATATGGTCAATCCAGGTTGCATCAGATACCCTGAACGGATTTTGTAAGAATTTCTCTCTCTTTCACTGTCTTTGCTTTGTGGGTTTTTTAAAGTAATGTATGTTTAGAATGGGGTTTGGCTGCTTTTCCCTGCTGCGTTTATGCCGCTTTACACCCTCTTGATTCACTTGCAGAGAGATATCGATACATAGGTTTTTGAGATTCATACTAGTCAGATATATTCTTGTGTGGTGACTAGGGGGTGTTGAGTCCAGTTCACTGAGCAGGGAGTAGGCCTTGTCTAGTACATATTTGGCTTATGGAGCGGTGTCTGAGCTAATTTCAAACCCTTGTTTTATGCATCACCCCACCTCACCTTTCCGGTTAAGTAGCCATAGTGTGTCTTCTAAAGGTGTGCCTCTGTTCTGTTTTGTAATTCAGTTCAAGTGTAGCGATTTTGGCATTCCCTCTATAAGCGATATCTTAGGATAAGTGCCTTTTTCTGTGTGACTTATTTCACTTAGAATCATCGTACCTAAAGCCACTCATCATGCTGCTAACTAGCCTTATGACATTGATTTCATGGCTGAGTGATATTCCATTGTGCCAAGTACCACCATTTCTTTATCCATTTTTCTCTTTCCTGGGATATTGAAGGTGTACCGAAGCGGAGATTCTTGGAAAGAGAGCAGCCGTAAACTTTAGGGTGCCTGTGTCTTGTTGATTTTTAGTTTTCCCAATTTATACGCCCATGAGTGGAAGTGCCCTATGCTCTCTACGCTGTGTTTATTACTTGTTTCAGGACACACCGTACTCTTCTCCAGAGTGCCTGTTGGCAATTTACATCCCGCCCATCAGCGTAGCAAGGCTCCCATGTCTCCATGGCCTGTCCTGCTTTTCTGGTTTTTACACTTTGTTCAGCATGGCCCTTTTGACCGAGGGCAAGCGAGACTTCTTTGTAGCGCTGATTTGCCCTTCCGGCTTGCTTGCTTGGCCTAAAAGGGCGTATGCGTTTTTTCCTGAATATATTCAGGAAAAAACGCATACGCCCTTTTTGGCCAAGGGCATCATTGTCAACGTTTTGCCGCTTTTCATGTGCTTTAAAGGCGAGTCGAATCTACCTCCTGAAATCTGTTTCCTGCAAATCTGCCTTGCTTTCAAATCCTCTTCGTTGCCTTCCCTCAATATATTTGTGGACGAGAGTTCTCATTTATAACTCTGCACGTTTGTGAATTGCAGTGCCCCTGAGCTCCATTTGTCTCCTCGCTTTTTTGGGAGCTGGCCGCAAAAGAGCAGGATTGCTTCAGGCCCTATTTTGGTTCTGGGGGGCAGGCTGAGCCTGTGGTTCATTCTTCTTCCTGATGGGAAAATGGAGTGACCTGTGCCTGTCCCAACACCTAGGGCTAGTCTCTCGTTGGTTCCCCGTCTTCCCGTTCATCCTCAGGACAAATTGCAACCTGGACGAAACAGGAGGTTAAAGGTGCTGATTCTCCAAGTAGAGAGATGGTTAGTCAAGGGGCTGGAATGGCGAACCCGAGCACAAGGAGAGGAGAAATGAGGTGCGTTTTAGAAACCTTTCCCGATCTCACGGCATACCATCTTCTGGGTTTCCCATGCATGTTTTGATGTAGGAAGATTCCCTTGTACCTGGAGATTTGAGACCCATGGGGTGGGTACCCCGCGGTATTACTTTAAAGTATCTGCATTTGCTCACCCAACCTCACCAATCCTCTCAGCCCCAAGAGTGTCCAGCCTTATGTCTCATCCAGCTGTGGGTCTAGATATGGTCAATCCAGGTTGCATCAGATACCCTGAACGGATTTTGTAAGAATTTCTCTCTCTTTCACTGTCTTTGCTTTGTGGGTTTTTTAAAGTAATGTATGTTTAGAATGGGGTTTGGCTGCTTTTCCCTGCTGCGTTTATGCCGCTTTACACCCTCTTGATTCACTTGCAGAGAGATATCGATACGTAGGTTTTTGAGATTCATACTAGTCAGATATATTCTTGTGCGGTGACTAGGGGGTGTTGCGTCCAGTTCACTGAGCAGGGAGTAGGCCTTGTCTAGTACATATTTGGCTTATGGAGCGGTGTCTGAGCTAATTTCAAACCCTTGTTTTATGCATCACCCCACCTCACCTTTCCGGTTAAGTAGCCATAGTGTGTCTTCTAAAGGTGTGCCTCTGTTCTGTTTTGTAATTCAGTTCAAGTGTAGCGATTTTGGCATTCCCTCTATAAGCGATATCTTAGGATAAGTGCCTTTTTCTGTGTGACTTATTTCACTTAGAATCATCGTACCTAAAGCCACTCATCATGCTGCTAAGTAGCCTTATGACATTGATTTCATGGCTGAGTGATATTCCATTGTGCCAAGTACCACCATTTCTTTATCCATTTTTCTCTTTCCTGGGATATTGAAGGTGTACCGAAGCGGAGATTCTTGGAAAGAGAGCAGCCGTAAACTTTAGGGTGCCTGTGTCTTGTTGATTTTTAGTTTTCCCAATTTATACGCCCATGAGTGGAAGTGCCCTATGCTCTCTACGCTGTGTTTATTACTTGTTTCAGGACACACCGTACTCTTCTCCAGAGTGCCTGTTGGCAATTTACATCCCGCCCATCAGCGTAGCAAGGCTCCCATGTCTCCATGGCCTGTCCTGCTTTTCTGGTTTTTACACTTTGTTCAGCATGGCCCTTTTGACCGAGGGCAAGCGAGACTTCTTTGTAGCGCTGATTTGCCCTTCCGGCTTGCTTGCTTGGCCTAAAAGGGCGTATGCGTTTTTTCCTGAATATATTCAGGAAAAAACGCATACGCCCTTTTTGGCCAAGGGCATCATTGTCAACGTTTTGCTGCTTTTCATGTGCTTTAAAGGCGAGTCGAATCTACCTCCTGAAATCTGTTTCCTGCAAATCTGCCTTGCTTTCAAATCCTCTTCGTTGCCTTCCCTCAATATATTTGTGGACGAGAGTTCTCATTTATAACTCTGCACGTTTGTGAATTGCAGTGCCCCTGAGCTCCATTTGTCTACTCGCTTTTTTGGGAGCTGGCCGCAAAAGCGCAGGATTGCTTCAGGCCCTATTTTGGTTCTGGGGGGCAGGCTGAGCCTGTGGTTCATTCTTCTTCCTGATGGGAAAATGGAGTGACCTATGCCTGTCCCAACACCTAGGGCTCGTCTCTGGTTGGTTCCACGTCTTCCCGTTCATCCTCAGGACAAATTGCAACCTGTACAATCAGGAGGTTAAAGGTGCTGATTCTCCAAGTAGGGAGATGGTTAGTCAAGTGGCTGGAATGGCGAACCCGAGCACAAGGAGAGGAGAAATGAGGTGCGTTTTAGAAACCTTTCCCGATCTCATGGCATACCATCTTCTGGGTTTCCCATGCATGTTTTGATGTAGGAAGATGCCCTTGTACCTGGAGATTTGAGACCCTTGGGGTGTGTTCCCAGCAGTGTTACTTTAAAGTATCTGCATTTCTCACCCAACCTCACCAATCCGCTCAGCCCCAAGAGTGTCCAGCCTTATGTCTCATCCAGCTGTGGGTCTACATATGGTCAATCCAGGTTGCATCATAGACCCTGAACGGATTTTGTAAGAATTTCTGTCTCTTTCACTGTCTTTCTTTTGTGGGTTTTTTAAAGTAATGTATGTTTAGAATCGGGCTTGGCTGCTTTTCCCTGCTGTGTTGATGCCGCTTTACACCCTTTTGATTCACTTGCAGAGAGATATCGATACATAGGTTTTCAGATTCTTACTAGTCAGATATATTCTTGTGTGGTGACTAGGGTGTGTTGAGTCCAGTTCACTGAGCAGGGAGTAGGCCTTGTCTAGTACATATTTGGCTTATGGAGCGGTCTCTGAGCTAATTTCAAACCCTTGTTTTATGCATCACCCCACCTCACCTTTCCCGTTAAGCAGCCATAGTGTGTCTTCTAAAGGTGTGACTATGTTCTGTTTTGTAATTCAGTTCAAGTGTAGCGATTTTGACATTCCCCCTAAAAGCGATATCTTAGGATAAGTGTCTTTTTCTGTGTGACTTATTTCACTTAGAATCATCGTACCTAAATCCACTCATCATGCTGCTAACTAGCCTTATGACATTGATTTCATGGCTGAGTGATATTCCATTGTGCCAAGTACCACCATTTCTTTATCCATTTTTCTCTTTCCTGGGATATTGAAGGTGTACCGAAGCGGAGATTCTTGGAAACAGAGCAGCCGTAAACTTTAGGGTGCCTGTGTCTTGTTGATTTTTAGTTTTCCCAATTTATACGCCCATGAGTGGAAGTGCCCTATGCTCTCTACGCTGTGTTTATTACTTGTTTCAGGACACACCGTACTCTTCTCCAGAGTGCCTGTTGGCAATTTACATCCCGCCCATCAGCGTAGCAAGGCTCCCATGTCTCCATGGCCTGTCCTGCTTTTCTGGTTTTTACACTTTGTTCAGCATGGCCCTTTTGACCGAGGGCAAGCGAGACTTCTTTGTAGCGCTGATTTGCCCTTCCGGCTTGCTTGGTTGGCCAAAAAGGGCGTATGCGTTTTTTCCTGAATATATTCAGGAAAAAACGCATACGCCCTTTTTGGCCAAGGGCATCATTGTCAACGTTTTGCCGCTTTTCATGTGCTTTAAAGGCGAGTCGAATCTACCTCCTGAAATCTGTTTCCTGCAAATCTGCCTTGCTTTCAAATCCTCTTCGTTGCCTTCCCTCAATATATTTGTGGACGAGAGTTCTCATTTATAACTCTGCACGTTTGTGAATTGCAGTGCCCCTGAGCTCCATTTGTCTCCTCGCTTTTTTGGGAGCTGGCCGCAAAAGCGCAGGATTGCTTCAGGCCCTATTTTGGTTCTGGGGGGCAGGCTGAGCCTGTGGTTCATTCTTCTTCCTGATGGGAAAATGGAGTGACCTGTGCCTGTCCCAACACCTAGGGCTAGTCTCTCGTTGGTTTCCCGTCTTCCCGTTCATCCTCAGGACAAATTGCAACCTGGACGAAACTGGAGGTTAAAGGTGCTGATTCTCCAAGTAGGGAGATGGTTAGTCAAGCGGCTGGAATGGCGAACCCGAGCACAAGGAGAGGAGAAATGAGGTGCGTTTTAGAAACCTTTCCCGATCTCACGGCATACCATCTTCTGGGTTTCCCATGCATGTTTTGATGTAGGAAGATTCCCTTGTACCTGGAGATTTGAGACCCATGGGGTGGGTACCCCGCGGTATTACTTTAAAGGATCTGCATTTGCTCACCCAACCTCACCAATCCTCTCAGCCCCAAGAGTGTCCAGCCTTATGTCTCATCCAGCTGTGGGTCTAGATATGGTCAATCCAGGTTGCATCAGATACCCTGAACGGATTTTGTAAGAATTTCTCTCTCTTTCACTGTCTTTGCTTTGTGGGTTTTTTAAAGTAATGTATGTTTAGAATGGGGTTTGGCTGCTTTTCCCTGCTGCGTTTATGCCGCTTTACACCCTCTTGATTCACTTGCAGAGAGATATCGATACGTAGGTTTTTGAGATTCATACTAGTCAGATATATTCTTGTGCGGTGACTAGGGGGTGTTGAGTCCAGTTCACTGAGCAGGGAGTAGGCCTTGTCTAGTACATATTTGGCTTATGGAGCGGTGTCTGAGCTAATTTCAAACCCTTGTTTTATGCATCACCCCACCTCACCTTTCCCGTTAAGCAGCCATAGTGTGTCTTCTAAAGGTGTGACTATGTTCTGTTTTGTAATTCAGTTCAAGTGTAGCGATTTTGACATTCCCCCTAAAAGCGATATCTTAGGATAAGTGTCTTTTTCTGTGTGACTTATTTCACTTAGAATCATCGTACCTAAATCCACTCATCATGCTACTAACTAGCCTTATGACATTGATTTCATGGCTGAGTGATATTCCATTGTGCCAAGTACCACCATTTCTTTATCCATTTTTCTCTTTCCTGGGATATTGAAGGTGTACCGAAGCGGAGATTCTTGGAAAGAGAGCAGCCGTAAACTTTAGGGTGCCTGTGTCTTGTTGATTTTTAGTTTTCCCAATTTATACGCCCATGAGTGGAAATGCCCTATGCTCTCTACGCTGTGTTTATTACTTGTTTCAGGACACACCGTACTCTTCTCCAGAGTGCCTGTTGGCAATTTACATCCCGCCCATCAGCGTAGCAAGGCTCCCATGTCTCCATGGCCTGTCCTGCTTTTCTGGTTTTTACACTTTTTTCAGCATGGCCCTTTTGACCGAGGGCAAGCGAGACTTCTTTGTAGCGCTGATTTGCCCTTCCGGCTTGCTTGGTTGGCCAAAAAGGGCGTATGCGTTTTTTCCTGAATATATTCAGGAAAAAACGCATACGCCCTTTTTGGCCAAGGGCATCATTGTCAACGTTTTGCCGCTTTTCATGTGCTTTAAAGGCGAGTCGAATCTACCTCCTGAAATCTGTTTCCTGCAAATCTGCCTTGCTTTCAAATCCTCTTCGTTGCCTTCCCTCAATATATTTGTGGACGAGAGTTCTCATTTATAACTCTGCACGTTTGTGAATTGCAGTGCCCCTGAGCTCCATTTGTCTCCTCGCTTTTTTGGGAGCTGGCCGCAAAAGCGCAGGATTGCTTCAGGCCCTATTTTGGTTCTGGGGGGCAGGCTGAGCCTGTGGTTCATTCTTCCTGATGGGAAAATGGAGTGACCTGTGCCTGTCCCAACACCTAGGGCTAGTCTCTCGTTGGTTCCCCGTCTTCCCGTTCATCCTCAGGACAAATTGCAACCTGGACGAAACAGGAGGTTAAAGGTGCTGATTCTCCAAGTAGAGAGATGGTTAGTCAAGCGGCTGAAATGGCGAACCCGAGCACAAGGAGAGGAGAAATGAGGTGCGTTTTAGAAACCTTTCCCGATCTCACGGCATACCATCTTCTGGGTTTCCCATGCATGTTTTGATGTAGGAAGATTCCCTTGTACCTGGAGATTTGAGAACCATGGGGTGGGTACCCCGCGGTATTACTTTAAAGTATCTGCATTTGCTCACCCAACCTCACCAATCCTCTCAGCCCCAAGAGTGTCCAGCCTTATGTCTCATCCAGCTGTGGGTCTAGATATGGTCAATCCAGGTTGCATCAGATACCCTGAACGGATTTTGTAAGAATTTCTCTCTCTTTCACTGTCTTTGCTTTGTGGGTTTTTTAAAGTAATGTATGTTTAGAATGGGGTTTGGCTGCTTTTCCCTGCTGCGTTTATGCCGCTTTACACCCTATTGATTCACTTGCAGAGAGATATCGATACATAGGTTTTTGAGATTCATACTAGTCAGTTATATTCTTGTGTGGTGACTAGGGGGTGTTGAGTCCAGTTCACTGAGCAGGGAGTAGGCCTTGTCTAGTACATATTTGGCTTATGGAGCGGTGTCTGAGCTAATTTCAAACCCTTGTTTTATGCATCACCCCACCTCACCTTTCCGGTTAAGTAGCCATAGTGTGTCTTCTAAAGGTGTGCCTCTGTTCTGTTTTGTAATTCAGTTCAAGTGTAGCGATTTTGGCATTCCCTCTATAAGCGATATCTTAGGATAAGTGCCTTTTTCTGTGTGACTTATTTCACTTAGAATCATCGTACCTAAATCCACTCATCATGCTGCTAACTAGCCTTATGACATTGATTTCATGGCTGAGTGATATTCCATTGTGCCAAGTACCACCATTTCTTTATCCATTTTTCTCTTTCCTGGGATATTGAAGGTGTACCGAAGCGGAGGTTCTTGGAAACAGAGCAGCCGTAAACTTTAGGGTGCCTGTGTCTTGTTGATTTTTAATTTTCCCAATTTATACGCCCATGAGTGGAAGTGCCCTATGCTCTCTACGCTGTGTTTATTACTTGTTTCAGGACACACCGTACTCTTCTCCAGAGTGCCTGTTGGCAATTTACATCCCGCCCATCAGCGTAGCAAGGCTCCCATGTCTCCATGGCCTGTCCTGCTTTTCTGGTTTTTACACTTTGTTCAGCATGGCCCTTTTGACCGAGGGCAAGCGAGACTTCTTTGTAGCGCTGATTTGCCCTTCCGGCTTGCTTGCTTGGCCTAAAAGGGCGTATGCGTTTTTTCCTGAATATATTCAGGAAAAAACGCATACGCCCTTTTTGGCCAAGGGCATCATTGTCAACGTTTTGCCGCTTTTCATGTGCTTTAAAGGCGAGTCGAATCTACCTCCTGAAATCTGTTTTCTGCAAATCTGCCTTGCTTTCAAATCCTCTTCGTTGCCTTCCCTCAATATATTTGTGGACGAGAGTTCTCATTTATAACTCTGCACGTTTGTGAATTGCAGTGCCCCTGAGCTCCATTTGTCTCCTCGCTTTTTTGGGAGCTGGCCGCAAAAGAGCAGGATTGCTTCAGGCCCTATTTTGGTTCTGGGGGGCAGGCTGAGCCTGTGGTTCATTCTTCTTCCTGATGGGAAAATGGAGTGACCTGTGCCTGTCCCAACACCTAGGGCTAGTCTCTCGTTGGTTCCCCGTCTTCCCGTTCATCCTCAGGACAAATTGCAACCTGGACGAAACAGGAGGTTAAAGGTGCTGATTCTCCAAGTAGAGAGATGGTTAGTCAAGGGGCTGGAATGGCGAACCCGAGCACAAGGAGAGGAGAAATGAGGTGCGTTTTAGAAACCTTTCCCGATCTCACGGCATACCATCTTCTGGGTTTCCCATGCATGTTTTGATGTAGGAAGATTCCCTTGTACCTGGAGATTTGAGACCCATGGGGTGGGTACCCCGCGGTATTACTTTAAAGTATCTGCATTTGCTCACCCAACCTCACCAATCCTCTCAGCCCCAAGAGTGTCCAGCCTTATGTCTCATCCAGCTGTGGGTCTAGATATGGTCAATCCAGGTTGCATCAGATACCCTGAACGGATTTTGTAAGAATTTCTCTCTCTTTCACTGTCTTTGCTTTGTGGGTTTTTTAAAGTAATGTATGTTTAGAATGGGGTTTGGCTGCTTTTCCCTGCTGCGTTTATGCCGCTTTACACCCTCTTGATTCACTTGCAGAGAGATATCGATACGTAGGTTTTTGAGATTCATACTAGTCAGATATATTCTTGTGCGGTGACTAGGGGGTGTTGCGTCCAGTTCACTGAGCAGGGAGTAGGCCTTGTCTAGTACATATTTGGCTTATGGAGCAGTGTCTGAGCTAATTTCAAACCCTTGTTTTATGCATCACCCCACCTCACCTTTCCGGTTAAGTAGCCATAGTGTGTCTTCTAAAGGTGTGCCTCTGTTCTGTTTTGTAATTCAGTTCAAGTGTAGCGATTTTGGCATTCCCTCTATAAGCGATATCTTAGGATAAGTGCCTTTTTCTGTGTGACTTATTTCACTTAGAATCATCGTACCTAAATCCACTCATCATGCTGCTAAGTAGCCTTATGACATTGATTTCATGGCTGAGTGATATTCCATTGTGCCAAGTACCACCATTTCTTTATCCATTTTTCTCTTTCCTGGGATATTGAAGGTGTACCGAAGCGGAGATTCTTGGAAACAGAGCAGCCGTAAACTTTAGGGTGCCTGTGTCTTGTTGATTTTTAGTTTTCCCAATTTATACGCCCATGAGTGGAAGTGCCCTATGCTCTCTACGCTGTGTTTATTACTTGTTTCAGGACACACCGTACTCATCTCCAGAGTGCCTGTTGGCAATTTACATCCCGCCCATCAGCGTAGCAAGGCTCCCATGTCTCCATGGCCTGTCCTGCTTTTCTGGTTTTTACACTTTGTTCAGCATGGCCCTTTTGACCGAGGGCAAGCGAGACTTCTTTGTAGCGTTGATTTGCCCTTCCGACTTGCTTGCTTGGCCTAAAAGGGCGTATGCGTTTTTTCCTGAATATATTCAGGAAAAAACGCATACGCCCTTTTAGGCCAAGGGCATCATTATCAACGTTTTGCTGCTTTTCATGTGCTTTAAGGCGAGTCGAATCTACCTCCTGAAATCTGTTTCCTGCAAATCTGCCTTGCTTTCAAATCCTCTTCGTTGCCTTCCCTCAATATATTTGTGGACGAGAGTTCTCATTTATAACTCTGCACGTTTGTGAATTGCAGTGCCCCTGAGCTCCATTTGTCTCCTCGCTTTTTTGGGAGCTGGCCGCAAAAGCGCAGTATTGCTTCAGGCCCTATTTTGGTTCTGGGGGGCAGGCTGAGCCTGTGGTTCATTCTTCTTCCTGATGGGAAAATGGAGTGACCTATGCCTGTCCCAACACCTAGGGCTCGTCTCTCGTTGGTTCCGCGTCTTCCCGTTCATCCTCAGGACAAATTGCAACCTGTACAATCAGGAGGTTAAAGGTGCTGATTCTCCAAGTAGGGAGATGGTTAGTCAAGTGGCTGGAATGGCGAACCCGAGCACAAGGAGAGGAGAAATGAGGTGCGTTTTAGAAACCTTTCCCGATCTCATGGCATACCATCTTCTGGGTTTCCCATGCATGTTTTGATGTAGGAAGATGCCCTTGTACCTGGAGATTTGAGACCCTTGGGGTGTGTTCCCAGCAGTGTTACTTTAAAGTATCTGCATTTCTCATCCAACCTCACCAATCCGCTCAGCCCCAAGAGTGTCCAGCCTTATGTCTCATCCAGCTGTGGGTCTACATATGGTCAATCCAGGTTGCATCATAGACCCTGAACGGATTTTGTAAGAATTTCTGTCTCTTTCACTGTCATTCTTTTGTGGGTTTTTTAAAGTAATGTATGTTTAGAATCGGGCTTGGCTGCTTTTCCCTGCTGTGTTGATGCCGCTTTACACCCTTTTGATTCACTTGCAGAGAGATATCGATACATAGGTTTTCAGATTCTTACTACTCAGATATATTCTTGTGTGGTGACTAGGGTGTGTTGAGTCCAGTTCACTGAGCAGGGAGTAGGCCTTGTCTAGTACATATTTGGCTTATGGAGCGGTCTCTGAGCTAATTTCAAACCCTTGTTTTATGCATCACCCCACCTCACCTTTCCCGTTAAGCAGCCATAGTGTGTCTTCTAAAGGTGTGACTATGTTCTGTTTTGTAATTCAGTTCAAGTGTAGCGATTTTGACATTCCCTCTAAAAGCGATATCTTAGGATAAGTGTCTTTTTCTGTGTGACTTATTTCACTTAGAATCATCGTACCTAAATCCACTCATCATGCTGCTAACTAGCCTTATGACATTGATTTCATGGCTGAGTGATATTCCATTGTGCCAAGTACCACCATTTCTTTATCCATTTTTCTCTTTCCTGGGATATTGAAGGTGTACCGAAGCGGAGATTCTTGGAAACAGAGCAGCCGTAAAGTTTGGGGTGCCTGTGTCTTGTTGATTTTTAGTTTTCCCAATTTATACGCCCATGAGTGGAAGTGCCCTATGCTCTCTACACTGTGTTTATTACTTGTTTCAGGACACACCGTACTCTTCTCCAGAGTGCCTGTTGGCAATTTACATCCCGCCCATCAGCGTAGCAAGGCTCCCATGTCTCCATGGCCTGTCTTGCTTTTCTGGTTTTTACAGTTTGTTCAGCATGGCCCTTTTGACCGAGGGCAAGCGAGACTTCTTTGTAGCGCTGATTTGCCCTTCCGGCTTGCTTGGTTGGCCAAAAAGGGCGTATGCGTTTTTTCCTGAATATATTCAGGAAAAAACGCATACGCCCTTTTTGGCCAAGGGCATCATTGTCAACGTTTTGCCGCTTTTCATGTGCTTTAAAGGCGAGTCGAATCTACCTCCTGAAATCTGTTTCCTGCAAATCTGCCTTGCTTTCAAATCCTCTTCGTTGCCTTCCCTCAATATATTTGTGGACGAGAGTTCTCATTTATAACTCTGCACGTTTGTGAATTGCAGTGCCCCTGAGCTCCATTTGTCTCCTCGCTTTTTTGGGAGCTGGCCGCAAAAGCGCAGGATTGCTTCAGGCCCTATTTTGGTTCTGGGGGGCAGGCTGAGCCTGTGGTTCATTCTTCTTCCTGATGGGAAAATGGAGTGACCTGTGCCTGTCCCAACACCTAGGGCTAGTCTCTCGTTGGTTCCCCGTCTTCCCGTTCATCCTCAGGACAAATTGCAAACTGGACGAAACTGGAGGTTAAAGGTGCTGATTCTCCAAGTAGGGAGATGGTTAGTCAAGCGGCTGGAATGGCGAACCCGAGCACAAGGAGAGGAGAAATGAGGTGCGTTTTAGAAACCTTTCCCGATCTCACGGCATACCATCTTCTGGGTTTCCCATGCATGTTTTGATGTAGGAAGATTCCCTTGTACCTGGAGATTTGAGACCCATGGGGTGGGTACCCCGCGGTATTACTTTAAAGGATCTGCATTTGCTCACCCAACCTCACCAATCCTCTCAGCCCCAAGAGTGTCCAGCCTTATGTCTCATCCAGCTGTGGGTCTAGATATGGTCAATCCAGGTTGCATCAGATACCCTGAACGGATTTTGTAAGAATTTCTCTCTCTTTCACTGTCTTTGCTTTGTGGGTTTTTTAAAGTAATGTATGTTTAGAATGGGGTTTGGCTGCTTTTCCCTGCTGCGTTTATGCCGCTTTACACCCTCTTGATTCACTTGCAGAGAGATATCGATACGTAGGTTTTTGAGATTCATACTAGTCAGATATATTCTTGTGCGGTGACTAGGGGGTGTTGAGTCCAGTTCACTGAGCAGGGAGTAGGCCTTGTCTAGTACATATTTGGCTTATGGAGCGGTGTCTGAGCTAATTTCAAACCCTTGTTTTATGCATCACCCCACCTCACCTTTCCCGTTAAGCAGCCATAGTGTGTCTTCTAAAGGTGTGACTATGTTCTGTTTTGTAATTCAGTTCAAGTGTAGCGATTTTGACATTCCCCCTAAAAGCGATATCTTAGGATAAGTGTCTTTTTCTGTGTGACTTATTTCACTTAGAATCATCGTACCTAAATCCACTCATCATGCTGCTAACTAGCCTTATGACATTGATTTCATGGCTGAGTGATATTCCATTGTGCCAAGTACCACCATTTCTTTATCCATTTTTCTCTTTCCTGGGATATTGAAGGTGTACCGAAGCGGAGATTCTTGGAAAGAGAGCAGCCGTAAACTTTAGGGTGCCTGTGTCTTGTTGATTTTTAGTTTTCCCAATTTATACGCCCATGAGTGGAAGTGCCCTATGCTCTCTACGCTGTGTTTATTACTTGTTTCAGGACACACCGTACTCTTCTCCAGAGTGCCTGTTGGCAATTTACATCCCGCCCATCAGCGTAGCAAGGCTCCCATGTCTCCATGGCCTGTCCTGCTTTTCTGGTTTTTACACTTTTTTCAGCATGGCCCTTTTGACCGAGGGCAAGCGAGACTTCTTTGTAGCGCTGATTTGCCCTTCCGGCTTGCTTGGTTGGCCAAAAAGGGCGTATGCGTTTTTTCCTGAATATATTCAGGAAAAAACGCATACGCCCTTTTTGGCCAAGGGCATCATTGTCAACGTTTTGCCGCTTTTCATGTGCTTTAAAGGCGAGTCGAATCTACCTCCTGAAATCTGTTTCCTGCAAATCTGCCTTGCTTTCAAATCCTCTTCGTTGCCTTCCCTCAATATATTTGTGGACGAGAGTTCTCATTTATAACTCTGCACGTTTGTGAATTGCAGTGCCCCTGAGCTCCATTTGTCTCCTCGCTTTTTTGGGAGCTGGCCGCAAAAGCGCAGGATTGCTTCAGGCCCTATTTTGGTTCTGGGGGGCAGGCTGAGCCTGTGGTTCATTCTTCTTCCTGATGGGAAAATGGAGTGACCTATGCCTGTCCCAACACCTAGGGCTAGTCTCTCGTTGGTTCCCCGTCTTCCCGTTCATCCTCAGGACAAATTGCAACCTGGACGAAACTGGAGGTTAAAGGTGCTGATTCTCCAAGTAGGGAGATGGTTAGTCAAGCGGCTGGAATGGCGAACCCGAGCACAAGGAGAGGAGAAATGAGGTGCGTTTTGGAAACTTTTCCCGATCTCACGGCATACCATCTTCTGGGTTTCCCATGCATGTTTTGATGTAGGAAGATTCCCTTGTACCTGGAGATTTGAGACCCATGGGGTGGGTACCCCGCGGTATTACTTTAAAGTATCTGCATTTGCTCACCCAACCTCACTAATCCTCTCAGCCCCAAGAGTGTCCAGCCTTATGTCTCATCCAGCTGTGGGTCTAGATATGGTCAATCCAGGTTGCATCAGATACCCTGAACGGATTTTGTAAGAATTTCTCTCTCTTTCACTGTCTTTGCTTTGTGGGTTTTTTAAAGTAATGTATGTTTAGAATGGGGTTTGGCTGCTTTTCCCTGCTGTGTTTATGCCGCTTTACACCCTCTTGATTCACTTGCAGAGAGATATCTATACATAGGTTTTTGAGATTCATACTAGTCAGATATATTCTTGTGCGGTGACTAGGGGGTGTTGAGTCCAGTTCACTGAGCAGGGAGTAGGCCTTGTCTAGTACATATTTGGCTTATGGAGCGGTGTCTGAGCTAATTTCAAACCCTTGTTTTATGCATCACCCCACCTCACCTTTCCCGTTAAGCAGCCATAGTGTGTCTTCTAAAGGTGTGACTATGTTCTGTTTTGTAATTCAGTTCAAGTGTAGCGATTTTGACATTCCCCCTAAAAGCGATATCTTAGGATAAGTGTCTTTTTCTGTGTGACTTATTTCACTTAGAATCATCGTACCTAAATCCACTCATCATGCTGCTAACTAGCCTTATGACATTGATTTCATGGCTGAGTGATATTCCATTGTGCCAAGTACCACCATTTCTTTATCCATTTTTCTCTTTCCTGGGATATTGAAGGTGTACCGAAGCGGAGATTCTTGGAAAGAGAGCAGCCGTAAACTTTAGGGTGCCTGTGTCTTGTTGATTTTTAGTTTTCCCAATTTATACGCCCATGAGTGGAAGTGCCCTATGCTCTCTACGCTGTGTTTATTACTTGTTTCAGGACACACCGTACTCTTCTCCAGAGTGCCTGTTGGCAATTTACATCCCGCCCATCAGCGTAGCAAGGCTCCCATGTCTCCATGGCCTGTCCTGCTTTTCTGGTTTTTACACTTTTTTCAGCATGGCCCTTTTGACCGAGGGCAAGCGAGACTTCTTTGTAGCGCTGATTTGCCCTTCCGGCTTGCTTGGTTGGCCAAAAAGGGCGTATGCGTTTTTTCCTGAATATATTCAGGAAAAAACGCATACGCCCTTTTTGGCCAAGGGCATCATTGTCAACGTTTTGCCGCTTTTCATGTGCTTTAAAGGCGAGTCGAATCTACCTCCTGAAATCTGTTTCCTGCAAATCTGCCTTGCTTTCAAATCCTCTTCGTTGCCTTCCCTCAATATATTTGTGGACGAGAGTTCTCATTTATAACTCTGCACGTTTGTGAATTGCAGTGCCCCTGAGCTCCATTTGTCTCCTCGCTTTTTTGGGAGCTGGCCGCAAAAGCGCAGGATTGCTTCAGGCCCTATTTTGGTTCTGGGGGGCAGGCTGAGCCTGTGGTTCATTCTTCTTCCTGATGGGAAAATGGAGTGACCTATGCCTGTCCCAACACCTAGGGCTAGTCTCTCGTTGGTTCCCCGTCTTCCCGTTCATCCTCAGGACAAATTGCAACCTGGACGAAACTGGAGGTTAAAGGTGCTGATTCTCCAAGTAGGGAGATGGTTAGTCAAGCGGCTGGAATGGCGAACCCGAGCACAAGGAGAGGAGAAATGAGGTGCGTTTTGGAAACTTTTCCCGATCTCACGGCATACCATCTTCTGGGTTTCCCATGCATGTTTTGATGTAGGAAGATTCCCTTGTACCTGGAGATTTGAGACCCATGGGGTGGGTACCCCGCGGTATTACTTTAAAGTATCTGCATTTGCTCACCCAACCTCACTAATCCTCTCAGCCCCAAGAGTGTCCAGCCTTATGTCTCATCCAGCTGTGGGTCTAGATATGGTCAATCCAGGTTGCATCAGATACCCTGAACGGATTTTGTAAGAATTTCTCTCTCTTTCACTGTCTTTGCTTTGTGGGTTTTTTAAAGTAATGTATGTTTAGAATGGGGTTTGGCTGCTTTTCCCTGCTGTGTTTATGCCGCTTTACACCCTCTTGATTCACTTGCAGAGAGATATCTATACATAGGTTTTTGAGATTCATACTAGTCAGATATATTCTTGTGCGGTGACTAGGGGGTGTTGAGTCCAGTTCACTGAGCAGGGAGTAGGCCTTGTCTAGTACATATTTGGCTAATGGAGCGGTGTCTGAGCTAATTTCAAACCCTTGTTTTATGCATCACCCCACCTCACCTTTCCGGTTAAGTAGCCATAGTGTGTCTTCTAAAGGTGTGCCTCTGTTCTGTTTTGTAATTCAGTTCAAGTGTAGCGATTTTGGCATTCCCTCTATAAGCGATATCTTAGGATAAGTGCCTTTTTCTGTGTGACTTATTTCACTTAGAATCATCGTACCTAAATCCACTCATCATGCTGCTAAGTAGCCTTATGACATTGATTTCATGGCTGAGTGATATTCCATTGTGCCAAGTACCACCATTTCTTTATCCATTTTTCTCTTTCCTGGGATATTGAAGGTGTACCGAAGCGGAGATTCTTGGAAACAGAGCAGCCGTAAACTTTAGGGTGCCTGTGTCTTGTTGATTTTTAGTTTTCCCAATTTATACGCCCATGAGTGGAAGTGCCCTATGCTCTCTACGCTGTGTTTCTTACTTGTTTCAGGACACACCGTACTCTTCTCCAGAGTGCCTGTTGGCAATTTACATCCCGCCCATCAGCGTAGCAAGGCTCCCATGTCTCCATGGCCTGTCCTGCTTTTCTGGTTTTTACACTTTGTTCAGCATGGCCCTTTTGACCGAGGGCAAGCGAGACTTCTTTGTAGCGCTGATTTGCCCTTCCGGCTTGCTTGGTTGGCCAAAAAGGGCGTATGCGTTTTTTCCTGAATATATTCAGGAAAAAACGCATACGCCCTTTTTGGCCAAGGGCATCATTGTCAACGTTTTGCCGCTTTTCATGTGCTTTAAAGGCGAGTCGAATCTACCTCCTGAAATCTGTTTCCTGCAAATCTGCCTTGCTTTCAAATCCTCTTCGTTGCCTTCCCTCAATATATTTGTGGACGAGAGTTCTCATTTATAACTCTGCACGTTTGTGAATTGCAGTGCCCCTGAGCTCCATTTGTCTCCTCGCTTTTTTGGGAGCTGGCCGCAAAAGCGCAGGATTGCTTCAGGCCCTATTTTGGTTCTGGGGGGCAGGCTGAGCCTGTGGTTCATTCTTCTTCCTGATGGGAAAATGGAGTGACCTGTGCCTGTCCCAACACCGAGGGCTAGTCTCTCGTTGGTTCCCCGTCTACCCGTTCATCCTCAGGACAAATTGCAACCTGGACGAAACAGGAGGTTAAAGGTGCTGATTCTCCAAGTAGGGAGATGGTTAGTCAAGCGGCTGGAATGGCGAACCCGAGCACAAGGAGAGGAGAAATGAGGTGCGTTTTAGAAACCTTTCCCGATCTCACGGCATACCATCTTCTGGGTTTCCCATGCATGTTTTGATGTAGGAAGATGCCCTTGTACCGGGAGATTTGAGACCCATGGGGTGTGTTCCCAGCAGTGTTACTTTAAAGTATCTGCATTTCTCACCCAACCTCACCAATCCTCTCAGCCCCAAGAGTGTCCAGCCTGATGTCTCATCCAGCTGTGGGTCTAGATATGGTCAATCCAGGTTGCATCATAGACCCTGAACGGATTTTGTAAGAATTTCTCTCTCTTTCACTGTCTTTGTTTTGTGGGTTTTTTAAAGTAATGTATGTTTAGAATCGGGCTTGGCTGCTTTTCCCTGCTGTGTTGATGCCGCTTTACACCCTATTGATTCACTTGCAGAGAGATATCGATACATAGGTTTTCAGATTCTTACTAGTCAGATATATTCTTGTGTGGTGACTAGGGTGTGTTGAGTCCAGTTCACTGAGCAGGGAGTAGGCCTTGTCTATTACATATTTGGCTTATGGAGCGGTGTCTGAGCTAATTTCAAACCCTTGTTTTATGCATCACCCCACCTCACCTTTCCCGTTAAGCAGCCATAGTGTGTCTTCTAAAGGTGTGACTCTGTTCTGTTTTGTAATTCAGTTCAAGTGTAGCGATTTTGACATTCCCTCTATAAGCGATATCTTAGGATAAGGGCCTTTTTCTGTGTGACTTATTTCACTTAGAATCATCGTACCTAAATCCACTCATCATGCTGCTAACTAGCCTTATGACATTGATTTCATGGCTGAGTGATATTCCATTGTGCCAAGTACCACCATTTCTTTATCCATTTTTCTCTTTCCTGGGATATTGAAGGTGTACCGAAGCGGAGGTTCTTGGAAACAGAGCAGCCGTAAACTTTAGGGTGCCTGTGTCTTGTTGATTTTTAGTTTTCCCAATTTATACGCCCATGAGTGGAAGTGCCCTATGCTCTCTACGCTGTGTTTCTTACTTGTTTCAGGACACACCGTACTCTTCTCCAGAGTGCCTGTTGGCAATTTACATCCCGCCCATCAGCGTAGCAAGGCTCCCATGTCTCCATGGCCTGTCCTGCTTTTCTGGTTTTTACACTTTGTTCAGCATGGCCCTTTTGACCGAGGGCAAGCGAGACTTCTTTGTAGCGCTGATTTGCCCTTCCGGCTTGCTTGGTTGGCCAAAAAGGGCGTATGCGTTTTTTCCTGAATATATTCAGGAAAAAACGCATACGCCCTTTTTGGCCAAGGGCATCATTGTCAACGTTTTGCCGCTTTTCATGTGCTTTAAAGGCGAGTCGAATCTACCTCCTGAAATCTGTTTCCTGCAAATCTGCCTTGCTTTCAAATCCTCTTCGTTGCCTTCCCTCAATATATTTGTGGACGAGAGTTCTCATTTATAACTCTGCACGTTTGTGAATTGCAGTGCCCCTGAGCTCCATTTGTCTCCTCGCTTTTTTGGGAGCTGGCCGCAAAAGCGCAGGATTGCTTCAGGCCCTATTTTGGTTCTGGGGGGCAGGCTGAGCCTGTGGTTCATTCTTCTTCCTGATGGGAAAATGGAGTGACCTATGCCTGTCCCAACACCTAGGGCTCGTCTCTCTTTGGTTCTGCGTCTTCCCGTTCATCCTCAGGACAAATTGCAACCTGGACGAAACAGGAGGTTAAAGGAGCTGATTCTCCAAGTAGGGAGATGGTTAGTCAAGCGGCTGGAATGGCGAACCCGAGCACAAGGAGAGGAGAAATGAGGTGCGTTTTAGAAACCTTTCCCGATCTCACGGCATACCATCTTCTGGGTTTCCCATGCATGTTTTGATGTAGGAAGATTCCCTTGTACCTGGAGATTTGAGACCCATGGGGTGGGTACCCCGCGGTATTACTTTAAAGTATCTGCATTTGCTCACCCAACCTCACCAATCCTCTCAGCCCCAAGAGTGTCCAGCCTTATGTCTCATCCAGCTGTGGGTCTAGATATGGTCAATCCAGGTTGCATCAGAGACCCTGAACGGATTTTGTAAGAATTTCTCTCTCTTTCACTGTCTTTGCTTTGTGGGTTTTTTAAAGTAATGTATGTTTAGAATGGGGTTTGGCTGCTTTTCCCTGCTGTGTTTATGCCGCTTTACACCCTCTTGATTCACTTGCAGAGAGATATCGATACATAGGTTTTCAGATTCATACTAGTCAGATATATTCTTGTGCGGTGACTAGGGGGTGTTGAGTCCAGTTCACTGAGCAGGGAGTAGGCCTTGTCTATTACATATTAGGCTTATGGAGCGGTGTCTGAGCTAATTTCAAACCCTTGTTTTATGCATCACCCCACCTCACCTTTCCGGTTAAGCAGCCATAGTGTGTCTTCTAAAGGTGTACCTCTGTTCTGTTTTGTAATTCAGTTCAAGTGTAGCGATTTTGACATTCCCTCTATAAGCGATATCTTAGGATAAGTGCCTTTTTCTGTGTGACTTATTTCACTTAGAATCATCGTACCTAAATCCACTCATCATGCTTCTAACTAGCCTTATGACATTGATTTCATGGCTGAGTGATATTCCATTGTGCCAAGTACCACCATTTCTTTATCCATTTTTCTCTTTCCTGGGATATTGAAGGTGTACCGAAGCGGAGATTCTTGGAAACAGAGCAGCCGTAAACTTTAGGGTGCCTGTGTCTTGTTGATTTTTAGTTTTCCCAATTTATACGCCCATGAGTGGAAGTGCCCTATGCTCTCTACGCTGTGTTTATTACTTGTTTCAGGACACACCGTACTCTTCTCCAGAGTGCCTGTTGGCAATTTACATCCCGCCCATCAGCGTAGCAAGGCTCCCATGTCTCCATGGCCTGTCCTGCTTTTCTGGTTTTTACACTTTGTTCAGCATGGCCCTTTTGACCGAGGGCAAGCGAGACTTCTTTGTAGCGCTGATTTGCCCTTCCGGCTTGCTTGGTTGGCCAAAAAGGGCGTATGCGTTTTTTCCTGAATATATTCAGGAAAAAACGCATACGCCCTTTTTGGCCAAGGGCATCATTGTCAACGTTTTGCCGCTTTTCATGTGCTTTAAAGGCGAGTCGAATCTACCTCCTGAAATCTGTTTCCTGCAAATCTGCCTTGCTTTCAAATCCTCTTCGTTGCCTTCCCTCAATATATTTGTGGACGAGAGTTCTCATTTATAACTCTGCACGTTTGTGAATTGCAGTGCCCCTGAGCTCCATTTGTCTCCTCGCTTTTTTGGGAGCTGGCCGCAAAAGCGCAGGTTTGCTTCAGGCCCTATTTTGGTTCTGGGGGGCAGGCTGAGCCTGTGGTTCATTCTTCTTCCTGATGGGAAAATGGAGTGACCTATGCCTGTCCCAACACCTAGGGCTCGTCTCTCGTTGGTTCCGTGTCTTCCCGTTCATCCTCAGGACAAATTGCAACCTGTACAATCAGGAGGTTAAAGGTGCTGATTCTCCAAGTAGGGAGATGGTTAGTCAAGCGGCTGGAATGGCGAACCCGAGCACAAGGAGAGGAGAAATGAGGTGCGTTTTAGAAACCTTTCCCGATCTCATGGCATACCATCTTCTGGGTTTCCCATGCATGTTTTGATGTAGGAAGATGCCCTTGTACCTGGAGATTTGAGACCCATGGGGTGTTTTCCCAGCAGTGTTACTTTAAAGTATCTGGGTTTGCTCACCCAACCTCACCAATCCTCTCAGCCCCAAGAGTGTCCAGCCTTATGTCTCATCCAGCTGTGGGTCTAGATATGGTCAATCCAGGTTGCATCATAGACCCTGAATGGATTTTGTAAGAATTTCTCTCTCTTTAACTGTCTTTGTTTTGTGGGTTTTTTAAAGTAATTTATGTTTAGAATCGGGCTTGGCTGCTTTTCCCTGCTGTGTTGATGCCGCTTTACACCCTCTTGATTCACTTGCAGAGAGATATCGATACATAGGTTTTCAGATTCTTACTAGTCAGATATATTCTTGTGTGGTGACTAGGGTGTGTTGAGTCCAGTTCACTGAGCAGGGAGTAGGCCTTGTCTATTACATATTTGGCTTATGGAGTGGTCTCTGAGCTAATTTCAAACCCTTGTTTTATGCATCACCCCACCTCACCTTTCCCGTTAAGCAGCCATAGTGTGTCTTCTAAAGGTGTGACTCTGTTCTGATTTGTAATTAAGTTCAAGTGTAGCGATTTTGACATTCCCTCTATAAGCGATATCTTAGGATAAGTGTCTTTTTCTGTGTGACTTATTTCACTTAGAATCATCGTATCTAAATCCACTCATCATGCTGCTAACTAGCCTTATGACATTGATTTCATGGCTGAGTGATATTCCATTGTGCTAAGTACCACCATTTCTTTATCCATTCTTCTCTTTCCTGGGATATTGAAGGTGTACCGAAGTGGAGGTTCTTGGAAACAGAGCAGCCATAAACTTTAGGGTGCCTGTGTCTTGTTGATTTTTAGTTTTCCCAATTTATACGCCCATGAGTGGAAGTGCCCTATGCTCTCTACGCTGTGTTTATTACTTGTTTCAGGACACACCGTACTCTTCTCCAGAGTGCCTGTTGGCAATTTATATCCCGCCCATCAGCGTAGCAAGGCTCCCATGTCTCCATGGCCTGTCCTGCTTTTCTGGTTTTTACTGTTTGTTCAGCATGGCCCTTTTGACCGAGGGCAAGCGAGACTTCTTTGTAGCGCTGATTTGCCCTTCCGGCTTGCTTGGTTGGCCAAAAAGGGCGTATGCGTTTTTTCCTGAATATATTCAGGAAAAAACGCATACGCCCTTTTTGGCCAAGGGCATCATTGTCAACGTTTTGCCGCTTTTCATGTTCTTTAAAGGCGAGTCGAATCTACCTCCTGAAATCTGTTTCCGGCAAATCTGCCTTGCTTTCAAATCCTCTTCGTTGCCTTCCCTCAATATATTTGTGGACGAGAGTTCTCATTTATAACTCTGCACGTTTGTGAATTGCAGTGCCCCTGAGCTCCATTTGTCTCCTCGCTTTTTTGGGAGCTGGCCGCAAAAGCACAGGATTGCTTCAGGCCCTATTTTGGTTCTGGGGGGCAGGCTGAGCCTGTGGTTCATTCTTCTTCCTGATGGGAAAATGGAGTGACCTGTGCCTGTCCCAACACCTAGGGCTAGTCTTTCGTTGGTTCCCCGTCTTCCCGTTCATCCTCAGGACAAATTGCAACCTGGACGAAACAGTAGGTTAAAGGTGCTGATTCTCCAAGTAGGGAGATGGTTAGTCAAGGGGCTGGAATGGCGAACCCGAGCACAAGGAGAGGAGAAATGAGGTGCGTTTTAGAAACCTTTCCCGATATCATGGCATACCATCTTCTGGGTTTCCCATGCATGTTTTGATGTAGGAAGATTCCCTTGTACCTGGAGATTTGAGAACCATGGGGTGGGTACCCCGCGGTATTACTTTAAAGTATCTGCATTTGCTCACCCAACCTCACCAATCCTCTCAGCCCCAAGAGTGTCCAGCCTTATGTCTCATCCAGCTGTGGGTCTAGATATGGTCAATCCAGGTTGCATCAGATACCCTGAACGGATTTTGTAAGAATTTCTCTCTCTTTCACTGTCTTTGCTTTGTGGGTTTTTTAAAGTAATGTATGTTTAGAATGGGGTTTGGCTGCTTTTCCCTGCTGCGTTTATGCCGCTTTACACCCTCTTGATTCACTTGCAGAGAGATATCGATACATAGGTTTTTGAGATTCATACTAGTCAGATATATTCTTGTGTGGTGACTAGGGGGTGTTGAGTCCAGTTCACTGAGCAGGGAGTAGGCCTTGTCTAGTACATATTTGGCTTATGGAGCGGTGTCTGAGCTAATTTCAAACCCTTGTTTTATGCATCACCCCACCTCACCTTTCCGGTTAAGTAGCCATAGTGTGTCTTCTAAAGGTGTGCCTCTGTTCTGTTTTGTAATTCAGTTCAAGTGTAGCGATTTTGGCATTCCCTCTATAAGCGATATCTTAGGATAAGTGCCTTTTTCTGTGTGACTTATTTCACTTAGAATCATCGTACCTAAATCCACTCATCATGCTGCTAACTAGCCTTATGACATTGATTTCATGGCTGAGTGATATTCCATTGTGCCAAGTACCACCATTTCTTTATCCATTTTTCTCTTTCCTGGGATATTGAAGGTGTACCGAAGCGGAGGTTCTTGGAAACAGAGCAGCCGTAAACTTTAGGGTGCCTGTGTCTTGTTGATTTTTAATTTTCCCAATTTATACGCCCATGAGTGGAAGTGCCCTATGCTCTCTACGCTGTGTTTATTACTTCTTTCAGGACACACCGTACTCTTCTCCAGAGTGCCTGTTGGCAATTTACATCCCGCCCATCAGCGTAGCAAGGCTCCCATGTCTCCATGGCCTGTCCTGCTTTTCTGGTTTTTACACTTTGTTCAGCATGGCCCTTTTGACCGAGGGCAAGCGAGACTTCTTTGTAGCGCTGATTTGCCCTTCCGGCTTGCTTGCTTGGCCTAAAAGGGCGTATGCGTTTTTTCCTGAATATATTCAGGAAAAAACGCATACGCCCTTTTTGGCCAAGGGCATCATTGTCAACGTTTTGCCGCTTTTCATGTGCTTTAAAGGCGAGTCGAATCTACCTCCTGAAATCTGTTTCCTGCAAATCTGCCTTGCTTTCAAATCCTCTTCGTTGCCTTCCCTCAATATATTTGTGGACGAGAGTTCTCATTTATAACTCTGCACGTTTGTGAATTGCAGTGCCCCTGAGCTCCATTTGTCTACTCGCTTTTTTGGGAGCTGGCCGCAAAAGAGCAGGATTGCTTCAGGCCCTATTTTGGTTCTGGGGGGCAGGCTGAGCCTGTGGTTCATTCTTCTTCCTGATGGGAAAATGGAGTGACCTGTGCCTGTCCCAACACCTAGGGCTAGTCTCTCGTTGGTTCCCCGTCTTCCCGTTCATCCTCAGGACAAATTGCAACCTGGACGAAACAGGAGGTTAAAGGTGCTGATTCTCCAAGTAGAGAGATGGTTAGTCAAGGGGCTGGAATGGCGAACCCGAGCACAAGGAGAGGAGAAATGAGGTGCGTTTTAGAAACCTTTCCCGATCTCACGGCATACCATCTTCTGGGTTTCCCATGCATGTTTTGATGTAGGAAGATTCCCTTGTACCTGGAGATTTGAGACCCATGGGGTGGGTACCCCGCGGTATTACTTTAAAGTATCTGCATTTGCTCACCCAACCTCACCAATCCTCTCAGCCCCAAGAGTGTCCAGCCTTATGTCTCATCCAGCTGTGGGTCTAGATATGGTCAATCCAGGTTGCATCAGATACCCTGAACGGATTTTGTAAGAATTTCTCTCTCTTTCACTGTCTTTGCTTTGTGGGTTTTTTAAAGTAATGTATGTTTAGAATGGGGTTTGGCTGCTTTTCCCTGCTGCGTTTATGCCGCTTTACACCCTCTTGATTCACTTGCAGAGAGATATCGATACGTAGGTTTTTGAGATTCATACTAGTCAGATATATTCTTGTGCGGTGACTAGGGGGTGTTGCGTCCAGTTCACTGAGCAGGGAGTAGGCCTTGTCTAGTACATATTTGGCTTATGGAGCAGTGTCTGAGCTAATTTCAAACCCTTGTTTTATGCATCACCCCAACTCACCTTTCCGGTTAAGTAGCCATAGTGTGTCTTCTAAAGGTGTGCCTCTGTTCTGTTTTGTAATTCAGTTCAAGTGTAGCGATTTTGGCATTCCCTCTATAAGCGATATCTTATGATAAGTGCCTTTTTCTGTGTGACTTATTTCACTTAGAATCATCGTACCTAAATCCACTCATCATGCTGCTAAGTAGCCTTATGACATTGATTTCATGGCTGAGTGATATTCCATTGTGCCAAGTACCACCATTTCTTTATCCATTTTTCTCTTTCCTGGGATATTGAAGGTGTACCGAAGCGGAGATTCTTGGAAACAGAGCAGCCGTAAACTTTAGGGTGCCTGTGTCTTGTTGATTTTTAGTTTTCCCAATTTATACGCCCATGAGTGGAAGTGCCCTATGCTCTCTACGCTGTGTTTATTACTTGTTTCAGGACACACCGTACTCATCTCCAGAGTGCCTGTTGGCAATTTACATCCCGCCCATCAGCGTAGCAAGGCTCCCATGTCTCCATGGCCTGTCCTGCTTTTCTGGTTTTTACACTTTGTTCAGCATGGCCCTTTTGACCGAGGGCAAGCGAGACTTCTTTGTAGCGTTGATTTGCCCTTCCGGCTTGCTTGCTTGGCCTAAAAGGGCGTATGCGTTTTTTCCTGAATATATTCAGGAAAAAACGCATACGCCCTTTTAGGCCAAGGGCATCATTATCAACGTTTTGCTGCTTTTCATGTGCTTTAAGGCGAGTCGAATCTACCTCCTGAAATCTGTTTCCTGCAAATCTGCCTTGCTTTCAAATCCTCTTCGTTGCCTTCCCTCAATATATTTGTGGACGAGAGTTCTCATTTATAACTCTGCACGTTTGTGAATTGCAGTGCCCCTGAGCTCCATTTGTCTCCTCGCTTTTTTGGGAGCTGGCCGCAAAAGCGCAGTATTGCTTCAGGCCCTATTTTGGTTCTGGGGGGCAGGCTGAGCCTGTGGTTCATTCTTCTTCCTGATGGGAAAATGGAGTGACCTATGCCTGTCCCAACACCTAGGGCTCGTCTCTCGTTGGTTCCGCGTCTTCCCGTTCATCCTCAGGACAAATTGCAACCTGTACAATCAGGAGGTTAAAGGTGCTGATTCTCCAAGTAGGGAGATGGTTAGTCAAGTGGCTGGAATGGCGAACCCGAGCAAAAGGAGAGGAGAAATGAGGTGCGTTTTAGAAACCTTTCCCGATCTCATGGCATACCATCTTCTGGGTTTCCCATGCATGTTTTGATGTAGGAAGATGCCCTTGTACCTGGAGATTTGAGACCCTTGGGGTGTGTTCCCAGCAGTGTTACTTTAAAGTATCTGCATTTCTCATCCAACCTCACCAATCCGCTCAGCCCCAAGAGTGTCCAGCCTTATGTCTCATCCAGCTGTGGGTCTACATATGGTCAATCCAGGTTGCATCATAGACCCTGAACGGATTTTGTAAGAATTTCTGTCTCTTTCACTGTCATTCTTTTGTGGGTTTTTTAAAGTAATGTATGTTTAGAATCGGGCTTGGCTGCTTTTCCCTGCTGTGTTGATGCCGCTTTACACCCTTTTGATTCACTTGCAGAGAGATATCGATACATAGGTTTTCAGATTCTTACTACTCAGATATATTCTTGTGTGGTGACTAGGGTGTGTTGAGTCCAGTTCACTGAGCAGGGAGTAGGCCTTGTCTAGTACATATTTGGCTTATGGAGCGGTCTCTGAGCTAATTTCAAACCCTTGTTTTATGCATCACCCCACCTCACCTTTCCCGTTAAGCAGCCATAGTGTGTCTTCTAAAGGTGTGACTATGTTCTGTTTTGTAATTCAGTTCAAGTGTAGCGATTTTGACATTCCCTCTAAAAGCGATATCTTAGGATAAGTGTCTTTTTCTGTGTGACTTATTTCACTTAGAATCATCGTACCTAAATCCACTCATCATGCTGCTAACTAGCCTTATGACATTGATTTCATGGCTGAGTGATATTCCATTGTGCCAAGTACCACCATTTCTTTATCCATTTTTCTCTTTCCTGGGATATTGAAGGTGTACCGAAGCGGAGATTCTTGGAAACAGAGCAGCCGTAAAGTTTGGGGTGCCTGTGTCTTGTTGATTTTTAGTTTTCCCAATTTATACGCCCATGAGTGGAAGTGCCCTATGCTCTCTACACTGTGTTTATTACTTGTTTCAGGACACACCGTACTCTTCTCCAGAGTGCCTGTTGGCAATTTACATCCCGCCCATCAGCGTAGCAAGGCTCCCATGTCTCCATGGCCTGTCTTGCTTTTCTGGTTTTTACAGTTTGTTCAGCATGGCCCTTTTGACCGAGGGCAAGCGAGACTTCTTTGTAGCGCTGATTTGCCCTTCCGGCTTGCTTGGTTGGCCAAAAAGGGCGTATGCGTTTTTTCCTGAATATATTCAGGAAAAAACGCATACGCCCTTTTTGGCCAAGGGCATCATTGTCAACGTTTTGCCGCTTTTCATGTGCTTTAAAGGCGAGTCGAATCTACCTCCTGAAATCTGTTTCCTGCAAATCTGCCTTGCTTTCAAATCCTCTTCGTTGCCTTCCCTCAATATATTTGTGGACGAGAGTTCTCATTTATAACTCTGCACGTTTGTGAATTGCAGTGCCCCTGAGCTCCATTTGTCTCCTCGCTTTTTTGGGAGCTGGCCGCAAAAGCGCAGGATTGCTTCAGGCCCTATTTTGGTTCTGGGGGGCAGGCTGAGCCTGTGGTTCATTCTTCTTCCTGATGGGAAAATGGAGTGACCTGTGCCTGTCCCAACACCTAGGGCTAGTCTCTCGTTGGTTCCCCGTCTTCCCGTTCATCCTCAGGACAAATTGCAACCTGGACGAAACTGGAGGTTAAAGGTGCTGATTCTCCAAGTAGGGAGATGGTTAGTCAAGCGGCTGGAATGGCGAACCCGAGCACAAGGAGAGGAGAAATGAGGTGCGTTTTAGAAACCTTTCCCGATCTCACGGCATACCATCTTCTGGGTTTCCCATGCATGTTTTGATGTAGGAAGATTCCCTTGTACCTGGAGATTTGAGACCCATGGGGTGGGTACCCCGCGGTATTACTTTAAAGGATCTGCATTTGCTCACCCAACCTCACCAATCCTCTCAGCCCCAAGAGTGTCCAGCCTTATGTCTCATCCAGCTGTGGGTCTAGATATGGTCAATCCAGGTTGCATCAGATACCCTGAACGGATTTTGTAAGAATTTCTCTCTCTTTCACTGTCTTTGCTTTGTGGGTTTTTTAAAGTAATGTATGTTTAGAATGGGGTTTGGCTGCTTTTCCCTGCTGCGTTTATGCCGCTTTACACCCTCTTGATTCACTTGCAGAGAGATATCGATACGTAGTTTTTTGAGATTCATACTAGTCAGATATATTCTTGTGCGGTGACTAGGGGGTGTTGAGTCCAGTTCACTGAGCAGGGAGTAGGCCTTGTCTAGTACATATTTGGCTTATGGAGCGGTGTCTGAGCTAATTTCAAACCCTTGTTTTATGCATCACCCCACCTCACCTTTCCCGTTAAGCAGCCATAGTGTGTCTTCTAAAGGTGTGACTATGTTCTGTTTTGTAATTCAGTTCAAGTGTAGCGATTTTGACATTCCCCCTAAAAGCGATATCTTAGGATAAGTGTCTTTTTCTGTGTGACTTATTTCACTTAGAATCATCGTACCTAAATCCACTCATCATGCTGCTAACTAGCCTTATGACATTGATTTCATGGCTGAGTGATATTCCATTGTGCCAAGTACCACCATTTCTTTATCCATTTTTCTCTTTCCTGGGATATTGAAGGTGTACCGAAGCGGAGATTCTTGGAAAGAGAGCAGCCGTAAACTTTAGGGTGCCTGTGTCTTGTTGATTTTTAGTTTTCCCAATATATACGCCCATGAGTGGAAGTGCCCTATGCTCTCTACGCTGTGTTTATTACTTGTTTCAGGACACACCGTACTCTTCTCCAGAGTGCCTGTTGGCAATTTACATCCCGCCCATCAGCGTAGCAAGGCTCCCATGTCTCCATGGCCTGTCCTGCTTTTCTGGTTTTTACACTTTTTTCAGCATGGCCCTTTTGACCGAGGGCAAGCGAGACTTCTTTGTAGCGCTGATTTGCCCTTCCGGCTTGCTTGGTTGGCCAAAAAGGGCGTATGCGTTTTTTCCTGAATATATTCAGGAAAAAACGCATACGCCCTTTTTGGCCAAGGGCATCATTGTCAACGTTTTGCCGCTTTTCATGTGCTTTAAAGGCGAGTCGAATCTACCTCCTGAAATCTGTTTCCTGCAAATCTGCCTTGCTTTCAAATCCTCTTCGTTGCCTTCCCTCAATATATTTGTGGACGAGAGTTCTCATTTATAACTCTGCACGTTTGTGAATTGCAGTGCCCCTGAGCTCCATTTGTCTCCTCGCTTTTTTGGGAGCTGGCCGCAAAAGCGCAGGATTGCTTCAGGCCCTATTTTGGTTCTGGGGGGCAGGCTGAGCCTGTGGTTCATTCTTCTTCCTGATGGGAAAATGGAGTGACCTATGCCTGTCCCAACACCTAGGGCTAGTCTCTCGTTGGTTCCCCGTCTTCCCGTTCATCCTCAGGACAAATTGCAACCTGGACGAAACTGGAGGTTAAAGGTGCTGATTCTCCAAGTAGGGAGATGGTTAGTCAAGCGGCTGGAATGGCGAACCCGAGCACAAGGAGAGGAGAAATGAGGTGCGTTTTGGAAACTTTTCCCGATCTCACGGCATACCATCTTCTGGGTTTCCCATGCATGTTTTGATGTAGGAAGATTCCCTTGTACCTGGAGATTTGAGACCCATGGGGTGGGTACCCCGCGGTATTACTTTAAAGTATCTGCATTTGCTCACCCAACCTCACTAATCCTCTCAGCCCCAAGAGTGTCCAGCCTTATGTCTCATCCAGCTGTGGGTCTAGATATGGTCAATCCAGGTTGCATCAGATACCCTGAACGGATTTTGTAAGAATTTCTCTCTCTTTCACTGTCTTTGCTTTGTGGGTTTTTTAAAGTAATGTATGTTTAGAATGGGGTTTGGCTGCTTTTCCCTGCTGTGTTTATGCCGCTTTACACCCTCTTGATTCACTTGCAGAGAGATATCTATACATAGGTTTTTGAGATTCATACTAGTCAGATATATTCTTGTGCGGTGACTAGGGGGTGTTGAGTCCAGTTCACTGAGCAGGGAGTAGGCCTTGTCTAGTACATATTTGGCTAATGGAGCGGTGTCTGAGCTAATTTCAAACCCTTGTTTTATGCATCACCCCACCTCACCTTTCCGGTTAAGTAGCCATAGTGTGTCTTCTAAAGGTGTGCCTCTGTTCTGTTTTGTAATTCAGTTCAAGTGTAGCGATTTTGGCATTCCCTCTATAAGCGATATCTTAGGATAAGTGCCTTTTTCTGTGTGACTTATTTCACTTAGAATCATCGTACCTAAATCCACTCATCATGCTGCTAAGTAGCCTTATGACATTGATTTCATGGCTGAGTGATATTCCATTGTGCCAAGTACCACCATTTCTTTATCCATTTTTCTCTTTCCTGGGATATTGAAGGTGTACCGAAGCGGAGATTCTTGGAAACAGAGCAGCCGTAAACTTTAGGGTGCCTGTGTCTTGTTGATTTTTAGTTTTCCCAATTTATACGCCCATGAGTGGAAGTGCCCTATGCTCTCTACGCTGTGTTTATTACTTGTTTCAGGACACACCGTACTCTTCTCCAGAGTGCCTGTTGGCAATTTACATCCCGCCCATCAGCGTAGCAAGGCTCCCATGTCTCCATGGCCTGTCCTGCTTTTCTGGTTTTTACACTTTGTTCAGCATGGCCCTTTTGACCGAGGGCAAGCGAGACTTCTTTGTAGCGCTGATTTGCCCTTCCGGCTTGCTTGGTTGGCCAAAAAGGGCGTATGCGTTTTTTCCTGAATATATTCAGGAAAAAACGCATACGCCCTTTTTGGCCAAGGGCATCATTGTCAACGTTTTGCCGCTTTTCATGTGCTTTAAAGGCGAGTCGAATCTACCTCCTGAAATCTGTTTCCTGCAAATCTGCCTTGCTTTCAAATCCTCTTCGTTGCCTTCCCTCAATATATTTGTGGACGAGAGTTCTCATTTATAACTCTGCACGTTTGTGAATTGCAGTGCCCCTGAGCTCCATTTGTCTCCTCGCTTTTTTGGGAGCTGGCCGCAAAAGCGCAGGATTGCTTCAGGCCCTATTTTGGTTCTGGGGGGCAGGCTGAGCCTGTGGTTCATTCTTCTTCCTGATGGGAAAATGGAGTGACCTGTGCCTGTCCCAACACCGAGGGCTAGTCTCTCGTTGGTTCCCCGTCTACCCGTTCATCCTCAGGACAAATTGCAACCTGGACGAAACAGGAGGTTAAAGGTGCTGATTCTCCAAGTAGGGAGATGGTTAGTCAAGCGGCTGGAATGGCGAACCCGAGCACAAGGAGAGGAGAAATGAGGTGCGTTTTAGAAACCTTTCCCGATCTCACGGCATACCATCTTCTGGGTTTCCCATGCATGTTTTGATGTAGGAAGATTCCCTTGTACCGGGAGATTTGAGACCCATGGGGTGTGTTCCCAGCAGTGTTACTTTAAAGTATCTGCATTTCTCACCCAACCTCACCAATCCTCTCAGCCCCAAGAGTGTCCAGCCTGATGTCTCATCCAGCTGTGGGTCTAGATATGGTCAATCCAGGTTGCATCATAGACCCTGAACGGATTTTGTAAGAATTTCTCTCTCTTTCACTGTCTTTGTTTTGTGGGTTTTTTAAAGTAATGTATGTTTAGAATCGGGCTTGGCTGCTTTTCCCTGCTGTGTTGATGCCGCTTTACACCCTTTTGATTCACTTGCAGAGAGATATCGATACATAGGTTTTCAGATTCTTACTAGTCAGATATATTCTTGTGTGGTGACTAGGGTGTGTTGAGTCCAGTTCACTGAGCAGGGAGTAGGCCTTGTCTATTACATATTTGGCTTATGGAGCGGTGTCTGAGCTAATTTCAAACCCTTGTTTTATGCATCACCCCACCTCACCTTTCCCGTTAAGCAGCCATAGTGTGTCTTCTAAAGGTGTGACTCTGTTCTGTTTTGTAATTCAGTTCAAGTGTAGCGATTTTGACATTCCCTCTATAAGCGATATCTTAGGATAAGGGCCTTTTTCTGTGTGACTTATTTCACTTAGAATCATCGTACCTAAATCCACTCATCATGCTGCTAACTAGCCTTATGACATTGATTTCATGGCTGAGTGATATTCCATTGTGCCAAGTACCACCATTTCTTTATCCATTTTTCTCTTTCCTGGGATATTGAAGGTGTACCGAAGCGGAGGTTCTTGGAAACAGAGCAGCCGTAAACTTTAGGGTGCCTGTGTCTTGTTGATTTTTAGTTTTCCCAATTTATACGCCCATGAGTGGAAGTGCCCTATGCTCTCTACGCTGTGTTTCTTACTTGTTTCAGGACACACCGTACTCTTCTCCAGAGTGCCTGTTGGCAATTTACATCCCGCCCATCAGCGTAGCAAGGCTCCCATGTCTCCATGGCCTGTCCTGCTTTTCTGGTTTTTACACTTTGTTCAGCATGGCCCTTTTGACCGAGGGCAAGCGAGACTTCTTTGTAGCGCTGATTTGCCCTTCCGGCTTGCTTGGTTGGCCAAAAAGGGCGTATGCGTTTTTTCCTGAATATATTCAGGAAAAAACGCATACGCCCTTTTTGGCCAAGGGCATCATTGTCAACGTTTTGCCGCTTTTCATGTGCTTTAAAGGCGAGTCGAATCTACCTCCTGAAATCTGTTTCCTGCAAATCTGCCTTGCTTTCAAATCCTCTTCGTTGCCTTCCCTCAATATATTTGTGGACGAGAGTTCTCATTTATAACTCTGCACGTTTGTGAATTGCAGTGCCCCTGAGCTCCATTTGTCTCCTCGCTTTTTTGGGAGCTGGCCGCAAAAGCGCAGGATTGCTTCAGGCCCTATTTTGGTTCTGGGGGGCAGGCTGAGCCTGTGGTTCATTCTTCTTCCTGATGGGAAAATGGAGTGACCTATGCCTGTCCCAACACCTAGGGCTCGTCTCTCTTTGGTTCCGCGTCTTCCCGTTCATCCTCAGGACAAATTGCAACCTGGACGAAACAGGAGGTTAAAGGAGCTGATTCTCCAAGTAGGGAGATGGTTAGTCAAGCGGCTGGAATGGCGAACCCGAGCACAAGGAGAGGAGAAATGAGGTGCGTTTTAGAAACCTTTCCCGATCTCACGGCATACCATCTTCTGGGTTTCCCATGCATGTTTTGATGTAGGAAGATTCCCTTGTACCTGGAGATTTGAGACCCATGGGGTGGGTACCCCGCGGTATTACTTTAAAGTATCTGCATTTGCTCACCCAACCTCACCAATCCTCTCAGCCCCAAGAGTGTCCAGCCTTATGTCTCATCCAGCTGTGGGTCTAGATATGGTCAATCCAGGTTGCATCAGAGACCCTGAACGGATTTTGTAAGAATTTCTCTCTCTTTCACTGTCTTTGCTTTGTGGGTTTTTTAAAGTAATGTATGTTTAGAATGGGGTTTGGCTGCTTTTCCCTGCTGTGTTTATGCCGCTTTACACCCTCTTGATTCACTTGCAGAGAGATATCGATACATAGGTTTTCAGATTCATACTAGTCAGATATATTCTTGTGCGGTGACTAGGGGGTGTTGAGTCCAGTTCACTGAGCAGGGAGTAGGCCTTGTCTATTACATATTAGGCTTATGGAGCGGTGTCTGAGCTAATTTCAAACCCTTGTTTTATGCATCACCCCACCTCACCTTTCCGGTTAAGCAGCCATAGTGTGTCTTCTAAAGGTGTGCCTCTGTTCTGTTTTGTAATTCAGTTCAAGTGTAGCGATTTTGACATTCCCTCTATAAGCGATATCTTAGGATAAGTGCCTTTTTCTGTGTGACTTATTTCACTTAGAATCATCGTACCTAAATCCACTCATCATGCTTCTAACTAGCCTTATGACATTGATTTCATGGCTGAGTGATATTCCATTGTGCCAAGTACCACCATTTCTTTATCCATTTTTCTCTTTCCTGGGATATTGAAGGTGTACCGAAGCGGAGATTCTTGGAAACAGAGCAGCCGTAAACTTTAGGGTGCCTGTGTCTTGTTGATTTTTAGTTTTCCCAATTTATACGCCCATGAGTGGAAGTGCCCTATGCTCTCTACGCTGTGTTTATTACTTGTTTCAGGACACACCGTACTCTTCTCCAGAGTGCCTGTTGGCAATTTACATCCCGCCCATCAGCGTAGCAAGGCTCCCATGTCTCCATGGCCTGTCCTGCTTTTCTGGTTTTTACACTTTGTTCAGCATGGCCCTTTTGACCGAGGGCAAGCGAGACTTCTTTGTAGCGCTGATTTGCCCTTCCGGCTTGCTTGGTTGGCCAAAAAGGGCGTATGCGTTTTTTCCTGAATATATTCAGGAAAAAACGCATACGCCCTTTTTGGCCAAGGGCATCATTGTCAACGTTTTGCCGCTTTTCATGTGCTTTAAAGGCGAGTCGAATCTACCTCCTGAAATCTGTTTCCTGCAAATCTGCCTTGCTTTCAAATCCTCTTCGTTGCCTTCCCTCAATATATTTGTGGACGAGAGTTCTCATTTATAAGTCTGCACGTTTGTGAATTGCAGTGCCCCTGAGCTCCATTTGTCTCCTCGCTTTTTTGGGAGCTGGCCGCAAAAGCGCAGGATTGCTTCAGGCCCTATTTTGGTTCTGGGGGGCAGGCTGAGCCTGTGATTCATTCTTCTTCCTGATGGGAAAATGGAGTGACCTGTGCCTGTCCCAACACCTAGGGCTAGTCTTTCGTTGGTTCCCCGTCTTCCCGTTCATCCTCAGGACAAATTGCAACCTGGACGAAACAGTAGGTTAAAGGTGCTGATTCTCCAAGTAGGGAGATGGTTAGTCAAGGGGCTGGAATGGCGAACCCGAGCACAAGGAGAGGAGAAATGAGGTGCGTTTTAGAAACCTTTCCCGATCTCACGGCATACCATCTTCTGGCGTTCCCATGCATGTTTTGATGTAGGAAGATGCCCTTGTACCTGGAGATTTGAGACCCATGGGGTGTGTTCCCCGCAGTGTTACTTTAAAGTATCTGCGTTTGCTCACCCAACCTCACCAATCCTCTCAGCCCCAAGAGTGTCCAGCCTTCTGTCTCATCCAGCTGTGGGTCTAGATATGGTCAATCCAGGTTGCATCAGAGACCCTGAACGGATTTTGTAAGAATTTCTCTCTCTTTCACTGTCTTTGTTTTGTGGGTTTTTTAAAGTAATTTATGTTTAGAATCGGGCTTGGCTGCTTTTCCCTGCTGTGTTGATGCCGCTTTACACCCTCTTGATTCACTTGCAGAGAGATATCGATACATATGTTTTCAGATTCTTACTAGTCAGATATATTCTTGTGTGGTGACTAGGGTGTGTTGAGTCCAGTTCACTGAGCAGGGAGTAGGCCTTGTCTATTACATATTTGGCTTATGGAGCGGTGTCTGAGCTAATTTCAAACCCTTGTTTTATGCATCACCCCACCTCACCTTTCCCGTTAAGCAGCCATAGTGTGTCTTCTAAAGGTGTGACTCTGTTCTGTTTTGTAATTCAGTTCAAGTGTAGCGATTTTGACATTCCCTCTATAAGCGATATCTTAGGATAAGGGCCTTTTTCTGTGTGACTTATTTCACTTAGAATCATCGTACCTAAATCCACTCATCATGCTGCTAACTAGCCTTATGACATTGATTTCATGGCTGAGTGATATTCCATTGTGCCAAGTACCACCATTTCTTTATCCATTTTTCTCTTTCCTGGGATATTGAAGGTGTACCGAAGCGGAGGTTCTTGGAAACAGAGCAGCCGTAAACTTTAGGGTGCCTGTGTCTTGTTGATTTTTAGTTTTCCCAATTTATACGCCCATGAGTGGAAGTGCCCTATGCTCTCTACGCTGTGTTTCTTACTTGTTTCAGGACACACCGTACTCTTCTCCAGAGTGCCTGTTGGCAATTTACATCCCGCCCATCAGCGTAGCAAGGCTCCCATGTCTCCATGGCCTGTCCTGCTTTTCTGGTTTTTACACTTTGTTCAGCATGGCCCTTTTGACCGAGGGCAAGCGAGACTTCTTTGTAGCGCTGATTTGCCCTTCCGGCTTGCTTGGTTGGCCAAAAAGGGCGTATGCGTTTTTTCCTGAATATATTCAGGAAAAAACGCATACGCCCTTTTTGGCCAAGGGCATCATTGTCAACGTTTTGCCACTTTTCATGTGCTTTAAAGGCGAGTCGAATCTACCTCCTGAAATCTGTTTCCTGCAAATCTGCCTTGCTTTCAAATCCTCTTCGTTGCCTTCCCTCAATATATTTGTGGACGAGAGTTCTCATTTATAACTCTGCACGTTTGTGAATTGCAGTGCCCCTGAGCTCCATTTGTCTCCTCGCTTTTTTGGGAGCTGGCCGCAAAAGCGCAGGATTGCTTCAGGCCCTATTTTGGTTCTGGGGGGCAGGCTGAGCCTGTGGTTCATTCTTCTTCCTGATGGGAAAATGGAGTGACCTATGCCTGTCCCAACACCTAGGGCTCGTCTCTCATTGGTTCCGCGTCTTCCCGTTCATCCTCAGGACAAATTGCAACCTGGACGAAACAGGAGGTTAAAGGTGCTGATTCTCCAAGTAGGGAGATGGTTAGTCAAGCGGCTGGAATGGCGAACCCGAGCACAAGGAGAGGAGAAATGAGGTGCGTTTTAGAAACCTTTCCCGATCTCACGGCATACCATCTTCTGGGTTTCCCATGCATGTTTTGATGTAGGAAGATGCCCTTGTACCTGGAGATTTGAGACCCATGGGGTGGGTACCCCGCGGTATTACTTTAAAGTATCTGCATTTGCTCACCCAACCTCACCAATCCTCTCAGCCCCAAGAGTGTCCAGCCTTATGTCTCATCCAGCTGTGGGTCTAGATATGGTCAATCCAGGTTGCATCAGAGACCCTGAACGGATTTTGTAAGAATTTCTCTCTCTTTCACTGTCTTTGCTTTGTGGGTTTTTTAAAGTAATGTATGTTTAGAATGGGGTTTGGCTGCTTTTCCCTGCTGTGTTTATGCCGCTTTACACCCTCTTGATTCACTTGCAGAGAGATATCGATACATAGGTTTTCAGATTCATACTAGTCAGATATATTCTTGTGCGGTGACTAGGGGGTGTTGAGTCCAGTTCACTGAGCAGGGAGTAGGCATTGTCGAGTACATATTAGGCTTATGGAGCGGTGTCTGAGCTAATTTCAAACCCTTGTTTTATGCATCACCCCACCTCACCTTTCCGGTTAAGCAGCCATAGTGTGTCTTCTAAAGGTGTGCCTCTGTTCTGTTTTGTAATTCAGTTCAAGTGTAGCGATTTTGACATTCCCTCTATAAGCGATATCTTAGGATAAGTGCCTTTTTCTGTGTGACTTATTTCACTTAGAATCATCGTACCTAAATCCACTCATCATGCTTCTAACTAGCCTTATGACATTGATTTCATGGCTGAGTGATATTCCATTGTGCCAAGTACCACCATTTCTTTATCCATTTTTCTCTTTCCTGGGATATTGAAGGTGTACCGAAGCGGAGATTCTTGGAAACAGAGCAGCCGTAAACTTTAGGGTGCCTGTGTCTTGTTGATTTTTAGTTTTCCCAATTTATACGCCCATGAGTGGAAGTGCCCTATGCTCTCTACGCTGTGTTTCTTACTTGTTTCAGGACACACCGTACTCTTCTCCAGAGTGCCTGTTGGCAATTTACATCCCGCCCATCAGCGTAGCAAGGCTTCCATGTCTCCATGGCCTGTCCTGCTTTTCTGGTTTTTACACTTTGTTCAGCATGGCCCTTTTGACCGAGGGCAAGCGAGACTTCTTTGTAGCGCTGATTTGCCCTTCCGGCTTGCTTGGTTGGCCAAAAAGGGCGTATGCGTTTTTTCCTGAATATATTCAGGAAAAAACGCATACGCCCTTTTTGGCCAAGGGCATCATTGTCAACGTTTTGCCGCTTTTCATGTGCTTTAAAGGCGAGTCGAATCTACCTCCTGAAATCTGTTTCCTGCAAATCTGCCTTGCTTTCAAATCCTCTTCGTTGCCTTCCCTCAATATATTTGTGGACGAGAGTTCTCATTTATAACTCTGCACGTTTGTGAATTGCAGTGCCCCTGAGCTCCATTTGTCTCCTCGCTTTTTTGGGAGCTGGCCGCAAAAGCGCAGGTTTGCTTCAGGCCCTATTTTGGTTCTGGGGGGCAGGCTGAGCCTGTGGTTCATTCTTCTTCCTGATGGGAAAATGGAGTGACCTATGCCTGTCCCAACACCTAGGGCTCGTCTCTCGTTGATTCCGCGTCTTCCCGTTCATCCTCAGCACAAATTGCAACCTGTACAATCAGGAGGTTAAAGGTGCTGATTCTCCAAGTAGGGAGATGGTTAGTCAAGCGGCTGGAATGGCGAACCCGAGCACAAGGAGAGGAGAAATGAGGTGCGTTTTAGAAACCTTTCCCGATCTCATGGCATACCATCTTCTGGGTTTCCCATGCATGTTTTGATGTAGGAAGATGCCCTTGTACCTGGAGATTTGAGACCCATGGGGTGTTTTCCCAGCAGTGTTACTTTAAAGTATCTGGGTTTGCTCACCCAACCTCACCAATCCTCTCAGCCCCAAGAGTGTCCAGCCTTATGTCTCATCCAGCTGTGGGTCTAGATATGGTCAATCCAGGTTGCATCATAGACCCTGAATGGATTTTGTAAGAATTTCTCTCTCTTTAACTGTCTTTGTTTTGTGGGTTTTTTAAAGTAATTTATGTTTAGAATCGGGCTTGGCTGCTTTTCCCTGCTGTGTTGATGCCGCTTTACACCCTCTTGATTCACTTGCAGAGAGATATCGATACATAGGTTTTCAGATTCTTACTAGTCAGATATATTCTTGTGTGGTGACTAGGGTGTGTTGAGTCCAGTTCACTGAGCAGGGAGTAGGCCTTGTCTATTACATATTTGGCTTATGGAGTGGTCTCTGAGCTAATTTCAAACCCTTGTTTTATGCATCACCCCACCTCACCTTTCCCGTTAAGCAGCCATAGTGTGTCTTCTAAAGGTGTGACTCTGTTCTGATTTGTAATTAAGTTCAATTGTAGCGATTTTGACATTCCCTCTATAAGCGATATCTTAGGATAAGTGTCTTTTTCTGTGTGACTTATTTCACTTAGAATCATCGTATCTAAATCCACTCATCATGCTGCTAACTAGCCTTATGACATTGATTTCATGGCTGAGTGATATTCCATTGTGCCAAGTACCACCATTTCTTTATCCATTTTTCTCTTTCCTGGGATATTGAAGGTGTACCGAAGTGGAGGTTCTTGGAAACAGAGCAGCCGTAAACTTTAGGGTGCCTGTGTCTTGTTGATTTTTAGTTTTCCCAATTTATACGCCCATGAGTGGAAGTGCCCTATGCTCTCTACGCTGTGTTTATTACTTGTTTCAGGACACACCGTACTCTTCTCCAGAGTGCCTGTTGGCAATTTATATCCCGCCCATCAGCGTAGCAAGGCTCCCATGTCTCCATGGCCTGTCCTGCTTTTCTGGTTTTTACTGTTTGTTCAGCATGGCCCTTTTGACCGAGGGCAAGCGAGACTTCTTTGTAGCGCTGATTTGCCCTTCCGGCTTGCTTGGTTGGCCAAAAAGGGCGTATGCGTTTTTTCCTGAATATATTCAGGAAAAAACGCATACGCCCTTTTTGGCCAAGGGCATCATTGTCAACGTTTTGCCGCTTTTCATGTGCTTTAAAGGCGAGTCGAATCTACCTCCTGAAATCTGTTTCCTGCAAATCTGCCTTGCTTTCAAATCCTCTTCGTTGCCTTCCCTCAATATATTTGTGGACGAGAGTTCTCATTTATAACTCTGCACGTTTGTGAATTGCAGTGCCCCTGAGCTCCATTTGTCTCCTCGCTTTTTTGGGAGCTGGCCGCAAAAGCCCAGGTTTGCTTCAGGCCCTATTTTGGTTCTGGGGGGCAGGCTGAGCCTGTGGTTCATTCTTCTTCCTGATGGGAAAATGGAGTGACCTATGCCTGTCCCAACACCTAGGGCTCGTCTCTCGTTGGTTCCGCGTCTTCCCGTTCATCCTCAGGACAAATTGCAACCTGTACAATCAGGAGGTTAAAGGTGCTGATTCTCCAAGTAGGGAGATGGTTAGTCAAGCGGCTGGAATGGCGAACCCGAGCACAAGGAGAGGAGAAATGAGGTGCGTTTTAGAAACCTTTCCCGATCTCATGGCATACCATCTTCTGGGTTTCCCATGCATGTTTTGATGTAGGAAGATGCCCTTGTACCTGGAGATTTGAGACCCATGGTGTGTTTTCCCAGCAGTGTTACTTTAAAGTATCTGGGTTTGCTCACCCAACCTCACCAATCCTCTCAGCCCCAAGAGTGTCCAGCCTTATGTCTCATCCAGCTGTGGGTCTAGATATGGTCAATCCAGGTTGCATCAGAGACCCTGAACGGATTTTGTAAGAATTTCTCTCTCTTTCACTGTCTTTGCTTTGTGGGTTTTTTAAAGTAATGTATGTTTAGAATGGGGTTTGGCTGCTTTTCCCTGCTGTGTTTATGCCGCTTTACACCCTCTTGATTCACTTGCAGAGAGATATCGATACATAGGTTTTCAGATTCTTACTAGTCAGATATATTCTTGTGTGGTGACTAGGGTGTGTTGAGTCCAGTTCACTGAGCAGGGAGTAGGCCTTGTCTATTACATATTTGGCTTATGGAGCGGTGTCTGAGCTAATTTCAAACCCTTGTTTTATGCATCACCCCACCTCACCTTTCCCGTTAAGCAGCCATAGTGTGTCTTCTAAAGGTGTGACTCTGTTCTGTTTTGTAATTCAGTTCAAGTGTAGCGATTTTGACATTCCCTCTATAAGCGATATCTTAGGATAAGGGCCTTTTTCTGTGTGACTTATTTCACTTAGAATCATCGTACCTAAATCCACTCATCATGCTGCTAACTAGCCTTATGACATTGATTTCATGGCTGAGTGATATTCCATTGTGCCAAGTACCACCATTTCTTTATCCATTTTTCTCTTTCCTGGGATATTGAAGGTGTACCGAAGCGGAGGTTCTTGGAAACAGAGCAGCCGTAAACTTTAGGGTGCCTGTGTCTTGTTGATTTTTAGTTTTCCCAATTTATACGCCCATGAGTGGAAGTGCCCTATGCTCTCTACGCTGTGTTTCTTACTTGTTTCAGGACACACCGTACTCTTCTCCAGAGTGCCTGTTGGCAATTTACATCCCGCCCATCAGCGTAGCAAGGCTCCCATGTCTCCATGGCCTGTCCTGCTTTTCTGGTTTTTACACTTTGTTCAGCATGGCCCTTTTGACCGAGGGCAAGCGAGACTTCTTTGTAGCGCTGATTTGCCCTTCCGGCTTGCTTGGTTGGCCAAAAAGGGCGTATGCGTTTTTTCCTGAATATATTCAGGAAAAAACGCATACGCCCTTTTTGGCCAAGGGCATCATTGTCAACGTTTTGCCGCTTTTCATGTGCTTTAAAGGCGAGTCGAATCTACCTCCTGAAATCTGTTTCCTGCAAATCTGCCTTGCTTTCAAATCCTCTTCGTTGCCTTCCCTCAATATATTTGTGGACGAGAGTTCTCATTTATAACTCTGCACGTTTGTGAATTGCAGTGCCCCTGAGCTCCATTTGTCTCCTCGCTTTTTTGGGAGCTGGCCGCAAAAGCGCAGGATTGCTTCAGGCCCTATTTTGGTTCTGGGGGGCAGGCTGAGCCTGTGGTTCATTCTTCTTCCTGATGGGAAAATGGAGTGACCTATGCCTGTCCCAACACCTAGGGCTCGTCTCTCTTTGGTTCCGCGTCTTCCCGTTCATCCTCAGGACAAATTGCAACCTGGACGAAACAGGAGGTTAAAGGAGCTGATTCTCCAAGTAGGGAGATGGTTAGTCAAGCGGCTGGAATGGCGAACCCGAGCACAAGGAGAGGAGAAATGAGGTGCGTTTTAGAAACCTTTCCCGATCTCACGGCATACCATCTTCTGGGTTTCCCATGCATGTTTTGATGTAGGAAGATTCCCTTGTACCTGGAGATTTGAGACCCATGGGGTGGGTACCCCGCGGTATTACTTTAAAGTATCTGCATTTGCTCACCCAACCTCACCAATCCTCTCAGCCCCAAGAGTGTCCAGCCTTATGTCTCATCCAGCTGTGGGTCTAGATATGGTCAATCCAGGTTGCATCAGAGACCCTGAACGGATTTTGTAAGAATTTCTCTCTCTTTCACTGTCTTTGCTTTGTGGGTTTTTTAAAGTAATGTATGTTTAGAATGGGGTTTGGCTGCTTTTCCCTGCTGTGTTTATGCCGCTTTACACCCTCTTGATTCACTTGCAGAGAGATATCGATACATAGGTTTTCAGATTCATACTAGTCAGATATATTCTTGTGCGGTGACTAGGGGGTGTTGAGTCCAGTTCACTGAGCAGGGAGTAGGCCTTGTCTATTACATATTAGGCTTATGGAGCGGTGTCTGAGCTAATTTCAAACCCTTGTTTTATGCATCACCCCACCTCACCTTTCCGGTTAAGCAGCCATAGTGTGTCTTCTAAAGGTGTGCCTCTGTTCTGTTTTGTAATTCAGTTCAAGTGTAGCGATTTTGACATTCCCTCTATAAGCGATATCTTAGGATAAGTGCCTTTTTCTGTGTGACTTATTTCACTTAGAATCATCGTACCTAAATCCACTCATCATGCTTCTAACTAGCCTTATGACATTGATTTCATGGCTGAGTGATATTCCATTGTGCCAAGTACCACCATTTCTTTATCCATTTTTCTCTTTCCTGGGATATTGAAGGTGTACCGAAGCGGAGATTCTTGGAAACAGAGCAGCCGTAAACTTTAGGGTGCCTGTGTCTTGTTGATTTTTAGTTTTCCCAATTTATACGCCCATGAGTGGAAGTGCCCTATGCTCTCTACGCTGTGTTTATTACTTGTTTCAGGACACACCGTACTCTTCTCCAGAGTGCCTGTTGGCAATTTACATCCCGCCCATCAGCGTAGCAAGGCTCCCATGTCTCCATGGCCTGTCCTGCTTTTCTGGTTTTTACACTTTGTTCAGCATGGCCCTTTTGACCGAGGGCAAGCGAGACTTCTTTGTAGCGCTGATTTGCCCTTCCGGCTTGCTTGGTTGGCCAAAAAGGGCGTATGCGTTTTTTCCTGAATATATTCAGGAAAAAACGCATACGCCCTTTTTGGCCAAGGGCATCATTGTCAACGTTTTGCCGCTTTTCATGTGCTTTAAAGGCGAGTCGAATCTACCTCCTGAAATCTGTTTCCTGCAAATCTGCCTTGCTTTCAAATCCTCTTCGTTGCCTTCCCTCAATATATTTGTGGACGAGAGTTCTCATTTATAACTCTGCACGTTTGTGAATTGCAGTGCCCCTGAGCTCCATTTGTCTCCTCGCTTTTTTGGGAGCTGGCCGCAAAAGCGCAGGTTTGCTTCAGGCCCTATTTTGGTTCTGGGGGGCAGGCTGAGCCTGTGGTTCATTCTTCTTCCTGATGGGAAAATGGAGTGACCTATGCCTGTCCCAACACCTAGGGCTCGTCTCTCGTTGGTTCCGTGTCTTCCCGTTCATCCTCAGGACAAATTGCAACCTGTACAATCAGGAGGTTAAAGGTGCTGATTCTCCAAGTAGGGAGATGGTTAGTCAAGCGGCTGGAATGGCGAACCCGAGCACAAGGAGAGGAGAAATGAGGTGCGTTTTAGAAACCTTTCCCGATCTCATGGCATACCATCTTCTGGGTTTCCCATGCATGTTTTGATGTAGGAAGATGCCCTTGTACCTGGAGATTTGAGACCCATGGGGTGTTTTCCCAGCAGTGTTACTTTAAAGTATCTGGGTTTGCTCACCCAACCTCACCAATCCTCTCAGCCCCAAGAGTGTCCAGCCTTATGTCTCATCCAGCTGTGGGTCTAGATATGGTCAATCCAGGTTGCATCAGAGACCCTGAATGGATTTTGTAAGAATTTCTCTCTCTTTAACTGTCTTTGTTTTGTGGGTTTTTTAAAGTAATTTATGTTTAGAATCGGGCTTGGCTGCTTTTCCCTGCTGTGTTGATGCCGCTTTACACCCTCTTGATTCACTTGCAGAGAGATATCGATACATAGGTTTTCAGATTCTTACTAGTCAGATATATTCTTGTGTGGTGACTAGGGTGTGTTGAGTCCAGTTCACTGAGCAGGGAGTAGGCCTTGTCTATTACATATTTGGCTTATGGAGTGGTCTCTGAGCTAATTTCAAACCCTTGTTTTATGCATCACCCCACCTCACCTTTCCCGTTAAGCAGCCATAGTGTGTCTTCTAAAGGTGTGACTCTGTTCTGATTTGTAATTAAGTTCAAGTGTAGCGATTTTGACATTCCCTCTATAAGCGATATCTTAGGATAAGTGTCTTTTTCTGTGTGACTTATTTCACTTAGAATCATCGTATCTAAATCCACTCATCATGCTGCTAACTAGCCTTATGACATTGATTTCATGGCTGAGTGATATTCCATTGTGCCAAGTACCACCATTTCTTTATCCATTTTTCTCTTTCCTGGGATATTGAAGGTGTACCGAAGCGGAGGTTCTTGGAAACAGAGCAGCCGTAAACTTTAGGGTGCCTGTGTCTTGTTGATTTTTAGTTTTCCCAATTTATACGCCCATGAGTGGAAGTGCCCTATGCTCTCTACGCTGTGTTTCTTACTTGTTTCAGGACACACCGTACTCTTCTCCAGAGTGCCTGTTGGCAATTTACATCCCGCCCATCAGCGTAGCAAGGCTCCCATGTCTCCATGGCCTGTCCTGCTTTTCTGGTTTTTACACTTTGTTCAGCATGGCCCTTTTGACCGAGGGCAAGCGAGACTTCTTTGTAGCGCTGATTTGCCCTTCCGGCTTGCTTGGTTGGCCAAAAAGGGCGTATGCGTTTTTTCCTGAATATATTCAGGAAAAAACGCATACGCCCTTTTTGGCCAAGGGCATCATTGTCAACGTTTTGCCGCTTTTCATGTGCTTTAAAGGCGAGTCGAATCTACCTCCTGAAATCTGTTTCCTGCAAATCTGCCTTGCTTTCAAATCCTCTTCGTTGCCTTCCCTCAATATATTTGTGGACGAGAGTTCTCATTTATAACTCTGCACGTTTGTGAATTGCAGTGCCCCTGAGCTCCATTTGTCTCCTCGCTTTTTTGGGAGCTGGCCGCAAAAGCGCAGGATTGCTTCAGGCCCTATTTTGGTTCTGGGGGGCAGGCTGAGCCTGTGGTTCATTCTTCTTCCTGATGGGAAAATGGAGTGACCTATGCCTGTCCCAACACCTAGGGCTCGTCTCTCTTTGGTTCCGCGTCTTCCCGTTCATCCTCAGGACAAATTGCAACCTGGACGAAACAGGAGGTTAAAGGAGCTGATTCTCCAAGTAGGGAGATGGTTAGTCAAGCGGCTGGAATGGCGAACCCGAGCACAAGGAGAGGAGAAATGAGGTGCGTTTTAGAAACCTTTCCCGATCTCACGGCATACCATCTTCTGGGTTTCCCATGCATGTTTTGATGTAGGAAGATTCCCTTGTACCTGGAGATTTGAGACCCATGGGGTGGGTACCCCGCGGTATTACTTTAAAGTATCTGCATTTGCTCACCCAACCTCACCAATCCTCTCAGCCCCAAGAGTGTCCAGCCTTATGTCTCATCCAGCTGTGGGTCTAGATATGGTCAATCCAGGTTGCATCAGAGACCCTGAACGGATTTTGTAAGAATTTCTCTCTCTTTCACTGTCTTTGCTTTGTGGGTTTTTTAAAGTAATGTATGTTTAGAATGGGGTTTGGCTGCTTTTCCCTGCTGTGTTTATGCCGCTTTACACCCTCTTGATTCACTTGCAGAGAGATATCGATACATAGGTTTTCAGATTCATACTAGTCAGATATATTCTTGTGCGGTGACTAGGGGGTGTTGAGTCCAGTTCACTGAGCAGGGAGTAGGCCTTGTCTATTACATATTAGGCTTATGGAGCGGTGTCTGAGCTAATTTCAAACCCTTGTTTTATGCATCACCCCACCTCACCTTTCCGGTTAAGCAGCCATAGTGTGTCTTCTAAAGGTGTGCCTCTGTTCTGTTTTGTAATTCAGTTCAAGTGTAGCGATTTTGACATTCCCTCTATAAGCGATATCTTAGGATAAGTGCCTTTTTCTGTGTGACTTATTTCACTTAGAATCATCGTACCTAAATCCACTCATCATGCTTCTAACTAGCCTTATGACATTGATTTCATGGCTGAGTGATATTCCATTGTGCCAAGTACCACCATTTCTTTATCCATTTTTCTCTTTCCTGGGATATTGAAGGTGTACCGAAGCGGAGATTCTTGGAAACAGAGCAGCCGTAAACTTTAGGGTGCCTGTGTCTTGTTGATTTTTAGTTTTCCCAATTTATACGCCCATGAGTGGAAGTGCCCTATGCTCTCTACGCTGTGTTTATTACTTGTTTCAGGACACACCGTACTCTTCTCCAGAGTGCCTGTTGGCAATTTACATCCCGCCCATCAGCGTAGCAAGGCTCCCATGTCTCCATGGCCTGTCCTGCTTTTCTGGTTTTTACACTTTGTTCAGCATGGCCCTTTTGACCGAGGGCAAGCGAGACTTCTTTGTAGCGCTGATTTGCCCTTCCGGCTTGCTTGGTTGGCCAAAAAGGGCGTATGCGTTTTTTCCTGAATATATTCAGGAAAAAACGCATACGCCCTTTTTGGCCAAGGGCATCATTGTCAACGTTTTGCCGCTTTTCATGTGCTTTAAAGGCGAGTCGAATCTACCTCCTGAAATCTGTTTCCTGCAAATCTGCCTTGCTTTCAAATCCTCTTCGTTGCCTTCCCTCAATATATTTGTGGACGAGAGTTCTCATTTATAACTCTGCACGTTTGTGAATTGCAGTGCCCCTGAGCTCCATTTGTCTCCTCGCTTTTTTGGGAGCTGGCCGCAAAAGCGCAGGTTTGCTTCAGGCCCTATTTTGGTTCTGGGGGGCAGGCTGAGCCTGTGGTTCATTCTTCTTCCTGATGGGAAAATGGAGTGACCTATGCCTGTCCCAACACCTAGGGCTCGTCTCTCGTTGGTTCCGTGTCTTCCCGTTCATCCTCAGGACAAATTGCAACCTGTACAATCAGGAGGTTAAAGGTGCTGATTCTCCAAGTAGGGAGATGGTTAGTCAAGCGGCTGGAATGGCGAACCCGAGCACAAGGAGAGGAGAAATGAGGTGCGTTTTAGAAACCTTTCCCGATCTCATGGCATACCATCTTCTGGGTTTCCCATGCATGTTTTGATGTAGGAAGATGCCCTTGTACCTGGAGATTTGAGACCCATGGGGTGTTTTCCCAGCAGTGTTACTTTAAAGTATCTGGGTTTGCTCACCCAACCTCACCAATCCTCTCAGCCCCAAGAGTGTCCAGCCTTATGTCTCATCCAGCTGTGGGTCTAGATATGGTCAATCCAGGTTGCATCATAGACCCTGAATGGATTTTGTAAGAATTTCTCTCTCTTTAACTGTCTTTGTTTTGTGGGTTTTTTAAAGTAATTTATGTTTAGAATCGGGCTTGGCTGCTTTTCCCTGCTGTGTTGATGCCGCTTTACACCCTCTTGATTCACTTGCAGAGAGATATCGATACATAGGTTTTCAGATTCTTACTAGTCAGATATATTCTTGTGTGGTGACTAGGGTGTGTTGAGTCCAGTTCACTGAGCAGGGAGTAGGCCTTGTCTATTACATATTTGGCTTATGGAGTGGTCTCTGAGCTAATTTCAAACCCTTGTTTTATGCATCACCCCACCTCACCTTTCCCGTTAAGCAGCCATAGTGTGTCTTCTAAAGGTGTGACTCTGTTCTGATTTGTAATTAAGTTCAAGTGTAGCGATTTTGACATTCCCTCTATAAGCGATATCTTAGGATAAGTGTCTTTTTCTGTGTGACTTATTTCACTTAGAATCATCGTATCTAAATCCACTCATCATGCTGCTAACTAGCCTTATGACATTGATTTCATGGCTGAGTGATATTCCATTGTGCTAAGTACCACCATTTCTTTATCCATTTTTCTCTTTCCTGGGATATTGAAGGTGTACCGAAGTGGAGGTTCTTGGAAACAGAGCAGCCATAAACTTTAGGGTGCCTGTGTCTTGTTGATTTTTAGTTTTCCCAATTTATACGCCCATGAGTGGAAGTGCCCTATGCTCTCTACGCTGTGTTTATTACTTGTTTCAGGACACACCGTACTCTTCTCCAGAGTGCCTGTTGGCAATTTATATCCCGCCCATCAGCGTAGCAAGGCTCCCATGTCTCCATGGCCTGTCCTGCTTTTCTGGTTTTTACTGTTTGTTCAGCATGGCCCTTTTGACCGAGGGCAAGCGAGACTTCTTTGTAGCGCTGATTTGCCCTTCCGGCTTGCTTGGTTGGCCAAAAAGGGCGTATGCGTTTTTTCCTGAATATATTCAGGAAAAAACGCATACGCCCTTTTTGGCCAAGGGCATCATTGTCAACGTTTTGCCGCTTTTCATGTGCTTTAAAGGCGAGTCGAATCTACCTCCTGAAATCTGTTTCCTGCAAATCTGCCTTGCTTTTAAATCCTCTTCGTTGCCTTCCCTCAATATATTTGTGGACGAGAGTTCTCATTTATAAGTCTGCACGTTTGTGAATTGCAGTGCCCCTGAGCTCCATTTGTCTCCTCGCTTTTTTGGGAGCTGGCCGCAAAAGCGCAGGATTGCTTCAGGCCCTATTTTGGTTCTGGGGGGCAGGCTGAGCCTGTGATTCATTCTTCTTCCTGATGGGAAAATGGAGTGACCTGTGCCTGTCCCAACACCTAGGGCTAGTCTTTCGTTGGTTCCCCGTCTTCCCGTTCATCCTCAGGACAAATTGCAACCTGGACGAAACAGTAGGTTAAAGGTGCTGATTCTCCAAGTAGGGAGATGGTTAGTCAAGGGGCTGGAATGGCGAACCCGAGCACAAGGAGAGGAGAAATGAGGTGCGTTTTAGAAACCTTTCCCGATCTCACGGCATACCATCTTCTGGCGTTCCCATGCATGTTTTGATGTAGGAAGATGCCCTTGTACCTGGAGATTTGAGACCCATGGGGTGTGTTCCCCGCAGTGTTACTTTAAAGTATCTGCGTTTGCTCACCCAACCTCACCAATCCTCTCAGCCCCAAGAGTGTCCAGCCTTCTGTCTCATCCAGCTGTGGGTCTAGATATGGTCAATCCAGGTTGCATCAGAGACCCTGAACGGATTTTGTAAGAATTTCTCTCTCTTTCACTGTCTTTGTTTTGTGGGTTTTTTAAAGTAATTTATGTTTAGAATCGGGCTTGGCTGCTTTTCCCTGCTGTGTTGATGCCGCTTTACACCCTCTTGATTCACTTGCAGAGAGATATCGATACATATGTTTTCAGATTCTTACTAGTCAGATATATTCTTGTGCGGTGACTAGGGGGTGTTGAGTCCAGTTCACTGAGCAGGGAGTAGGCCTTGTCTATTACATATTTGGCTTATGGAGCGGTGTCTGAGCTAATTTCAAACCCTTGTTTTATGCATCACCCCACCTCACCTTTCCCGTTAAGCAGCCATAGTGTGTCTTCTAAAGGTGTGACTCTGTTCTGTTTTGTAATTCAGTTCAAGTGTAGCGATTTTGACATTCCCTCTATAAGCGATATCTTAGGATAAGGGCCTTTTTCTGTGTGACTTATTTCACTTAGAATCATCGTACCTAAATCCACTCATCATGCTGCTAACTAGCCTTATGACATTGATTTCATGGCTGAGTGATATTCCATTGTGCCAAGTACCACCATTTCTTTATCCATTTTTCTCTTTCCTGGGATATTGAAGGTGTACCGAAGCGGAGATTCTTGGAAACAGAGCAGCCGTAAACTTTAGGGTGCCTGTGTCTTGTTGATTTTTAGTTTTCCCAATTTATACGCCCATGAGTGGAAGTGCCCTATGCTCTCTACGCTGTGTTTCTTACTTGTTTCAGGACACACCGTACTCTTCTCCAGAGTGCCTGTTGGCAATTTACATCCCGCCCATCAGCGTAGCAAGGCTCCCATGTCTCCATGGCCTGTCCTGCTTTTCTGGTTTTTACACTTTGTTCAGCATGGCCCTTTTGACCGAGGGCAAGCGAGACTTCTTTGTAGCGCTGATTTGCCCTTCCGGCTTGCTTGGTTGGCCAAAAAGGGCGTATGCGTTTTTTCCTGAATATATTCAGGAAAAAACGCATACGCCCTTTTTGGCCAAGGGCATCATTGTCAACGTTTTGCCACTTTTCATGTGCTTTAAAGGCGAGTCGAATCTACCTCCTGAAATCTGTTTCCTGCAAATCTGCCTTGCTTTCAAATCCTCTTCGTTGCCTTCCCTCAATATATTTGTGGACGAGAGTTCTCATTTATAACTCTGCACGTTTGTGAATTGCAGTGCCCCTGAGCTCCATTTGTCTCCTCGCTTTTTTGGGAGCTGGCCGCAAAAGCGCAGGATTGCTTCAGGCCCTATTTTGGTTCTGGGGGGCAGGCTGAGCCTGTGGTTCATTCTTCTTCCTGATGGGAAAATGGAGTGACCTATGCCTGTCCCAACACCTAGGGCTCGTCTCTCATTGGTTCCGCGTCTTCCCGTTCATCCTCAGGACAAATTGCAACCTGGACGAAACAAGAGGTTAAAGGTGCTGATTCTCCAAGTAGGGAGATGGTTAGTCAAGCGGCTGGAATGGCGAACCCGAGCACAAGGAGAGGAGAAATGAGGTGCGTTTTAGAAACCTTTCCCGATCTCACGGCATACCATCTTCTGGGTTTCCCATGCATGTTTTGATGTAGGAAGATGCCCTTGTACCTGGAGATTTGAGACCCATGGGGTGGGTACCCCGCGGTATTACTTTAAAGTATCTGCATTTGCTCACCCAACCTCACCAATCCTCTCAGCCCCAAGAGTGTCCAGCCTTATGTCTCATCCAGCTGTGGGTCTAGATATGGTCAATCCAGGTTGCATCAGAGACCCTGAACGGATTTTGTAAGAATTTCTCTCTCTTTCACTGTCTTTGCTTTGTGGGTTTTTTAAAGTAATGTATGTTTAGAATGGGGTTTGGCTGCTTTTCCCTGCTGTGTTTATGCCGCTTTACACCCTCTTGATTCACTTGCAGAGAGATATCGATACATAGGTTTTCAGATTCATACTAGTCAGATATATTCTTGTGCGGTGACTAGGGGGTGTTGAGTCCAGTTCACTGAGCAGGGAGTAGGCATTGTCGAGTACATATTAGGCTTATGGAGCGGTGTCTGAGCTAATTTCAAACCCTTGTTTTATGCATCACCCCACCTCACCTTTCCGGTTAAGCAGCCATAGTGTGTCTTCTAAAGGTGTGCCTCTGTTCTGTTTTGTAATTCAGTTCAAGTGTAGCGATTTTGACATTCCCTCTATAAGCGATATCTTAGGATAAGTGCCTTTTTCTGTGTGACTTATTTCACTTAGAATCATCGTACCTAAATCCACTCATCATGCTTCTAACTAGCCTTATGACATTGATTTCATGGCTGAGTGATATTCCATTGTGCCAAGTACCACCATTTCTTTATCCATTTTTCTCTTTCCTGGGATATTGAAGGTGTACCGAAGCGGAGATTCTTGGAAACAGAGCAGCCGTAAACTTTAGGGTGCCTGTGTCTTGTTGATTTTTAGTTTTCCCAATTTATACGCCCATGAGTGGAAGTGCCCTATGCTCTCTACGCTGTGTTTCTTACTTGTTTCAGGACACACCGTACTCTTCTCCAGAGTGCCTGTTGGCAATTTACATCCCGCCCATCAGCGTAGCAAGGCTTCCATGTCTCCATGGCCTGTCCTGCTTTTCTGGTTTTTACACTTTGTTCAGCATGGCCCTTTTGACCGAGGGCAAGCGAGACTTCTTTGTAGCGCTGATTTGCCCTTCCGGCTTGCTTGGTTGGCCAAAAAGGGCGTATGCGTTTTTTCCTGAATATATTCAGGAAAAAACGCATACGCCCTTTTTGGCCAAGGGCATCATTGTCAACGTTTTGCCGCTTTTCATGTGCTTTAAAGGCGAGTCGAATCTACCTCCTGAAATCTGTTTCCTGCAAATCTGCCTTGCTTTCAAATCCTCTTCGTTGCCTTCCCTCAATATATTTGTGGACGAGAGTTCTCATTTATAACTCTGCACGTTTGTGAATTGCAGTGCCCCTGAGCTCCATTTGTCTCCTCGCTTTTTTGGGAGCTGGCCGCAAAAGCGCAGGTTTGCTTCAGGCCCTATTTTGGTTCTGGGGGGCAGGCTGAGCCTGTGGTTCATTCTTCTTCCTGATGGGAAAATGGAGTGACCTATGCCTGTCCCAACACCTAGGGCTCGTCTCTCGTTGGTTCCGCGTCTTCCCGTTCATCCTCAGGACAAATTGCAACCTGTACAATCAGGAGGTTAAAGGTGCTGATTCTCCAAGTAGGCAGATGGTTAGTCAAGCGGCTGGAATGGCGAACCCGAGCACAAGGAGAGGAGAAATGAGGTGCGTTTTAGAAACCTTTCCCGATCTCATGGCATACCATCTTCTGGGTTTCCCATGCATGTTTTGATGTAGGAAGATGCCCTTGTACCTGGAGATTTGAGACCCATGGGGTGTTTTCCCAGCAGTGTTACTTTAAAGTATCTGGGTTTGCTCACCCAACCTCACCAATCCTCTCAGCCCCAAGAGTGTCCAGCCTTATGTCTCATCCAGCTGTGGGTCTAGATATGGTCAATCCAGGTTGCATCATAGACCCTGAATGGATTTTGTAAGAATTTCTCTCTCTTTAACTGTCTTTGTTTTGTGGGTTTTTTAAAGTAATTTATGTTTAGAATCGGGCTTGGCTGCTTTTCCCTGCTGTGTTGATGCCGCTTTACACCCTCTTGATTCACTTGCAGAGAGATATCGATACATAGGTTTTCAGATTCTTACTAGTCAGATATATTCTTGTGTGGTGACTAGGGTGTGTTGAGTCCAGTTCACTGAGCAGGGAGTAGGCCTTGTCTATTACATATTTGGCTTATGGAGTGGTCTCTGAGCTAATTTCAAACCCTTGTTTTATGCATCACCCCACCTCACCTTTCCCGTTAAGCAGCCATAGTGTGTCTTCTAAAGGTGTGACTCTGTTCTGATTTGTAATTAAGTTCAAGTGTAGCGATTTTGACATTCCCTCTATAAGCGATATCTTAGGATAAGTGTCTTTTTCTGTGTGACTTATTTCACTTAGAATCATCGTATCTAAATCCACTCATCATGCTGCTAACTAGCCTTATGACATTGATTTCATGGCTGAGTGATATTCCATTGTGCCAAGTACCACCATTTCTTTATCCATTTTTCTCTTTCCTGGGATATTGAAGGTGTACCGAAGTGGAGGTTCTTGGAAACAGAGCAGCCGTAAACTTTAGGGTGCCTGTGTCTTGTTGATTTTTAGTTTTCCCAATTTATACGCCCATGAGTGGAAGTGCCCTATGCTCTCTACGCTGTGTTTATTACTTGTTTCAGGACACACCGTACTCTTCTCCAGAGTGCCTGTTGGCAATTTATATCCCGCCCATCAGCGTAGCAAGGCTCCCATGTCTCCATGGCCTGTCCTGCTTTTCTGGTTTTTACTGTTTGTTCAGCATGGCCCTTTTGACCGAGGGCAAGCGAGACTTCTTTGTAGCGCTGATTTGCCCTTCCGGCTTGCTTGGTTGGCCAAAAAGGGCGTATGCGTTTTTTCCTGAATATATTCAGGAAAAAACGCATACGCCCTTTTTGGCCAAGGGCATCATTGTCAACGTTTTGCCGCTTTTCATGTGCTTTAAAGGCGAGTCGAATCTACCTCCTGAAATCTGTTTCCTGCAAATCTGCCTTGCTTTCAAATCCTCTTCGTTGCCTTCCCTCAATATATTTGTGGACGAGAGTTCTCATTTATAACTCTGCACGTTTGTGAATTGCAGTGCCCCTGAGCTCCATTTGTCTCCTCGCTTTTTTGGGAGCTGGCCGCAAAAGCGCAGGTTTGCTTCAGGCCCTATTTTGGTTCTGGGGGGCAGGCTGAGCCTGTGGTTCATTCTTCTTCCTGATGGGAAAATGGAGTGACCTATGCCTGTCCCAACACCTAGGGCTCGTCTCTCGTTGGTTCCGCGTCTTCCCGTTCATCCTCAGGACAAATTGCAACCTGTACAATCAGGAGGTTAAAGGTGCTGATTCTCCAAGTAGGGAGATGGTTAGTCAAGCGGCTGGAATGGCGAACCCGAGCACAAGGAGAGGAGAAATGAGGTGCGTTTTAGAAACCTTTCCCGATCTCATGGCATACCATCTTCTGGGTTTCCCATGCATGTTTTGATGTAGGAAGATGCCCTTGTACCTGGAGATTTGAGACCCATGGGGTGTTTTCCCAGCAGTGTTACTTTAAAGTATCTGGGTTTGCTCACCCAACCTCACCAATCCTCTCAGCCCCAAGAGTGTCCAGCCTTATGTCTCATCCAGCTGTGGGTCTAGATATGGTCAATCCAGGTTGCATCAGAGACCCTGAACGGATTTTGTAAGAATTTCTCTCTCTTTCACTGTCTTTGCTTTGTGGGTTTTTTAAAGTAATGTATGTTTAGAATGGGGTTTGGCTGCTTTTCCCTGCTGTGTTTATGCCGCTTTACACCCTCTTGATTCACTTGCAGAGAGATATCGATACATAGGTTTTCAGATTCATACTAGTCAGATATATTCTTGTGCGGTGACTAGGGGGTGTTGAGTCCAGTTCACTGAGCAGGGAGTAGGCATTGTCGAGTACATATTAGGCTTATGGAGCGGTGTCTGAGCTAATTTCAAACCCTTGTTTTATGCATCACCCCACCTCACCTTTCCGGTTAAGCAGCCATAGTGTGTCTTCTAAAGGTGTGCCTCTGTTCTGTTTTGTAATTCAGTTCAAGTGTAGCGATTTTGACATTCCCTCTATAAGCGATATCTTAGGATAAGTGCCTTTTTCTGTGTGACTTATTTCACTTAGAATCATCGTACCTAAATCCACTCATCATGCTTCTAACTAGCCTTATGACATTGATTTCATGGCTGAGTGATATTCCATTGTGCCAAGTACCACCATTTCTTTATCCATTTTTCTCTTTCCTGGGATATTGAAGGTGTACCGAAGCGGAGATTCTTGGAAACAGAGCAGCCGTAAACTTTAGGGTGCCTGTGTCTTGTTGATTTTTAGTTTTCCCAATTTATACGCCCATGAGTGGAAGTGCCCTATGCTCTCTACGCTGTGTTTCTTACTTGTTTCAGGACACACCGTACTCTTCTCCAGAGTGCCTGTTGGCAATTTACATCCCGCCCATCAGCGTAGCAAGGCTTCCATGTCTCCATGGCCTGTCCTGCTTTTCTGGTTTTTACACTTTGTTCAGCATGGCCCTTTTGACCGAGGGCAAGCGAGACTTCTTTGTAGCGCTGATTTGCCCTTCCGGCTTGCTTGGTTGGCCAAAAAGGGCGTATGCGTTTTTTCCTGAATATATTCAGGAAAAAACGCATACGCCCTTTTTGGCCAAGGGCATCATTGTCAACGTTTTGCCGCTTTTCATGTGCTTTAAAGGCGAGTCGAATCTACCTCCTGAAATCTGTTTCCTGCAAATCTGCCTTGCTTTCAAATCCTCTTCGTTGCCTTCCCTCAATATATTTGTGGACGAGAGTTCTCATTTATAACTCTGCACGTTTGTGAATTGCAGTGCCCCTGAGCTCCATTTGTCTCCTCGCTTTTTTGGGAGCTGGCCGCAAAAGCGCAGGTTTGCTTCAGGCCCTATTTTGGTTCTGGGGGGCAGGCTGAGCCTGTGGTTCATTCTTCTTCCTGATGGGAAAATGGAGTGACCTATGCCTGTCCCAACACCTAGGGCTCGTCTCTCGTTGGTTCCGCGTCTTCCCGTTCATCCTCAGGACAAATTGCAACCTGTACAATCAGGAGGTTAAAGGTGCTGATTCTCCAAGTAGGGAGATGGTTAGTCAAGCGGCTGGAATGGCGAACCCGAGCACAAGGAGAGGAGAAATGAGGTGCGTTTTAGAAACCTTTCCCGATCTCATGGCATACCATCTTCTGGGTTTCCCATGCATGTTTTGATGTAGGAAGATGCCCTTGTACCTGGAGATTTGAGACCCATGGGGTGTTTTCCCAGCAGTGTTACTTTAAAGTATCTGGGTTTGCTCACCCAACCTCACCAATCCTCTCAGCCCCAAGAGTGTCCAGCCTTATGTCTCATCCAGCTGTGGGTCTAGATATGGTCAATCCAGGTTGCATCATAGACCGTGAATGGATTTTGTAAGAATTTCTCTCTCTTTAACTGTCTTTGTTTTGTGGGTTTTTTAAAGTAATTTATGTTTAGAATCGGGCTTGGCTGCTTTTCCCTGCTGTGTTGATGCCGCTTTACACCCTCTTGATTCACTTGCAGAGAGATATCGATACATAGGTTTTCAGATTCTTACTAGTCAGATATATTCTTGTGTGGTGACTAGGGTGTGTTGAGTCCAGTTCACTGAGCAGGGAGTAGGCCTTGTCTATTACATATTTGGCTTATGGAGTGGTCTCTGAGCTAATTTCAAACCCTTGTTTTATGCATCACCCCACCTCACCTTTCCCGTTAAGCAGCCATAGTGTGTCTTCTAAAGGTGTGACTCTGTTCTGATTTGTAATTAAGTTCAATTGTAGCGATTTTGACATTCCCTCTATAAGCGATATCTTAGGATAAGTGTCTTTTTCTGTGTGACTTATTTCACTTAGAATCATCGTATCTAAATCCACTCATCATGCTGCTAACTAGCCTTATGACATTGATTTCATGGCTGAGTGATATTCCATTGTGCCAAGTACCACCATTTCTTTATCCATTTTTCTCTTTCCTGGGATATTGAAGGTGTACCGAAGTGGAGGTTCTTGGAAACAGAGCAGCCGTAAACTTTAGGGTGCCTGTGTCTTGTTGATTTTTAGTTTTCCCAATTTATACGCCCATGAGTGGAAGTGCCCTATGCTCTCTACGCTGTGTTTATTACTTGTTTCAGGACACACCGTACTCTTCTCCAGAGTGCCTGTTGGCAATTTATATCCCGCCCATCAGCGTAGCAAGGCTCCCATGTCTCCATGGCCTGTCCTGCTTTTCTGGTTTTTACTGTTTGTTCAGCATGGCCCTTTTGACCGAGGGCAAGCGAGACTTCTTTGTAGCGCTGATTTGCCCTTCCGGCTTGCTTGGTTGGCCAAAAAGGGCGTATGCGTTTTTTCCTGAATATATTCAGGAAAAAACGCATACGCCCTTTTTGGCCAAGGGCATCATTGTCAACGTTTTGCCGCTTTTCATGTGCTTTAAAGGCGAGTCGAATCTACCTCCTGAAATCTGTTTCCTGCAAATCTGCCTTGCTTTCAAATCCTCTTCGTTGCCTTCCCTCAATATATTTGTGGACGAGAGTTCTCATTTATAACTCTGCACGTTTGTGAATTGCAGTGCCCCTGAGCTCCATTTGTCTCCTCGCTTTTTTGGGAGCTGGCCGCAAAAGCGCAGGTTTGCTTCAGGCCCTATTTTGGTTCTGGGGGGCAGGCTGAGCCTGTGGTTCATTCTTCTTCCTGATGGGAAAATGGAGTGACCTATGCCTGTCCCAACACCTAGGGCTCGTCTCTCGTTGGTTCCGCGTCTTCCCGTTCATCCTCAGCACAAATTGCAACCTGTACAATCAGGAGGTTAAAGGTGCTGATTCTCCAAGTAGGGAGATGGTTAGTCAAGCGGCTGGAATGGCGAACCCGAGCCCAAGGAGAGGAGAAATGAGGTGCGTTTTAGAAACCTTTCCCGATCTCATGGCATACCATCTTCTGGGTTTCCCATGCATGTTTTGATGTAGGAAGATGCCCTTGTACCTGGAGATTTGAGACCCATGGGGTGTTTTCCCAGCAGTGTTACTTTAAAGTATCTGGGTTTGCTCACCCAACCTCACCAATCCTCTCAGCCCCAAGAGTGTCCAGCCTTATGTCTCATCCAGCTGTGGGTCTAGATATGGTCAATCCAGGTTGCATCATAGACCCTGAATGGATTTTGTAAGAATTTCTCTCTCTTTAACTGTCTTTGTTTTGTGGGTTTTTTAAAGTAATTTATGTTTAGAATCGGGCTTGGCTGCTTTTCCCTGCTGTGTTGATGCCGCTTTACACCCTCTTGATTCACTTGCAGAGAGATATCGATACATTGGTTTTCAGATTCTTACTAGTCAGATATATTCTTGTGTGGTGACTAGGGTGTGTTGAGTCCAGTTCACTGAGCAGGGAGTAGGCCTTGTCTATTACATATTTGGCTTATGGAGTGGTCTCTGAGCTAATTTCAAACCCTTGTTTTATGCATCACCCCACCTCACCTTTCCCGTTAAGCAGCCATAGTGTGTCTTCTAAAGGTGTGACTCTGTTCTGATTTGTAATTAAGTTCAAGTGTAGCGATTTTGACATTCCCTCTATAAGCGATATCTTAGGATAAGTGTCTTTTTCTGTGTGACTTATTTCACTTAGAATCATCGTATCTAAATCCACTCATCATGCTGCTAACTAGCCTTATGACATTGATTTCATGGCTGAGTGATATTCCATTGTGCCAAGTACCACCATTTCTTTATCCATTTTTCTCTTTCCTGGGATATTGAAGGTGTACCGAAGTGGAGGTTCTTGGAAACAGAGCAGCCGTAAACTTTAGGGTGCCTGTGTCTTGTTGATTTTTAGTTTTCCCAATTTATACGCCCATGAGTGGAAGTGCCCTATGCTCTCTACGCTGTGTTTATTACTTGTTTCAGGACACACCGTACTCTTCTCCAGAGTGCCTGTTGGCAATTTATATCCCGCCCATCAGCGTAGCAAGGCTCCCATGTCTCCATGGCCTGTCCTGCTTTTCTGGTTTTTACTGTTTGTTCAGCATGGCCCTTTTGACCGAGGGCAAGCGAGACTTCTTTGTAGCGCTGATTTGCCCTTCCGGCTTGCTTGGTTGGCCAAAAAGGGCGTATGCGTTTTTTCCTGAATATATTCAGGAAAAAACGCATACGCCCTTTTTGGCCAAGGGCATCATTGTCAACGTTTTGCCGCTTTTCATGTGCTTTAAAGGCGAGTCGAATCTACCTCCTGAAATCTGTTTCCTGCAAATCTGCCTTGCTTTCAAATCCTCTTCGTTGCCTTCCCTCAATATATTTGTGGACGAGAGTTCTCATTTATAACTCTGCACGTTTGTGAATTGCAGTGCCCCTGAGCTCCATTTGTCTCCTCGCTTTTTTGGGAGCTGGCCGCAAAAGCGCAGGATTGCTTCAGGCCCTATTTTGGTTCTGGGGGGCAGGCTGAGCCTGTGGTTCATTCTTCTTCCTGATGGGAAAATGGAGTGACCTGTGCCTGTCCCAATACCTAGGGCTAGTCTTTCGTTGGTTCCCCGTCTTCCCGTTCATCCTCAGGACAAATTGCATCCTGGACGAAACAGTAGGTTAAAGGTGCTGATTCTCCAAGTAGGGAGATGGTTAGTCAAGCGGCTGGAATGGTGAACCCGAGCACAAGGAGAGGAGAAATGAGGTGCGTTTTGGAAACCTTTCCCGATCTCACGGCATACCATCTTCTGGCTTTCCCATGCATGTTTTGATGTAGGAAGATGCCCTTGTACCTGGAGATTTGAGACCCATGGGGTGTGTTCCCCGCAGTGTTACTTTAAAGTATCTGCGTTTGCTCACCCAACCTCACCAATCCTCTCAGCCCCAAGAGTGTCCAGCCTTATGTCTCATCCAGCTGTGGGTCTAGATATGGTCAATCCAGGTTGCATCATAGACCCTGAACGGATTTTGTAAGAATTTCTCTCTCTTTCACTGTCTTTGTTTTGTGGGTTTTTTAAAGTAATTTATGTTTAGAATCGGGCTTGGCTGCTTTTCCCTGCTGTGTTGATGCCGCTTTACACCCTCTTGATTCACTTGCAGAGAGATATCGATACATAGGTTTTCAGATTCTTACTAGTCAGATATATTCTTGTGTGGTGACTAGGGTGTGTTGAGTCCAGTTCACTGAGCAGGGAGTAGGTCTTGTCTATTACATATTTGGCTTATGGAGCGGTCTCTGAGCTAATTTCAAACCCTTGTTTTATGCATCACCCCACCTCACCTTTCCCGTTAAGCAGCCATAGTGTGTCTTCTAAAGGTGTGACTCTGTTCTGTTTTGTAATTCAGTTCAAGTGTAGCGATTTTGACATTCCCTCTATAAGCGATATCTTAGGATAAGTGTCTTTTTCTGTGTGACTTATTTCACTTAGAATCATCGTATCTAAATCCACTCATCATGCTGCTAACTAGCCTTATGACATTGATTTCATGGCTGAGTGATATTCCATTGTGCCAAGTACCACCATTTCTTTATCCATTTTTCTCTTTCCTGGGATATTGAAGGTGTACCGAAGTAGAGGTTCTTGGAAACAGAGCAGCCGTAAACTTTAGGGTGCCTGTGTCTTGTTGATTTTTAGTTTTCCCAATTTATACGCCCTTGAGTGGAAGTGCCCTATGCTCTCTACGCTGTGTTTATTACTTGTTTCAGGACACACCGTACTCTTCTCCAGAGTGCCTGTTGGCAATTTACATCCCGCCCATCAGCGTAGCAAGGCTCCCATGTCTCCATGGCCTGTCCTGCTTTTCTGGTTTTTACACTTTGTTCAGCATGGCCCTTTTGACCGAGGGCAAGCGAGACTTCTTTGTAGCGCTGATTTGCCCTTCCGGCTTGCTTGGTTGGCCAAAAAGGGCGTATGCGTTTTTTCCTGAATATATTCAGGAAAAAACGCATACGCCCTTTTTGGCCAAGGGCATCATTGTCAACGTTTTGCCGCTTTTCATGTGCTTTAAAGGCGAGTCGAATCTACCTCCTGAAATCTGTTTCCTGCAAATCTGCCTTGCTTTTAAATCCTCTTCGTTGCCTTCCCTCAATATATTTGTGGAAGAGAGTTCTCATTTATAAGTCTGCACGTTTGTGAATTGCAGTGCCCCTGAGCTCCATTTGTCTCCTCGCTTTTTTGGGAGCTGGCCGCAAAAGCGCAGGATTGCTTCAGGCCCTATTTTGGTTCTGGGGGGCAGGCTGAGCCTGTGGTTCATTCTTCTTCCTGATGGGAAAATGGAGTGACCTGTGCCTGTCCCAACACCTAGGGCTAGTCTTTCGTTGGTTCCCCGTCTTCCCGTTCATCCTCAGGACAAATTGCAACCTGGACGAAACAGTAGGTTAAAGGTGCTGATTCTCCAAGTAGGGAGATGGTTAGTCAAGCGGCTGGAATGGCGAACCCGAGCACAAGGAGAGGAGAAATGAGGTGCGTTTTAGAAACCTTTCCCGATCTCACGGCATACCATCTTCTGGCGTTCCCATGCATGTTTTGATGTAGGAAGATGCCCTTGTACCTGGAGATTTGAGACCCATGGGGTGTGTTCCCCGCAGTGTTACTTTAAAGTATCTGCGTTTGCTCACCCAACCTCACCAATCCTCTCAGCCCCAAGAGTGTCCAGCCTTATGTCTCATCCAGCTGTGGGTCTAGATATGGTCAATCCAGGTTGCATCAGAGACCCTGAACGGATTTTGTAAGAATTTCTCTCTCTTTCACTGTCTTTGCTTTGTGGGTTTTTTAAAGTAATGTATGTTTAGAATGGGGTTTGGCTGCTTTTCCCTGCTGTGTTTATGCCGCTTTACACCCTCTTGATTCACTTGCAGAGAGATATCGATACATATGTTTTCAGATTCTTACTAGTCAGATATATTCTTGTGTGGTGACTAGGGTGTGTTGAGTCCAGTTCACTGAGCAGGGAGTAGGCCTTGTCTATTACATATTTGGCTTATGGAGCGGTGTCTGAGCTAATTTCAAACCCCTGTTTTATGCATCACCCCACCTCACCTTTCCGGTTAAGCAGCCATAGTGTGTCTTCTAAAGGTGTGACTCTGTTCTGTTTTGTAATTCAGTTCAAGTGTAGCGATTTTGATATTCCCTCTATAAGCGATATCTTAGGATAAGTGTCTTTTTCTTTGTGACTTATTTCACTTAGAATCATCGTACCTAAATCCACTCATCATGCTGCTAACTAGCCTTATGACATTGATTTCATGGCTGAGTGATATTCCATTGTGCCAAGTACCACCATTTCTTTATCCATTTTTCTCTTTCCTGGGATATTGAAGGTGTACCGAAGCGGAGGTTCTTGGAAACAGAGCAGCCGTAAACTTTAGGGTGCCTGTGTCTTGTTGATTTTTAGTTTTCCCAATTTATACGCCCATGAGTGGAAGTGCCCTATGCTCTCTACGCTGTGTTTATTACTTCTTTCAGGACACACCGTACTCTTCTCCAGAGTGCCTGTTGGCAATTTATATCCCGCCCATCAGCGTAGCAAGGCTCCCATGTCTCCATGGCCTGTCCTGCTTTTCTGGTTTTTACTGTTTGTTCAGCATGGCCCTTTTGACCGAGGGCAAGCGAGACTTCTTTGTAGAGCTGATTTGCCCTTCCGGCTTGCTTGGTTGGCCAAAAAGGGCGTATGCGTTTTTTCCTGAATATATTCAGGAAAAAACGCATACGCCCTTTTTGGCCAAGGGCATCATTGTCAACGTTTTGCCGCTTTTCATGTGCTTTAAAGGCGAGTCGAATCTACCTCCTGAAATCTGTTTCCTGCAAATCTGCCTTGCTTTCAAATCCTCTTCGTTGCCTTCCCTCAATATATTTGTGGACGAGAGTTCTCATTTATAACTCTGCACGTTTGTGAATTGCAGTGCCCCTGAGCTCCATTTGTCTCCTCGCTTTTTTGGGAGCTGGCCGCAAAAGCGCAGGATTGCTTCAGGCCCTATTTTGGTTCTGGGGGGCAGGCTGAGCCTGTGGTTCATTCTTCTTCCTGATGGGAAAATGGAGTGACCTATGCCTGTCCCAACACCTAGGGCTCGTCTCTCGTTGGTTCCGCGTCTTCCCGTTCATCCTCAGGACAAATTGCAACCTGTACAATCAGGAGGTTAAAGGTGCTGATTCTCCAAGTAGGGAGATGGTTAGTCAAGCGGCTGGAATGCCGAACCCGAGCACAAGGAGAGGAGAAATGAGGTGCGTTTTAGAAACCTTTCCCGATATCACGGCATACCATCTTCTGGGTTTCCCATGCATGTTTTGATGTAGGAAGATGCCCTTGTACCTGGTGATTTGAGACCCATGGGGTGTGTTCCCCGCAGTGTTACTTTAAAGTATCTGCGTTTGCTCACCCAACCTCACCAATACTCTCAGCCCCAAGAGTGTCCAGCCTTATGTCTCATCCAGCTGTGGGTCTAGATATGGTCAATCCAGGTTGCATCAGAGACCCTGAACGGATTTTGTAAGAATTTCTCTCTCTTTCACTGTCTTTGCTTTGTGGGTTTTTTAAAGTAATTTATGTTTAGAATGGGGTTTGGCTGCTTTTCCCTGCTGTGTTTATGCCGCTTTACACCCTCTTGATTCACTTGCAGAGACATATCGATACATAGGTTTTCAGATTCATACTAGTCAGATATATTCTTGTGCGGTGACTAAGGGGTGTTGAGTCCAGTTCACTGAGCAGGGAGTAGGCCTTGTCTATTACATATTTGGCTTATGGAGCGGTGTCTGAGCTAATTTCAAACCCTTGTTTTATGCATCACCCCACCTCACCTTTCCGGTTAAGCAGCCATAGTGTGTCTTCTAAAGTTGTGACTCTGTTCTGTTTTGTAATTCAGTTCAAGTGTAGCGATTTTGACATTCCCTCTATAAGCGATATCTTAGGATAAGTGTCTTTTTCTGTGTGACTTATTTCACTTAGAATCATCGTACCTAAATCCACTCATCATGCTGCTAACTAACCTTATGACATTGATTTCATGGCTGAGTGATATTCCATTGTGCCAAGTACCACCATTTCTTTATCCATTTTTCTCTTTCCTGGGATATTGAAGGTGTACCGAAGCGGAGGTTCTTGGAAACAGAGCAGCCGTAAACTTTAGGGTGCCTGTGTCTTGTTGATTTTTAGTTTTCCCAATTTATACGCCCATGAGTGGAAGTGCCCTATGCTCTCTACGCTGTGTTTATTACTTGTTTCAGGACACACCGTACTCTTCTCCAGAGTGCCTGTTGGCAATTTATATCCCGCCCATCAGCGTAGCAAGGCTCCCATGTCTCCATGGCCTGTCCTGCTTTTCTGGTTTTTACTGTTTGTTCAGCATGGCCCTTTTGACCGAGGGCAAGCGAGACTTCTTTGTAGCGCTGATTTGCCCTTCCGGCTTGCTTGGTTGGCCAAAAAGGGCGTATGCGTTTTTTCCTGAATATATTCAGGAAAAAACGCATACGCCCTTTTTGGCCCAGGGCATCATTGTCAACGTTTTGCCGCTTTTCATGTGCTTTAAAGGCGAGTCGAATCTACCTCCTGAAATCTGTTTCCTGCAAATCTGCCTTGCTTTCAAATCCTCTTCGTTGCCTTCCCTCAATATATTTGTGGACGAGAGTTCTCATTTATAACTCTGCACGTTTGTGAATTGCAGTGCCCCTGAGCTCCATTTGTCTCCTCGCTTTTTTGGGAGCTGGCCGCAAAAGCGCAGGATTGCTTCAGGCCCTATTTTGGTTCTGGGGGGCAGGCTGAGCCTGTGGTTCATTCTTCTTCCTGATGGGAAAATGGAGTGACCTATGCCTGTCCCAACACCTAGGGCTCGTCTCTCGTTGGTTCCGCGTCTTCCCGTTCATCCTCAGGACAAATTGCAACCTGTACAATCAGGAGGTTAAAGGTGCTGATTCTCCAAGTAGGGAGATGGTTAGTCAAGCGGCTGGAATGGCGAACCCGAGCACAAGGAGAGGAGAAATGAGGTGCGTTTTAGAAACCTTTCCCGATCTCATGGCATACCATCTTCTGGGTTTCCCATGCATGTCTTGATGTAGGAAGATTCCCTTGTACCTGGAGATTTGAGACCCATGGGGTGTGTTCTCCGCAGTGTTATTTTAAAGTATCTGCGTTTGCTCACCCAACCTCACCAATCCTCTCAGCCCCAAGAGTGTCCAGCTTTATGTCTCATCCAGCTGTGGGTCTAGATATGGTCAATCCAGGTTGCATCAGAGACCCTGAACGGATTTTGTAAGAATTTCTCTCTCTTTCACTGTCTTTGTTTTGTGGGTTTTTTAAAGTAATTTATGTTTAGAATCGGGCTTGGCTGCTTTTCCCTGCTGTGTTGATGCCGCTTTACACCCTCTTGATTCACTTGCAGAGAGATATCGATACATAGGTTTCCAGATTCTTACTAGTCAGATATATTCTTGTGTGGTGACTAGGGTGTGTTGAGTCCAGTTCACTGAGCAGGGAGTAGGCCTTGTCTATTACATATTTGGCTTATGGAGCGGTCTCTGAGCTAATTTCGAACCCTTGTTTTATGCATCACCCCACCTCACCTTTCCCGTTAAGCAGCCATAGTGTGTCTTCTAAAGGTGTGACTCTGTTCTGATTTGTAATTCAGTTCAAGTGTAGCGATTTTGACATTCCCTCTATAAGCGATATCTTAGGATAAGTGTCTTTTTCTGTGTGATTTATTTCACTTAGAATCATCGTATCTAAATCCACTCATCATGCTGCTAACTACCCTTATGACATTGATTTCATGGCTGAGTGATATTCCATTGTGCCAAGTACCACCATTTCTTTATCCATTTTTCTCTTTCCTGGGATATTGAAGGTGTACCGAAGTGGAGGTTCTTGGAAACAGAGCAGCCGTAAACTTTAGGGTGCCTGTGTCTTGTTGATTTTTAGTTTTCCCAATTTATACGCCCTTGAGTGGAAGTGCCCTATGCTCTCTACGCTGTGTTTATTACTTGTTTCAGGACACACCGTACTCTTCTCCAGAGTGCCTGTTGGCAATTTACATCCCGCCCATCAGCGTAGCAAGGCTCCCATGTCTCCATGGCCTGTCCTGCTTTTCTGGTTTTTACACTTTGTTCAGCATGGCCCTTTTGACCGAGGGCAAGCGAGACTTCTTTGTAGCGCTGATTTGCCCTTCCGGCTTGCTTGTTTGGCCAAAAAGGGCGTATGCGTTTTTTCCTGAATATATTCAGGAAAAAACGCATACGCCCTTTTTGGCCAAGGGCATCATTGTCAACGTTTTGCCGCTTTTCATGTGCTTTAAAGGCGAGTCGAATCTACCTCCTGAAATCTGTTTCCGGCAAATCTGCCTTGCTTTCAAATCCTCTTCGTTGCCTTCCCTCAATATATTTGTGGACGAGAGTTCTCATTTATAACTCTGCACGTTTGTGAATTGCAGTGCCCTGAGCTCCATTTGTCTCCTCGCTTTTTTGGGAGCTGGCCGCAAAAGCGCAGGATTGCTTCAGGCCCTATTTTGGTTCTGGGGGGCAGGCTGAGCCTGTGGTTCATTCTTCTTCCTGATGGGAAAATGGAGTGACCTGTCCCTGTCCCAACACCTAGGGCTAGTCTTTCGTTGGTTCCCCGTCTTCCCGTTCATCCTCAGGACAAATTGCAACCTGGACGAAACAGTAGGTTAAAGGTGCTGATTCTCCAAGTAGGGAGATGGTTAGTCAAGCGGCTGGAATGGCGAACCCGAGCACAAGGAGAGGAGAAATGAGGTGCGTTTTAGAAACCTTTCCCGATCTCACGGCATACCATCTTCTGGGTTTCCCATGCATGTTTTGATGTATGAAGATGCCCTTGTACCTGGAGATTTGAGACCCATGGGGTGGGTACCCCGCGGTATTATTTTAAAGTATCTGCATTTGCTCACCCAACCTCACCAATCCTCTCAGCCCCAAGAGTGTCCAGCCTTATGTCTCATCCAGCTGTGGGTCTAGATATGGTCAATCCAGGTTGCATCAGAGACCCTGAACGGATTTTGTAAGAATTTCTCTCTCTTTCACTGTCTTTGCTTTGTGGGTTTTTTAAAGTAATGTATGTTTAGAATGGGGTTTGGCTGCTTTTCCCTGCTGTGTTTATGCCGCTTTACACCCTCTTGATTCACTTGCAGAGAGATATCGATACATAGGTTTTCAGATTCATACTAGTCAGATATATTCTTGTGCGGTGACTAGGGGGTGTTGAGTCCAGTTCACTGAGCAGGGAGTAGGCCTTGTCTATTACATATTTGGCTTATGGAGCGGTGTCTGAGCTAATTTCAAACCCTTGTTTTATGCATCACCCCACCTCACCTTTCCCGTTAAGCAGCCATAGTGTGTCTTCTAAAGGTGTGACTCTGTTCTGTTTTGTAATTCAGTTCAAGTGTAGCGATTTTGACATTCCCTCTATAAGCGATATCTTAGGATAAGTGTCTTTTTCTGTGTGACTTATTTCACTTAGAATCATCGTACCTAAATCCACTCATCATGCTGCTAACTAGCCTTATGACATTGATTTCATGGCTGAGTGATATTCCATTGTGCCAAGTACCGCCATTTCTTTATCCATTTTTCTCTTTCCTGGGATATTGAAGGTGTACCGAAGTGGAGGTTCTTGGAAACAGAGCAGCCGTAAACTTTAGGGTGCCTGTGTCTTGTTGATTTTTAGTTTTCCCAATTTATACGCCCTTGAGTGGAAGTGCCCTATGCTCTCTACGCTGTGTTTATTACTTGTTTCAGGACACACCGTACTCTTCTCCAGAGTGCCTGTTGGCAATTTACATCCCGCCCATCAGCGTAGCAAGGCTCCCATGTCTCCATGGCCTGTCCTGCTTTTCTGGTTTTTACACTTTGTTCAGCATGGCCCTTTTGACCGAGGGCAAGCGAGACTTCTTTGTAGCGCTGATTTGCCCTTCCGGCTTGCTTGGTTGGCCAAAAAGGGCGTATGCGTTTTTTCCTGAATATATTCAGGAAAAAACGCATACGCCCTTTTTGGCCAAGGGCATCATTGTCAACGTTTTGCCGCTTTTCATGTGCTTTAAAGGCGAGTCGAATCTACCTCCTGAAATCTGTTTCCTGCAAATCTGCCTTGCTTTCAAATCCTCTTCGTTGCCTTCCCGCAATATATTTGTGGACGAGAGTTCTCATTTATAACTCTGCACGTTTGTGAATTGCAGTGCCCCTGAGCTCCATTTGTCTCCTCGCTTTTTTGGGAGCTGGCCGCAAAAGCGCAGGATTGCTTCAGGCCCTATTTTGGTTCTGGGGGGCAGGCTGAGCCTGTGGTTCATTCTTCTTCCTGATGGGCAAATGGAGTGACCTGTGCCTGTCCCAACACCTAGGGCTAGTCTTTCGTTGGTTCCCCGTCTTCCCGTTCATCCTCAGGACAAATTGCAACCTGGACGAAACAGTAGGTTAAGGGTGCTGATTCTCCAAGTAGGGAGATGGTTAGTCAAGCGGCTGGAATGGCGATCCCGAGCACAAGGAGAGGAGAAATGAGGTGCGTTTTAGAAACCTTTCCCGATCTCACGGCATACCATCTTCTGGGTTTCCCATGCATGTTTTGATGTAGGAAGATTCCCTTGTACCTGGAGATTTGAGACCCATGGGGTGGGTACCCCGCGGTATTATTTTAAAGTATCTGCATTTGCTCACCCAACCTCACCAATCCTCTCAGCCCCAAGAGTGTCCAGCCTTATGTCTCATCCAGCTGTGGGTCTAGATATGGTCAATCCAGGTTTGCATCAGAGACCCTGAACGGATTTTGTAACAATTTCTCTCTCTTTCACTGTCTTTGCTTTGTGGGTTTTTTAAAGTAATGTATGTTTAGAATGGGGTTTGGCTGCTTTTCCCTGCTGTGTTTATGCCGCTTTACACCCTCTTGATTCACTTGCAGAGAGATATCGATACATAGGTTTTCAGATTCATACTAGTCAGATATATTCTTGTGCGGTGACTAGGGGGTGTTGAGTCCAGTTCACTGAGCAGGGAGTAGGCCTTGTCTATTACATATTTGGCTTATGGAGCGGTGTCTGAGCTAATTTCAAACCCTTGTTTTATGCATCACCCCACCTCACCTTTCCCGTTAAGCAGCCATAGTGTGTCTTCTAAAGGTGTGACTCTGTTCTGTTTTGTAATTCAGTTCAAGTGTAGCGATTTTGACATTCCCTCTATAAGCGATATCTTAGGATAAGTGTCTTTTTCTGTGTGACTTATTTCACTTAGAATCATCGTACCTAAATTCACTCATCATGCTGCTAACTAACTTTATGACATTGATTTCATGGCTGAGTGATATTCCATTGTGCCAAGTACCACCATTTCTTTATCCATTTTTCTCTTTCCTGGGATATTGAAGGTGTACCGAAGCGGAGGTTCTTGGAAACAGAGCAGCCGTAAACTTTAGGGTGCCTGTGTCTTGTTGATTTTTAGTTTTCCCAATTTATACGCCCATGAGTGGAAGTGCCCTATGCTCTCTACGCTGTGTTTATTACTTGTTTCAGGACACACCGTACTCTTCTCCAGAGTGCCTGTTGGCAATTTATATCCCGCCCATCAGCGTAGCAAGGCTCCCATGTCTCCATGGCCTGTCCTGCTTTTCTGGTTTTTACTGTTTGTTCAGCATGGCCCTTTTGACCGAGGGCAAGCGAGACTTCTTTGTAGCGCTGATTTGCCCTTCCGGCTTGCTTGGTTGGCCAAAAAGGGCGTATGCGTTTTTTCCTGAATATATTCAGGAAAAAACGCATACGCCCTTTTTGGCCAAGGGCATCATTGTCAACGTTTTGCCGCTTTTCATGTGCTTTAAAGGCGAGTCGAATCTACCTCCTGAAATCTGTTTCCGGCAAATCTGCCTTGCTTTCAAATCCTCTTCGTTGCCTTCCCTCAATATATTTGTGGACGAGAGTTCTCATTTATAACTCTGCACGTTTGTGAATTGCAGTGCCCCTGAGCTCCATTTGTCTCCTCGCTTTTTTGGGAGCTGGCCGCAAAAGCGCAGGATTGCTTCAGGCCCTATTTTGGTTCTGGGGGGCAGGCTGAGCCTGTGGTTCATTCTTCTTCCTGATGGGCAAATGGAGTGACCTGTGCCTGTCCCAACACCTAGGGCTAGTCTTTCGTTGGTTCCCCGTCTTCCCGTTCATCCTCAGGACAAATTGCAACCTGGACGAAACAGTAGGTTAAGGGTGCTGATTCTCCAAGTAGGGAGATGGTTAGTCAAGCGGCTGGAATGGCGATCCCGAGCACAAGGAGAGGAGAAATGAGGTGCGTTTTAGAAACCTTTCCCGATCTCACGGCATACCATCTTCTGGGTTTCCCATGCATGTTTTGATGTAGGAAGATTCCCTTGTACCTGGAGATTTGAGACCCATGGGGTGGGTACCCCGCGGTATTATTTTAAAGTATCTGCATTTGCTCACCCAACCTCACCAATCCTCTCAGCCCCAAGAGTGTCCAGCCTTATGTCTCATCCAGCTGTGGGTCTAGATATGGTCAATCCAGGTTTGCATCAGAGACCCTGAACGGATTTTGTAACAATTTCTCTCTCTTTCACTGTCTTTGCTTTGTGGGTTTTTTAAAGTAATGTATGTTTAGAATGGGGTTTGGCTGCTTTTCCCTGCTGTGTTTATGCCGCTTTACACCCTCTTGATTCACTTGCAGAGAGATATCGATACATAGGTTTTCAGATTCATACTAGTCAGATATATTCTTGTGCGGTGACTAGGGGGTGTTGAGTCCAGTTCACTGAGCAGGGAGTAGGCCTTGTCTATTACATATTTGGCTTATGGAGCGGTGTCTGAGCTAATTTCAAACCCTTGTTTTATGCATCACCCCACCTCACCTTTCCCGTTAAGCAGCCATAGTGTGTCTTCTAAAGGTGTGACTCTGTTCTGTTTTGTAATTCAGTTCAAGTGTAGCGATTTTGACATTCCCTCTATAAGCGATATCTTAGGATAAGTGTCTTTTTCTGTGTGACTTATTTCACTTAGAATCATCGTACCTAAATTCACTCATCATGCTGCTAACTAACTTTATGACATTGATTTCATGGCTGAGTGATATTCCATTGTGCCAAGTACCACCATTTCTTTATCCATTTTTCTCTTTCCTGGGATATTGAAGGTGTACCGAAGCGGAGGTTCTTGGAAACAGAGCAGCCGTAAACTTTAGGGTGCCTGTGTCTTGTTGATTTTTAGTTTTCCCAATTTATACGCCCATGAGTGGAAGTGCCCTATGCTCTCTACGCTGTGTTTATTACTTGTTTCAGGACACACCGTACTCTTCTCCAGAGTGCCTGTTGGCAATTTATATCCCGCCCATCAGCGTAGCAAGGCTCCCATGTCTCCATGGCCTGTCCTGCTTTTCTGGTTTTTACTGTTTGTTCAGCATGGCCCTTTTGACCGAGGGCAAGCGAGACTTCTTTGTAGCGCTGATTTGCCCTTCCGGCTTGCTTCGTTGGCCAAAAAGGGCGTATGCGTTTTTTCCTGAATATATTCAGGAAAAAACGCATACGCCCTTTTTGGCCAAGGGCATCATTGTCAACGTTTTGCCGCTTTTCATGTGCTTTAAAGGCGAGTCGAATCTACCTCCTGAAATCTGTTTCCGGCAAATCTGCCTTGCTTTCAAATCCTCTTCGTTGCCTTCCCTCAATATATTTGTGGACGAGAGTTCTCATTTATAACTCTGCACGTTTGTGAATTGCAGTGCCCCTGAGCTCCATTTGTCTCCTCGCTTTTTTGGGAGCTGGCCGCAAAAGCGCAGGATTGCTTCAGGCCCTATTTTGGTTCTGGGGGGCAGGCTGAGCCTGTGGTTCATTCTTCTTCCTGATGGGAAAATGGAGTGACCTGTCCCTGTCCCAACACCTAGGGCTAGTCTTTCGTTGGTTCCCCGTCTTCCCGTTCATCCTCAGGACAAATTGCAACCTGGACGAAACAGTAGGTTAAAGGTGCTGATTCTCCAAGTAGGGAGATGGTTAGTCAAGCGGCTGGAATGGCGAACCCGAGCACAAGGAGAGGAGAAATGAGGTGCGTTTTAGAAACCTTTCCCGATCTCACGGCATACCATCTTCTGGGTTTCCCATGCATGTTTTGATGTATGAAGATGCCCTTGTACCTGGAGATTTGAGACCCATGGGGTGGGTACCCCGCGGTATTATTTTAAAGTATCTGCATTTGCTCACCCAACCTCACCAATCCTCTCAGCCCCAAGAGTGTCCAGCCTTATGTCTCATCCAGCTGTGGGTCTAGATATGGTCAATCCAGGTTGCATCAGAGACCCTGAACGGATTTTGTAAGAATTTCTCTCTCTTTCACTGTCTTTGCTTTGTGGGTTTTTTAAAGTAATGTATGTTTAGAATGGGGTTTGGCTGCTTTTCCCTGCTGTGTTTATGCCGCTTTACACCCTCTTGATTCACTTGCAGAGAGATATCGATACATAGGTTTTCAGATTCATACTAGTCAGATATATTCTTGTGCGGTGACTAGGGGGTGTTGAGTCCAGTTCACTGAGCAGGGAGTAGGCCTTGTCTATTACATATTTGGCTTATGGAGCGGTGTCTGAGCTAATTTCAAACCCTTGTTTTATGCATCACCCCACCTCACCTTTCCCGTTAAGCAGCCATAGTGTGTCTTCTAAAGGTGTGACTCTGTTCTGTTTTGTAATTCAGTTCAAGTGTAGCGATTTTGACATTCCCTCTATAAGCGATATCTTAGGATAAGTGTCTTTTTCTGTGTGACTTATTTCACTTAGAATCATCGTACCTAAATCCACTCATCATGCTGCTAACTAGCCTTATGACATTGATTTCATGGCTGAGTGATATTCCATTGTGCCAAGTACCGCCATTTCTTTATCCATTTTTCTCTTTCCTGGGATATTGAAGGTGTACCGAAGTGGAGGTTCTTGGAAACAGAGCAGCCGTAAACTTTAGGGTGCCTGTGTTTTGTTGATTTTTAGTTTTCCCAATTTATACGCCCTTGAGTGGAAGTGCCCTATGCTCTCTACGCTGTGTTTATTACTTGTTTCAGGACACACCGTACTCTTCTCCAGAGTGCCTGTTGGCAATTTACATCCCGCCCATCAGCGTAGCAAGGCTCCCATGTCTCCATGGCCTGTCCTGCTTTTCTGGTTTTTACACTTTGTTCAGCATGGCCCTTTTGACCGAGGGCAAGCGAGACTTCTTTGTAGCGCTGATTTGCCCTTCCGGCTTGCTTGGTTGGCCAAAAAGGGCGTATGCGTTTTTTCCTGAATATATTCAGGAAAAAACGCATACGCCCTTTTTGGCCCAGGGCATCATTGTCAACGTTTTGCCGCTTTTCATGTGCTTTAAAGGCGAGTCGAATCTACCTCCTGAAATCTGTTTCCTGCAAATCTGCCTTGCTTTCAAATCCTCTTCGTTGCCTTCCCGCAATATATTTGTGGACGAGAGTTCTCATTTATAACTCTGCACGTTTGTGAATTGCAGTGCCCCTGAGCTCCATTTGTCTCCTCGCTTTTTTGGGAGCTGGCCGCAAAAGCGCAGGATTGCTTCAGGCCCTATTTTGGTTCTGGGGGGCAGGCTGAGCCTGTGGTTCATTCTTCTTCCTGATGGGCAAATGGAGTGACCTGTGCCTGTCCCAACACCTAGGGCTAGTCTTTCGTTGGTTCCCCGTCTTCCCGTTCATCCTCAGGACAAATTGCAACCTGGACGAAACAGTAGGTTAAGGGTGCTGATTCTCCAAGTAGGGAGATGGTTAGTCAAGCGGCTGGAATGGCGAACCCGAGCACAAGGAGAGGAGAAATGAGGTGCGTTTTAGAAACCTTTCCCGATCTCACGGCATACCATCTTCTGGGTTTCCCATGCATGTTTTGATGTAGGAAGATTCCCTTGTACCTGGAGATTTGAGACCCATGGGGTGGGTACCCCGCGGTATTATTTTAAAGTATCTGCATTTGCTCACCCAACCTCACCAATCCTCTCAGCCCCAAGAGTGTCCAGCCTTATGTCTCATCCAGCTGTGGGTCTAGATATGGTCAATCCAGGTTTGCATCAGAGACCCTGAACGGATTTTGTAACAATTTCTCTCTCTTTCACTGTCTTTGCTTTGTGGGTTTTTTAAAGTAATGTATGTTTAGAATGGGGTTTGGCTGCTTTTCCCTGCTGTGTTTATGCCGCTTTACACCCTCTTGATTCACTTGCAGAGAGATATCGATACATAGGTTTTCAGATTCATACTAGTCAGATATATTCTTGTGCGGTGACTAGGGGGTGTTGAGTCCAGTTCACTGAGCAGGGAGTAGGCCTTGTCTATTACATATTTGGCTTATGGAGCGGTGTCTGAGCTAATTTCAAACCCTTGTTTTATGCATCACCCCACCTCACCTTTCCCGTTAAGCAGCCATAGTGTGTCTTCTAAAGGTGTGACTCTGTTCTGTTTTGTAATTCAGTTCAAGTGTAGCGATTTTGACATTCCCTCTATAAGCGATATCTTAGGATAAGTGTCTTTTTCTGTGTGACTTATTTCACTTAGAATCATCGTACCTAAATCCACTCATCATGCTGCTAACTAACCTTATGACATTGATTTCATGGCTGAGTGATATTCCATTGTGCCAAGTACCACCATTTCTTTATCCATTTTTCTCTTTCCTGGGATATTGAAGGTGTACCGAAGCGGAGGTTCTTGGAAACAGAGCAGCCGTAAACTTTAGGGTGCCTGTGTCTTGTTGATTTTTAGTTTTCCCAATTTATACGCCCATGAGTGGAAGTGCCCTATGCTCTCTACGCTGTGTTTATTACTTGTTTCAGGACACACCGTACTCTTCTCCAGAGTGCCTGTTGGCAATTTATATCCCGCCCATCAGCGTAGCAAGGCTCCCATGTCTCCATGGCCTGTCCTGCTTTTCTGGTTTTTACTGTTTGTTCAGCATGGCCCTTTTGACCGAGGGCAAGCGAGACTTCTTTGTAGCGCTGATTTGCCCTTCCGGCTTGCTTGGTTGGCCAAAAAGGGCGTATGCGTTTTTTCCTGAATATATTCAGGAAAAAACGCATACGCCCTTTTTGGCCAAGGGCATCATTGTCAACGTTTTGCCGCTTTTCATGTGCTTTAAAGGCGAGTGGAATCTACCTCCTGAAATCTGTTTCCTGCAAATCTGCCTTGCTTTCAAATCCTCTTCGTTGCCTTCCCTCAATATATTTGTGGACGAGAGTTCTCATTTATAACTCTGCACGTTTGTGAATTGCAGTGCCCCTGAGCTCCATTTGTCTCCTCGCTTTTTTGGGAGCTGGCCGCAAAAGCGCAGGATTGCTTCAGGCCCTATTTTGGTTCTGGGGGGCAGGCTGAGCCTGTGGTTCATTCTTCTTCCTGATGGGAAAATGGAGTGACCTATGCCTGTCCCAACACCTAGGGCTCGTCTCTCGTTGGTTCCGCGTCTTCCCGTTCATCCTCAGGACAAATTGCAACCTGTACAATCAGGAGGTTAAAGGTGCTGATTCTCCAAGTAGGGAGATGGTTAGTCAAGCGGCTGGAATGGCGAACCCGAGCACAAGGAGAGGAGAAATGAGGTGCGTTTTAGAAACCTTTCCCGATCTCATGGCATACCATCTTCTGGGTTTCCCATGCATGTTTTGATGTAGGAAGATTCCCTTGTACCTGGAGATTTGAGACCCATGGGGTGTGTTCCCCGCAGTGTTACTTTAAAGTATCTGCATTTGCTCACCCAACCTCACCAACCCTCTCAGCCCCAAGAATGTCCAGCCTTATGTCTCATCCAGCTGTGGGTCTTGATATGGTCAATCCAGGTTGCATCATAGACCCTGAACGGATTTTGTAAGAATTTCTCTCTCTTTCACTGTCTTTGTTTTGTGGGTTTTTTAAAGTAATTTATGTTTAGAATCGGGCTTGGCTGCTTTTCCCTGCTGTGTTGATGCCGCTTTACACCCTCTTGATTCACTTGCAGAGAGATATCGATACATAGGTTTTCAGATTCTTACTAGTCAGATATATTCTTGTGCGGTGACTAGGGGGTGTTGAGTCCAGTTCACTGAGCAGGGAGTAGGCCTTGTCTATTACATATTTGGCTTATGGAGCGGTGTCTGAGCTAATTTCAAACCCTTGTTTTATGCATCACCCCACCTCACCTTTCCCGTTAAGCAGCCATAGTGTGTCTTCTAAAGGTGTGACTCTGTTCTGTTTTGTAATTCAGTTCAAGTGTAGCGATTTTGACATTCCCTCTATAAGCGATATCTTAGGATAAGTGTCTTTTTCTGTGTGACTTATTTCACTTAGAATCATCATACCTAAATCCACTCATCATGCTGCAAACTAGCCTTATGACATTGATTTCATGGCTGAGTGATATTCCATTGTGCCAAGTACCACCATTTCTTTATCCATTTTTCTCTTTCCTGGGATATTGAAGGTGTGCCGAAGCGGAGGTTCTTGGAAACAGAGCAGCCGTAAACTTTAGGGTGCCTGTGTCTTGTTGATTTTTAGTTTTCCCAATTTATACGCCCATGAGTGGAAGTGCCCTATGCTCTCTACGCTGTGTTTATTACTTGTTTCAGGACACACCGTACTCTTCTCCAGAGTGCCTGTTGGCAATTTATATCCCGCCCATCAGCGTAGCAAGGCTCCCATGTCTCCATGGCCTGTCCTGCTTTTCTGGTTTTTAAACTTTGTTCAGCATGGCCCTTTTGACCGAGGGCAAGCGAGACTTCTTTGTAGCACTGATTTGCCCTTCCGGCTTGCTTGGTTGGCCAAAAAGGGCGTATGCGTTTTTTCCTGAATATATTCAGGAAAAAACGCATACGCCCTTTTTGGCCAAGGGCATCATTGTCAACGTTTTGCCGCTTTTCATGTTCTTTAAAGGCGAGTCGAATCTACCTCCTGAAATCTGTTTCCGGCAAATCTGCCTTGCTTTCAAATCCTCTTCGTTGCCTTCCCTCAATATATTTGTGGACGAGAGTTCTCATTTATAACTCTGCACGTTTGTGAATTGCAGTGCCCCTGAGCTCCATTTGTCTCCTCGCTTTTTTGGGAGCTGGCCGCAAAAGCGCAGGATTGCTTCAGGCCCTATTTTGGTTCTGGGGGGCAGGCTGAGCCTGTGGTTCATTCTTCTTCCTGATGGGAAAATGGAGTGACCTGTGCCTGTCCCAACACCTAGGGCTAGTCTTTCGTTGGTTCCCCGTCTTCCCGTTCATCCTCAGGACAAATTGCAACCTGGACGAAACAGTAGGTTAAAGGTGCTGATTCTCCAAGTAGGGAGATGGTTAGTCAAGCGGCTGGAATGGCGAACCCGAGCACAAGGAGAGGAGAAATGAGGTGCGTTTTAGAAACCTTTCCCGATCTCACGGCATACCATCTTCTGGGTTTCCCATGCATGTTTTGATGTAGGAAGATTCCCTTGTACCTGGAGATTTGAGACCCATGAGGTGGGTACCCCGCGGTATTACTTTAAAGTATCTGCATTTGCTCACCCAACCTCACCAATCCTCTCAGCCCCAAGAGTGTCCAGCCTTATGTCTCATCCAGCTGTGGGTCTAGATATGGTCAATCCAGGTTGCATCAGAGACCCTGAACGGATTTTGTAAGAATTTCTCTCTCTTTCACTGTCTTTGCTTTGTGGGTTTTTTAAAGTAATGTATGTTTAGAATGGGGTTTGGCTGCTTTTCCCTGCTGTGTTTATGCCGCTTTACACCCTCTTGATTCACTTGCAGAGAGATATCGATACATAGGTTTTCAGATTCATACTAGTCAGATATATTCTTGTGCGGTGACTAGGGGGTGTTGAGTCCAGTTCACTGAGCAGGGAGTAGGCCTTGTCTATTACATATTTGGCTTATGGAGCGGTGTCTGAGCTAATTTCAAACCCTTGTTTTATGCATCACCCCACCTCACCTTTCCCGTTAAGCAGCCATTGTGTGTCTTCTAAAGGTGTGACTCTGTTCTGTTTTGTAATTCAGTTCAAGTGTAGCGATTTTGACATTCCCTCTATAAGCGATATCTTAGGATAAGTGTCTTTTTCTGTGTGACTTATTTCACTTAGAATCATCGTACCTAAATCCACTCATCATGCTGCTAACTAGCCTTATGACATTGATTTCATGGCTGAGTGATATTCCATTGTGCCAAGTACCACCATTTCTTTATCCATTTTTCTCTTTCCTGGGATATTGAAGGTGTACCGAAGTGGAGGTTCTTGGAAACAGAGCAGCCGTAAACTTTAGGGTGCCTGTGTCATGTTGATTTTTAGTTTTCCCAATTTATACGCCCTTGAGTGGAAGTGCCCTATGCTCTCTACGCTGTGTTTATTACTTGTTTCAGGACACACCGTACTCTTCTCCAGAGTGCCTGTTGGCAATTTACATCCCGCCCATCAGCGTAGCAAGGCTCCCATGTCTCCATGGCCTGTCCTGCTTTTCTGGTTTTTACACTTTGTTCAGCATGGCCCTTTTGACCGAGGGCAAGCGAGACTTCTTTGTAGCGCTGATTTGCCCTTCCGGCTTGCTTGGTTGGCCAAAAAGGGCGTATGCGTTTTTTCCTGAATATATTCAGGAAAAAACGCATACGCCCTTTTTGGCCAAGGGCATCATTGTCAACGTTTTGCCGCTTTTCATGTGCTGTAAAGGCGAGTCGAATCTACCTCCTGAAATCTGTTTCCTGCAAATCTGCCTTGCATTCAAATCCTCTTCGTTGCCTTCCCTCAATATATTTGTGGACGAGAGTTCTCATTTATAACTCTGCACGTTTGTGAATTGCAGTGCCCCTGAGCTCCATTTGTCTCCTCGCTTTTTAGGGAGCTGGCCGCAAAAGCGCAGGATTGCTTCAGGCCCTATTTTGGTTCTGGGGGGCAGGCTGAGCCTGTGGTTCATTCTTCTTCCTGATGGGCAAATGGAGTGACCTGTGCCTGTCCCAACACCTAGGGCTAGTCTTTCGTTGGTTCCCCGTCTTCCCGTTCATCCTCAGGACAAATTGCAACCTGGACGAAACAGTAGGTTAAAGGTGCTGATTCTCCAAGTAGGGAGATGGTTAGTCAAGCGGCTGGAATGGCGAACCCGAGCACAAGGAGAGGAGAAATGAGGTGCGTTTTAGAAACCTTTCCCGATCTCACGGCATACCATCTTCTGGGTTTCCCATGCATGTTTTGATGTAGGAAGATTCCCTTGTACCTGGAGATTTGAGACCCATGGGGTGGGTACCCCGCGGTATTATTTTAAAGTATCTGCATTTGCTCACCCAACCTCACCAATCCTCTCAGCCCCAAGAGTGTCCAGCCTTATGTCTCATCCAGCTGTGGGTCTAGATATGGTCAATCCAGGTTGCATCAGAGACCCTGAACGGATTTTGTAAGAATTTCTCTCTCTTTCACTGTCTTTGCTTTGTGGGTTTTTTAAAGTAATGTATGTTTAGAATGGGGTTTGGCTGCTTTTCCCTGCTGTGTTTATGCCGCTTTACACCCTCTTGATTCACTTGCAGAGAGATATCGATACATAGGTTTTCAGATTCATACTAGTCAGATATATTCTTGTGCGGTGACTAGGGGGTGTTGAGTCCAGTTCACTGAGCAGGGAGTAGGCCTTGTCTATTACATATTTGGCTTATGGAGCGGTGTCTGAGCTAATTTCAAACCCTTGTTTTATGCATCACCCCACCTCACCTTTCCCGTTAAGCAGCCATAGTGTGTCTTCTAAAGGTGTGACTCTGTTCTGTTTTGTAATTCAGTTCAAGTGTAGCGATTTTGACATTCCCTCTATAAGCGATATCTTAGGATAAGTGTCTTTTTCTGTGTGACTTATTTCACTTAGAATCATCGTACCTAAATCCACTCATCATGCTGCTAACTAGCCTTATGACATTGATTTCATGGCTGAGTGATATTCCATTGTGCCAAGTACCGCCATTTCTTTATCCATTTTTCTCTTTCCTGGGATATTGAAGGTGTACCGAAGTGGAGGTTCTTGGAAACAGAGCAGCCGTAAACTTTAGGGTGCCTGTGTCTTGTTGATTTTTAGTTTTCCCAATTTATACGCCCTTGAGTGGAAGTGCCCTATGCTCTCTACGCTGTGTTTATTACTTGTTTCAGGACACACCGTACTCTTCTCCAGAGTGCCTGTTGGCAATTTACATCCCGCCCATCAGTGTAGCAAGGCTCCCATGTCTCCATGGCCTGTCCTGCTTTTCTGGTTTTTACACTTTGTTCAGCATGGCCCTTTTGACCGAGGGCAAGCGAGACTTCTTTGTAGCGCTGATTTGCCCTTCCGGCTTGCTTGGTTGGCCAAAAAGGGCGTATGCGTTTTTTCCTGAATATATTCAGGAAAAAACGCATACGCCCTTTTTGGCCAAGGGCATCATTGTCAACGTTTTGCCGCTTTTCATGTGCTTTAAAGGCGAGTCGAATCTACCTCCTGAAATCTGTTTCCTGCAAATCTGCCTTGCTTTCAAATCCTCTTCGTTGCCTTCCCGCAATATATTTGTGGACGAGAGTTCTCATTTATAACTCTGCACGTTTGTGAATTGCAGTGCCCCTGAGCTCCATTTGTCTCCTCGCTTTTTTGGGAGCTGGCCGCAAAAGCGCAGGATTGCTTCAGGCCCTATTTTGGTTCTGGGGGGCAGGCTGAGCCTGTGGTTCATTCTTCTTCCTGATGGGCAAATGGAGTGTCCTGTGCCTGTCCCAACACCTAGGGCTAGTCTTTCGTTGGTTCCCCGTCTTCCCGTTCATCCTCAGGACAAATTGCAACCTGGACAAAACAGTAGGTTAAGGGTGCTGATTCTCCAAGTAGGGAGATGGTTAGTCAAGCGGCTGGAATGGCGATCCCGAGCACAAGGAGAGGAGAAATGAGGTGCGTTTTAGAAACCTTTCCCGATCTCACGGCATACCATCTTCTGGGTTTCCCATGCATGTTTTGATGTAGGAAGATTCCCTTGTACCTGGAGATTTGAGACCCATGGGGTGGGTACCCCGCGGTATTATTTTAAAGTATCTGCATTTGCTCACCCAACCTCACCAATCCTCTCAGCCCCAAGAGTGTCCAGCCTTATGTCTCATCCAGCTGTGGGTCTAGATATGGTCAATCCAGGTTTGCATCAGAGACCCTGAACGGATTTTGTAAGAATTTCTCTCTCTTTCACTGTCTTTGCTTTGTGGGTTTTTTAAAGTAATGTATGTTTAGAATGGGGTTTGGCTGCTTTTCCCTGCTGTGTTTATGCCGCTTTACACCCTCTTGATTCACTTGCAGAGAGATATCGATACATAGGTTTTCAGATTCATACTAGTCAGATATATTCTTGTGCGGTGACTAGGGGGTGTTGAGTCCAGTTCACTGAGCAGGGAGTAGGCCTTGTCTATTACATATTTGGCTTATGGAGCGGTGTCTGAGCTAATTTCAAACCCTTGTTTTATGCATCACCCCACCTCACCTTTCCCGTTAAGCAGCCATAGTGTGTCTTCTAAAGGTGTGACTCTGTTCTGTTTTGTAATTCAGTTCAAGTGTAGCGATTTTGACATTCCCTCTATAAGCGATATCTTAGGATAAGTGTCTTTTTCTGTGTGACTTATTTCACTTAGAATCATCGTACCTAAATTCACTCATCATGCTGCTAACTAACCTTATGACATTGATTTCATGGCTGAGTGATATTCCATTGTGCCAAGTACCACCATTTCTTTATCCATTTTTCTCTTTCCTGGGATATTGAAGGTGTACCGAAGCGGAGGTTCTTGGAAACAGAGCAGCCGTAAACTTTAGGGTGCCTGTGTCTTGTTGATTTTTAGTTTTCCCAATTTATACGCCCATGAGTGGAAGTGCCCTATGCTCTCTACGCTGTGTTTATTACTTGTTTCAGGACACACCGTACTCTTCTCCAGAGTGCCTGTTGGCAATTTATATCCCGCTCATCAGCGTAGCAAGGCTCCCATGTCTCCATGGCCTGTCCTGCTTTTCTGGTTTTTACTGTTTGTTCAGCATGGCCCTTTTGACCGAGGGCAAGCGAGACTTCTTTGTAGCGCTGATTTGCCCTTCCGGCTTGCTTGGTTGGCCAAAAAGGGCGTATGCGTTTTTTCCTGAATATATTCAGGAAAAAACGCATACGCCCTTTTTGGCCAAGGGCATCATTGTCAACGTTTTGCCGCTTTTCATGTGCTTTAAAGGCGAGTCGAATCTACCTCCTGAAATCTGTTTCCGGCAAATCTGCCTTGCTTTCAAATCCTCTTCGTTGCCTTCCCTCAATATATTTGTGGACGAGAGTTCTCATTTATAACTCTGCACGTTTGTGAATTGCAGTGCCCCTGAGCTCCATTTGTCTCCTCGCTTTTTTGGGAGCTGGCCGCAAAAGCGCAGGATTGCTTCAGGCCCTATTTTGGTTCTGGGGGGCAGGCTGAGCCTGTGGTTCATTCTTCTTCCTGATGGGAAAATGGAGTGACCTGTCCCTGTCCCAACACCTAGGGCTAGTCTTTCGTTGGTTCCCCGTCTTCCCGTTCATCCTCAGGACAAATTGCAACCTGGACGAAACAGTAGGTTAAAGGTGCTGATTCTCCAAGTAGGGAGATGGTTAGTCAAGCGGCTGGAATGGCGAACCCGAGCACAAGGAGAGGAGAAATGAGGTGCGTTTTAGAAACCTTTCCCGATCTCACGGCATACCATCTTCTGGGTTTCCCATGCATGTTTTGATGTATGAAGATGCCCTTGTACCTGGAGATTTGAGACCCATGGGGTGGGTACCCCGCGGTATTATTTTAAAGTATCTGCATTTGCTCACCCAACCTCACCAATCCTCTCAGCCCCAAGAGTGTCCAGCCTTATGTCTCATCCAGCTGTGGGTCTAGATATGGTCAATCCAGGTTGCATCAGAGACCCTGAACGGATTTTGTAAGAATTTCTCTCTCTTTCACTGTCTTTGCTTTGTGGGTTTTTTAAAGTAATGTATGTTTAGAATGGGGTTTGGCTGCTTTTCCCTGCTGTGTTTATGCCGCTTTACACCCTCTTGATTCACTTGCAGAGAGATATCGATACATAGGTTTTCAGATTCATACTAGTCAGATATATTCTTGTGCGGTGACTAGGGGGTGTTGAGTCCAGTTCACTGAGCAGGGAGTAGGCCTTGTCTATTACATATTTGGCTTATGGAGCGGTGTCTGAGCTAATTTCAAACCCTTGTTTTATGCATCACCCCACCTCACCTTTCCCGTTAAGCAGCCATAGTGTGTCTTCTAAAGGTGTGCCTCTGTTCTGTTTTGTAATTCAGTTCAAGTGTAGCGATTTTGACATTCCCTCTATAAGCGATATCTTAGGATAAGTGTCTTTTTCTGTGTGACTTATTTCACTTAGAATCATCGTACCTAAATCCACTCATCATGCTGCTAACTAACCTTATGACATTGATTTCATGGCTGAGTGATATTCCATTGTGCCAAGTACCACCATTTCTTTATCCATTTTTCTCTTTCCTGGGATATTGAAGGTGTACCGAAGCGGAGGTTCTTGGAAACAGAGCAGCCGTAAACTTTAGGGTGCCTGTGTCTTGTTGATTTTTAGTTTTCCCAATTTATACGCCCATGAGTGGAAGTGCCCTATGCTCTCTACGCTGTGTTTATTACTTGTTTCAGGACACACCGTACTCTTCTCCAGAGTGCCTGTTGGCAATTTATATCCCGCCCATCAGCGTAGCAAGGCTCCCATGTCTCCATGGCCTGTCCTGCTTTTCTGGTTTTTACTGTTTGTTCAGCATGGCCCTTTTGACCGAGGGCAAGCGAGACTTCTTTGTAGCGCTGATTTGCCCTTCCGGCTTGCTTGGTTGGCCAAAAAGGGCGTATGCGTTTTTTCCTGAATATATTCAGGAAAAAACGCATACGCCCTTTTTGGCCAAGGGCATCATTGTCAACGTTTTGCCGCTTTTCATGTGCTTTAAAGGCGAGTTGAATCTACCTCCTGAAATCTGTTTCCTGCAAATCTGCCTTGCTTTCAAATCCTCTTCGTTGCCTTCCCTCAATATATTTGTGGACGAGAGTTCTCATTTATAACTCTGCACGTTTGTGAATTGCAGTGCCCCTGAGCTCCATTTGTCTCCTCGCTTTTTTGGGAGCTGGCCGCAAAAGCGCAGGATTGCTTCAGGCCCTATTTTGGTTCTGGGGGGCAGGCTGAGCCTGTGGTTCATTCTTCTTCCTGATGGGAAAATGGAGTGACCTATGCCTGTCCCAACACCTAGGGCTCGTCTCTCGTTGGTTCCGCGTCTTCCCGTTCATCCTCAGGACAAATTGCAACCTGTACAATCAGGAGGTTAAAGGTGCTGATTCTCCAAGTAGGGAGATGGTTAGTCAAGCGGCTGGAATGGCGAACCCGAGCACAAGGAGAGGAGAAATGAGGTGCGTTTTAGAAACCTTTCCCGATCTCATGGCATACCATCTTCTGGGTTTCCCATGCATGTTTTGATGTAGGAAGATTCCCTTGTACCTGGAGATTTGAGACCCATGGGGTGTGTTCCCCGCAGTGTTACTTTAAAGTATCTGCATTTGCTCACCCAACCTCACCAACCCTCTCAGCCCCAAGAATGTCCAGCCTTATGTCTCATCCAGCTGTGGGTCTTGATATGGTCAATCCAGGTTGCATCATAGACCCTGAACGGATTTTGTAAGAATTTCTCTCTCTTTCACTGTCTTTGTTTTGTGGGTTTTTTAAAGTAATTTATGTTTAGAATCGGGCTTGGCTGCTTTTCCCTGCTGTGTTGATGCCGCTTTACACCCTCTTGATTCACTTGCAGAGAGATATCGATACATAGGTTTTCAGATTCTTACTAGTCAGATATATTCTTGTGCGGTGACTAGGGGGTGTTGAGTCCAGTTCACTGAGCAGGGAGTAGGCCTTGTCTATTACATATTTGGCTTATGGAGCGGTGTCTGAGCTAATTTCAAACCCTTGTTTTATGCATCACCCCACCTCACCTTTCCCGTTAAGCAGCCATAGTGTGTCTTCTAAAGGTGTGACTCTGTTCTGTTTTGTAATTCAGTTCAAGTGTAGCGATTTTGACATTCCCTCTATAAGCGATATCTTAGGATAAGTGTCTTTTTCTGTGTGACTTATTTCACTTAGAATCATCATACCTAAATCCACTCATCATGCTGCAAACTAGCCTTATGACATTGATTTCATGGCTGAGTGATATTCCATTGTGCCAAGTACCACCATTTCTTTATCCATTTTTCTCTTTCCTGGGATATTGAAGGTGTGCCGAAGCGGAGGTTCTTGGAAACAGAGCAGCCGTAAACTTTAGGGTGCCTGTGTCTTGTTGATTTTTAGTTTTCCCAATTTATACGCCCATGAGTGGAAGTGCCCTATGCTCTCTACGCTGTGTTTATTACTTGTTTCAGGACACACCGTACTCTTCTCCAGAGTGCCTGTTGGCAATTTATATCCCGCCCATCAGCGTAGCAAGGCTCCCATGTCTCCATGGCCTGTCCTGCTTTTCTGGTTTTTAAACTTTGTTCAGCATGGCCCTTTTGACCGAGGGCAAGCGAGACTTCTTTGTAGCACTGATTTGCCCTTCCGGCTTGCTTGGTTGGCCAAAAAGGGCGTATGCGTTTTTTCCTGAATATATTCAGGAAAAAACGCATACGCCCTTTTTGGCCAAGGGCATCATTGTCAACGTTTTGCCGCTTTTCATGTTCTTTAAAGGCGAGTCGAATCTACCTCCTGAAATCTGTTTCCGGCAAATCTGCCTTGCTTTCAAATCCTCTTCGTTGCCTTCCCTCAATATATTTGTGGACGAGAGTTCTCATTTATAACTCTGCACGTTTGTGAATTGCAGTGCCCCTGAGCTCCATTTGTCTCCTCGCTTTTTTGGGAGCTGGCCGCAAAAGCGCAGGATTGCTTCAGGCCCTATTTTGGTTCTGGGGGGCAGGCTGAGCCTGTGGTTCATTCTTCTTCCTGATGGGAAAATGGAGTGACCTGTGCCTGTCCCAACACCTAGGGCTAGTCTTTCGTTGGTTCCCCGTCTTCCCGTTCATCCTCAGGACAAATTGCAACCTGGACGAAACAGTAGGTTAAAGGTGCTGATTCTCCAAGTAGGGAGATGGTTAGTCAAGCGGCTGGAATGGCGAACCCGAGCACAAGGAGAGGAGAAATGAGGTGCGTTTTAGAAACCTTTCCCGATCTCACGGCATACCATCTTCTGGGTTTCCCATGCATGTTTTGATGTAGGAAGATTCCCTTGTACCTGGAGATTTGAGACCCATGAGGTGGGTACCCCGCGGTATTACTTTAAAGTATCTGCATTTGCTCACCCAACCTCACCAATCCTCTCAGCCCCAAGAGTGTCCAGCCTTATGTCTCATCCAGCTGTGGGTCTAGATATGGTCAATCCAGGTTGCATCAGAGACCCTGAACGGATTTTGTAAGAATTTCTCTCTCTTTCACTGTCTTTGCTTTGTGGGTTTTTTAAAGTAATGTATGTTTAGAATGGGGTTTGGCTGCTTTTCCCTGCTGTGTTTATGCCGCTTTACACCCTCTTGATTCACTTGCCGAGAGATATCGATACATAGGTTTTCAGATTCATACTAGTCAGATATATTCTTGTGCGGTGACTAGGGGGTGTTGAGTCCAGTTCACTGAGCAGGGAGTAGGCCTTGTCTATTACATATTTGGCTTATGGAGCGGTGTCTGAGCTAATTTCAAACCCTTGTTTTATGCATCACCCCACCTCACCTTTCCCGTTAAGCAGCCATTGTGTGTCTTCTAAAGGTGTGACTCTGTTCTGTTTTGTAATTCAGTTCAAGTGTAGCGATTTTGACATTCCCTCTATAAGCGATATCTTAGGATAAGTGTCTTTTTCTGTGTGACTTATTTCACTTAGAATCATCGTACCTAAATCCACTCATCATGCTGCTAACTAGCCTTATGACATTGATTTCATGGCTGAGTGATATTCCATTGTGCCAAGTACCACCATTTCTTTATCCATTTTTCTCTTTCCTGGGATATTGAAGGTGTACCGAAGTGGAGGTTCTTGGAAACAGAGCAGCCGTAAACTTTAGGGTGCCTGTGTCATGTTGATTTTTAGTTTTCCCAATTTACACGCCCTTGAGTGGAAGTGCCCTATGCTCTCTACGCTGTGTTTATTACTTGTTTCAGGACACACCGTACTCTTCTCCAGAGTGCCTGTTGGCAATTTACATCCCGCCCATCAGCGTAGCAAGGCTCCCATGTCTCCATGGCCTGTCCTGCTTTTCTGGTTTTTACACTTTGTTCAGCATGGCCCTTTTGACCGAGGGCAAGCGAGACTTCTTTGTAGCGCTGATTTGCCCTTCCGGCTTGCTTGGTTGGCCAAAAAGGGCGTATGCGTTTTTTCCTGAATATATTCAGGAAAAAACGCATACGCCCTTTTTGGCCAAGGGCATCATTGTCAACGTTTTGCCGCTTTTCATGTGCTTTAAAGGCGAGTCGAATCTACCTCCTGAAATCTGTTTCCTGCAAATCTGCCTTGCATTCAAATCCTCTTCGTTGCCTTCCCTCAATATATTTGTGGACGAGAGTTCTCATTTATAACTCTGCACGTTTGTGAATTGCAGTGCCCCTGAGCTCCATTTGTCTCCTCGCTTTTTAGGGAGCTGGCCGCAAAAGCGCAGGATTGCTTCAGGCCCTATTTTGGTTCTGGGGGGCAGGCTGAGCCTGTGGTTCATTCTTCTTCCTGATGGGCAAATGGAGTGACCTGTGCCTGTCCCAACACCTAGGGCTAGTCTTTCGTTGGTTCCCCGTCTTCCCGTTCATCCTCAGGACAAATTGCAACCTGGACGAAACAGTAGGTTAAAGGTGCTGATTCTCCAAGTAGGGAGATGGTTAGTCAAGCGGCTGGAATGGCGAACCCGAGCACAAGGAGAGGAGAAATGAGGTGCGTTTTAGAAACCTTTCCCGATCTCACGGCATACCATCTTCTGGGTTTCCCATGCATGTTTTGATGTAGGAAGATTCCCTTGTACCTGGAGATTTGAGACCCATGGGGTGGGTACCCCGCGGTATTATTTTAAAGTATCTGCATTTGCTCACCCAACCTCACCAATCCTCTCAGCCCCAAGAGTGTCCAGCCTTATGTCTCATCCAGCTGTGGGTCTAGATATGGTCAATCCAGGTTGCATCAGAGACCCTGAACGGATTTTGTAAGAATTTCTCTCTCTTTCACTGTCTTTGCTTTGTGGGTTTTTTAAAGTAATGTATGCTTAGAATGGGGTTTGGCTGCTTTTCCCTGCTGTGTTTATGCCGCTTTACACCCTCTTGATTCACTTGCAGAGAGATATCGATACATAGGTTTTCAGATTCATACTAGTCAGATATATTCTTGTGCGGTGACTAGGGGGTGTTGAGTCCAGTTCACTGAGCAGGGAGTAGGCCTTGTCTATTACATATTTGGCTTATGGAGCGGTGTCTGAGCTAATTTCAAACCCTTGTTTTATGCATCACCCCACCTCACCTTTCCCGTTAAGCAGCCATAGTGTGTCTTCTAAAGGTGTGACTCTGTTCTGTTTTGTAATTCAGTTCAAGTGTAGCGATTTTGACATTCCCTCTATAAGCGATATCTTAGGATAAGTGTCTTTTTCTGTGTGACTTATTTCACTTAGAATCATCGTACCTAAATCCACTCATCATGCTGCTAACTAGCCTTATGACATTGATTTCATGGCTGAGTGATATTCCATTGTGCCAAGTACCGCCATTTCTTTATCCATTTTTCTCTTTCCTGGGATATTGAAGGTGTACCGAAGTGGAGGTTCTTGGAAACAGAGCAGCCGTAAACTTTAGGGTGCCTGTGTCTTGTTGATTTTTAGTTTTCCCAATTTATACGCCCTTGAGTGGAAGTGCCCTATGCTCTCTACGCTGTGTTTATTACTTGTTTCAGGACACACCGTACTCTTCTCCAGAGTGCCTGTTGGCAATTTACATCCCGCCCATCAGTGTAGCAAGGCTCCCATGTCTCCATGGCCTGTCCTGCTTTTCTGGTTTTTACACTTTGTTCAGCATGGCCCTTTTGACCGAGGGCAAGCGAGACTTCTTTGTAGCGCTGATTTGCCCTTCCGGCTTGCTTGGTTGGCCAAAAAGGGCGTATGCGTTTTTTCCTGAATATATTCAGGAAAAAACGCATACGCCCTTTTTGGCCAAGGGCATCATTGTCAACGTTTTGCCGCTTTTCATGTGCTTTAAAGGCGAGTCGAATCTACCTCCTGAAATCTGTTTCCTGCAAATCTGCCTTGCTTTCAAATCCTCTTCGTTGCCTTCCCGCAATATATTTGTGGACGAGAGTTCTCATTTATAACTCTGCACGTTTGTGAATTGCAGTGCCCCTGAGCTCCATTTGTCTCCTCGCTTTTTTGGGAGCTGGCCGCAAAAGCGCAGGATTGCTTCAGGCCCTATTTTGGTTCTGGGGGCAGGCTGAGCCTGTGGTTCATTCTTCTTCCTGATGGGCAAATGGAGTGTCCTGTGCCTGTCCCAACACCTAGGGCTAGTCTTTCGTTGGTTCCCCGTCTTCCCGTTCATCCTCAGGACAAATTGCAACCTGGACAAAACAGTAGGTTAAGGGTGCTGATTCTCCAAGTAGGGAGATGGTTAGTCAAGCGGCTGGAATGGCGATCCCGAGCACAAGGAGAGGAGAAATGAGGTGCGTTTTAGAAACCTTTCCCGATCTCACGGCATACCATCTTCTGGGTTTCCCATGCATGTTTTGATGTAGGAAGATTCCCTTGTACCTGGAGATTTGAGACCCATGGGTGGGTACCCCGCGGTATTATTTTAAAGTATCTGCATTTGCTCACCCAACCTCACCAATCCTCTCAGCCCCAAGAGTGTCCAGCCTTATGTCTCATCCAGCTGTGGGTCTAGATATGGTCAATCCAGGTTTGCATCAGAGACCCTGAACGGATTTTGTAAGAATTTCTCTCTCTTTCACTGTCTTTGCTTTGTGGGTTTTTTAAAGTAATGTATGTTTAGAATGGGGTTTGGCTGCTTTTCCCTGCTGTGTTTATGCCGCTTTACACCCTCTTGATTCACTTGCAGAGAGATATCGATACATAGGTTTTCAGATTCATACTAGTCAGATATATTCTTGTGCGGTGACTAGGGGGTGTTGAGTCCAGTTCACTGAGCAGGGAGTAGGCCTTGTCTATTACATATTTGGCTTATGGAGCGGTGTCTGAGCTAATTTCAAACCCTTGTTTTATGCATCACCCCACCTCACCTTTCCGTTAAGCAGCCATAGTGTGTCTTCTAAAGGTGTGACTCTGTTCTGTTTTGTAATTCAGTTCAAGTGTAGCGATTTTGACATTCCCTCTATAAGCGATATCTTAGGATAAGTGTCTTTTTCTGTGTGACTTATTTCACTTAGAATCATCGTACCTAAATTCACTCATCATGCTGCTAACTAACCTTATGACATTGATTTCATGGCTGAGTGATATTCCATTGTGCCAAGTACCACCATTTCTTTATCCATTTTTCTCTTTCCTGGGATATTGAAGGTGTACCGAAGCGGAGGTTCTTGGAAACAGAGCAGCCGTAAACTTTAGGGTGCCTGTGTCTTGTTGATTTTTAGTTTTCCCAATTTATACGCCCATGAGTGGAAGTGCCCTATGCTCTCTACGCTGTGTTTATTACTTGTTTCAGGACACACCGTACTCTTCTCCAGAGTGCCTGTTGGCAATTTATATCCCGCCCATCAGCGTAGCAAGGCTCCCATGTCTCCATGGCCTGTCCTGCTTTTCTGGTTTTTACTGTTTGTTCAGCATGGCCCTTTTGACCGAGGGCAAGCGAGACTTCTTTGTAGCGCTGATTTGCCCTTCCGGCTTGCTTGGTTGGCCAAAAAGGGCGTATGCGTTTTTTCCTGAATATATTCAGGAAAAAACGCATACGCCCTTTTTGGCCAAGGGCATCATTGTCAACGTTTTGCCGCTTTTCATGTGCTTTAAAGGCGAGTCGAATCTACCTCCTGAAATCTGTTTCCGGCAAATCTGCCTTGCTTTCAAATCCTCTTCGTTGCCTTCCCTCAATATATTTGTGGACGAGAGTTCTCATTTATAACTCTGCACGTTTGTGAATTGCAGTGCCCCTGAGCTCCATTTGTCTCCTCGCTTTTTTGGGAGCTGGCCGCAAAAGCGCAGGATTGCTTCAGGCCCTATTTTGGTTCTGGGGGGCAGGCTGAGCCTGTGGTTCATTCTTCTTCCTGATGGGAAAATGGAGTGACCTGTCCCTGTCCCAACACCTAGGGCTAGTCTTTCGTTGGTTCCCCGTCTTCCCGTTCATCCTCAGGACAAATTGCAACCTGGACGAAACAGTAGGTTAAAGGTGCTGATTCTCCAAGTAGGGAGATGGTTAGTCAAGCGGCTGGAATGGCGAACCCGAGCACAAGGAGAGGAGAAATGAGGTGCGTTTTAGAAACCTTTCCCGATCTCACGGCATACCATCTTCTGGGTTTCCCATGCATGTTTTGATGTATGAAGATGCCCTTGTACCTGGAGATTTGAGACCCATGGGGTGGGTACCCCGCGGTATTATTTTAAAGTATCTGCATTTGCTCACCCAACCTCACCAATCCTCTCAGCCCCAAGAGTGTCCAGCCTTATGTCTCATCCAGCTGTGGGTCTAGATATGGTCAATCCAGGTTGCATCAGAGACCCTGAACGGATTTTGTAAGAATTTCTCTCTCTTTCACTGTCTTTGCTTTGTGGGTTTTTTAAAGTAATGTATGTTTAGAATGGGGTTTGGCTGCTTTTCCCTGCTGTGTTTATGCCGCTTTACACCCTCTTGATTCACTTGCAGAGAGATATCGATACATAGGTTTTCAGATTCATACTAGTCAGATATATTCTTGTGCGGTGACTAGGGGGTGTTGAGTCCAGTTCACTGAGCAGGGAGTAGGCCTTGTCTATTACATATTTGGCTTATGGAGCGGTGTCTGAGCTAATTTCAAACCCTTGTTTTATGCATCACCCCACCTCACCTTTCCCGTTAAGCAGCATAGTGTGTCTTCTAAAGGTGTGACTCTGTTCTGTTTTGTAATTCAGTTCAAGTGTAGCGATTTTGACATTCCCTCTATAAGCGATATCTTAGGATAAGTGTCTTTTTCTGTGTGACTTATTTCACTTAGAATCATCGTACCTAAATCCACTCATCATGCTGCTAACTAGCCTTATGACATTGATTTCATGGCTGAGTGATATTCCATTGTGCCAAGTACCACCATTTCTTTATCCATTTTTCTCTTTCCTGGGATATTGAAGGTGTACCGAAGTGGAGGTTCTTGGAAACAGAGCAGCCGTAAACTTTAGGGTGCCTGTGTCTTGTTGATTTTTAGTTTTCCCAATTTATACGCCCTTGAGTGGAAGTGCCCTATGCTCTCTACGCTGTGTTTATTACTTGTTTCAGGACACACCGTACTCTTCTCCAGAGTGCCTGTTGGCAATTTACATCCCGCCCATCAGCGTAGTAAGGCTCCCATGTCTCCATGGCCTGTCCTGCTTTTCTGGTTTTTACACTTTGTTCAGCATGGCCCTTTTGACCGAGGGCAAGCGAGACTTCTTTGTAGCGCTGATTTGCCCTTCCGGCTTGCTTGGTTGGCCAAAAAGGGCGTATGCGTTTTTTCCTGAATATATTCAGGAAAAAACGCATACGCCCTTTTTGGCCAAGGGCATCATTGTCAACGTTTTGCCGCTTTTCATGTGCTTTAAAGGCGAGTCGAATCTACCTCCTGAAATCTGTTTCCTGCAAATCTGCCTTGCTTTCAAATCCTCTTCGTTGCCTTCCCGCAATATATTTGTGGACGAGAGTTCTCATTTATAACTCTGCACGTTTGTGAATTGCAGTGCCCCTGAGCTCCATTTGTCTCCTCGCATTTTTGGGAGCTGGCCGCAAAAGCGCAGGATTGCTTCAGGCCCTATTTTGGTTCTGGGGGGCAGGCTGAGCCTGTGGTTCATTCTTCTTCCTGATGGGCAAATGGAGTGACCTGTGCCTGTCCCAACACCTAGGGCTAGTCTTTCGTTGGTTCCCCGTCTTCCCGTTCATCCTCAGGACAAATTGCAACCTCGACGAAACAGTAGGTTAAGGGTGCTGATTCTCCAAGTAGGGAGATGGTTAGTCAAGCGGCTGGAATGGCGAACCCGAGCACAAGGAGAGGAGAAATGAGGTGCGTTTTAGAAACCTTTCCCGATCTCACGGCATACCATCTTCTGGGTTTCCCATGCATGTTTTGATGTAGGAAGATTCCCTTGTACCTGGAGATTTGAGACCCATGGGGTGGGTACCCCGCGGTATTATTTTAAAGTATCTGCATTTGCTCACCCAACCTCACCAATCCTCTCAGCCCCAAGAGTGTCCAGCCTTATGTCTCATCCAGCTGTGGGTCTAGATATGGTCAATCCAGGTTTGCATCAGAGACCCTGAACGGATTTTGTAACAATTTCTCTCTCTTTCACTGTCTTTGCTTTGTGGGTTTTTTAAAGTAATGTATGTTTAGAATGGGGTTTGGCTGCTTTTCCCTGCTGTGTTTATGCCGCTTTACACCCTCTTGATTCACTTGCAGAGAGATATCGATACATAGGTTTTCAGATTCATACTAGTCAGATATATTCTTGTGCGGTGACTAGGGGGTGTTGAGTCCAGTTCACTGAGCAGGGAGTAGGCCTTGTCTATTACATATTTGGCTTATGGAGCGGTGTCTGAGCTAATTTCAAACCCTTGTTTTATGCATCACCCCACCTCACCTTTCCCGTTAAGCAGCCATAGTGTGTCTTCTAAAGGTGTGACTCTGTTCTGTTTTGTAATTCAGTTCAAGTGTAGCGATTTTGACATTCCCTCTATAAGCGATATCTTAGGATAAGTGTCTTTTTCTGTGTGACTTATTTCACTTAGAATCATCGTACCTAAATCCACTCATCATGCTGCTAAGTAGCCTTATGACATTGATTTCATGGCTGAGTGATATTCCATTGTGCCAAGTACCACCATTTCTTTATCCATTTTTCTCTTTCCTGGGATATTGAAGGTGTACCGAAGCGGAGGTTCTTGGAAACAGAGCAGCCGTAAACTTTAGGGTGCCTGTGTCTTGTTGATTTTTAGTTTTCCCAATTTATACGCCCATGAGTGGAAGTGCCCTATGCTCTCTACGCTGTGTTTATTACTTGTTTCAGGACACACCGTACTCTTCTCCAGAGTGCCTGTTGGCAATTTATATCCCGCCCATCAGCGTAGCAAGGCTCCCATGTCTCCATGGCCTGTCCTGCTTTTCTGGTTTTTACTGTTTGTTCAGCATGGCCCTTTTGACCGAGGGCAAGCGAGACTTCTTTGTAGCGCTGATTTGCCCTTCCGGCTTGCTTGGTTGGCCAAAAAGGGCGTATGCGTTTTTTCCTGAATATATTCAGGAAAAAACGCATACGCCCTTTTTGGCCAAGGGCATCATTGTCAACGTTTTGCCGCTTTTCATGTGCTTTAAAGGCGAGTTGAATCTACCTCCTGAAATCTGTTTCCTGCAAATCTGCCTTGCTTTCAAATCCTCTTCGTTGCCTTCCCTCAATATATTTGTGGACGAGAGTTCTCATTTACAACTCTGCACGTTTGTGAATTGCAGTGCCCCTGAGCTCCATTTGTCTCCTCGCTTTTTTGGGAGCTGGCCGCAAAAGCGCAGGATTGCTTCAGGCCCTATTTTGGTTCTGGGGGGCAGGCTGAGCCTGTGGTTCATTCTTCTTCCTGATGGGAAAATGGAGTGACCTATGCCTGTCCCAACACCTAGGGCTCGTCTCTCGTTGGTTCCGCGTCTTCCCGTTCATCCTCAGGACAAATTGCAACCTGTACAATCAGGAGGTTAAAGGTGCTGATTCTCCAAGTAGGGAGATGGTTAGTCAAGCGGCTGGAATGGCGAACCCGAGCACAAGGAGAGGAGAAATGAGGTGCGTTTTAGAAACCTTTCCCGATCTCATGGCATACCATCTTCTGGGTTTCCCATGCATGTTTTGATGTAGGAAGATTCCCTTGTACCTGGAGATTTGAGACCCATGGGGTGTGTTCCCCGCAGTGTTACTTTAAAGTATCTGCATTTGCTCACCCAACCTCACCAACCCTCTCAGCCCCAAGAATGTCCAGCCTTATGTCTCATCCAGCTGTGGGTCTTGATATGGTCAATCCAGGTTGCATCATAGACCCTGAACGGATTTTGTAAGAATTTCTCTCTCTTTCACTGTCTTTGTTTTGTGGGTTTTTTAAAGTAATTTATGTTTAGAATCGGGCTTGGCTGCTTTTCCCTGCTGTGTTGATGCCGCTTTACACCCTCTTGATTCACTTGCAGAGAGATATCGATACATAGGTTTTCAGATTCTTACTAGTCAGATATATTCTTGTGCGGTGACTAGGGGGTGTTGAGTCCAGTTCACTGAGCAGGGAGTAGGCCTTGTCTATTACATATTTGGCTTATGGAGCGGTGTCTGAGCTAATTTCAAACCCTTGTTTTATGCATCACCCCACCTCACCTTTCCCGTTAAGCAGCCATAGTGTGTCTTCTAAAGGTGTGACTCTGTTCTGTTTTGTAATTCAGTTCAAGTGTAGCGATTTTGACATTCCCTCTATAAGCGATATCTTAGGATAAGTGTCTTTTTCTGTGTGACTTATTTCACTTAGAATCATCATACCTAAATCCACTCATCATGCTGCAAACTAGCCTTATGACATTGATTTCATGGCTGAGTGATATTCCATTGTGCCAAGTACCACCATTTCTTTATCCATTTTTCTCTTTCCTGGGATATTGAAGGTGTACCGAAGCGGAGGTTCTTGGAAACAGAGCAGCCGTAAACTTTAGGGTGCCTGTGTCTTGTTGATTTTTAGTTTTCCCAATTTATACGCCCATGAGTGGAAGTGCCCTATGCTCTCTACGCTGTGTTTATTACTTGTTTCAGGACACACCGTACTCTTCTCCAGAGTGCCTGTTGGCAATTTATATCCCGCCCATCAGCGTAGCAAGGCTCCCATGTCTCCATGGCCTGTCCTGCTTTTCTGGTTTTTAAACTTTGTTCAGCATGGCCCTTTTGACCGAGGGCAAGCGAGACTTCTTTGTAGCACTGATTTGCCCTTCCGGCTTGCTTGGTTGGCCAAAAAGGGCGTATGCGTTTTTTCCTGAATATATTCAGGAAAAAACGCATACGCCCTTTTTGGCCAAGGGCATCATTGTCAACGTTTTGCCGCTTTTCATGTTCTTTAAAGGCGAGTCGAATCTACCTCCTGAAATCTGTTTCCGGCAAATCTGCCTTGCTTTCAAATCCTCTTCGTTGCCTTCCCTCAATATATTTGTGGACGAGAGTTCTCATTTATAACTCTGCACGTTTGTGAATTGCAGTGCCCCTGAGCTCCATTTGTCTCCTCGCTTTTTTGGGAGCTGGCCGCAAAAGCGCAGGATTGCTTCAGGCCCTATTTTGGTTCTGGGGGGCAGGCTGAGCCTGTGGTTCATTCTTCTTCCTGATGGGAAAATGGAGTGACCTGTGCCTGTCCCAACACCTAGGGCTAGTCTTTCGTTGGTTCCCCGTCTTCCCGTTCATCCTCAGGACAAATTGCAACCTGGACGAAACAGTAGGTTAAAGGTGCTGATTCTCCAAGTAGGGAGATGGTTAGTCAAGCGGCTGGAATGGCGAACCCGAGCACAAGGAGAGGAGAAATGAGGTGCGTTTTAGAAACCTTTCCCGATCTCACGGCATACCATCTTCTGGGTTTCCCATGCATGTTTTGATGTAGGAAGATTCCCTTGTACCTGGAGATTTGAGACCCATGAGGTGGGTACCCCGCGGTATTACTTTAAAGTATCTGCATTTGCTCACCCAACCTCACCAATCCTCTCAGCCCCAAGAGTGTCCAGCCTTATGTCTCATCCAGCTGTGGGTCTAGATATGGTCAATCCAGGTTGCATCAGAGACCCTGAACGGATTTTGTAAGAATTTCTCTCTCTTTCACTGTCTTTGCTTTGTGGGTTTTTTAAAGTAATGTATGTTTAGAATGGGGTTTGGCTGCTTTTCCCTGCTGTGTTTATGCCGCTTTACACCCTCTTGATTCACTTGCAGAGAGATATCGATACATAGGTTTTCAGATTCATACTAGTCAGATATATTCTTGTGCGGTGACTAGGGGGTGTTGAGTCCAGTTCACTGAGCAGGGAGTAGGCCTTGTCTATTACATATTTGGCTTATGGAGCGGTGTCTGAGCTAATTTCAAACCCTTGTTTTATGCATCACCCCACCTCACCTTTCCCGTTAAGCAGCCATTGTGTGTCTTCTAAAGGTGTGACTCTGTTCTGTTTTGTAATTCAGTTCAAGTGTAGCGATTTTGACATTCCCTCTATAAGCGATATCTTAGGATAAGTGTCTTTTTCTGTGTGACTTATTTCACTTAGAATCATCGTACCTAAATCCACTCATCATGCTGCTAACTAGCCTTATGACATTGATTTCATGGCTGAGTGATATTCCATTGTGCCAAGTACCACCATTTCTTTATCCATTTTTCTCTTTCCTGGGATATTGAAGGTGTACCGAAGTGGAGGTTCTTGGAAACAGAGCAGCCGTAAACTTTAGGGTGCCTGTGTCTTGTTGATTTTTAGTTTTCCCAATTTATACGCCCTTGAGTGGAAGTGACCTATGCTCTCTACGCTGTGTTTATTACTTGTTTCAGGACACACCGTACTCTTCTCCAGAGTGCCTGTTGGCAATTTACATCCCGCCCATCAGCGTAGCAAGGCTCCCATGTCTCCATGGCCTGTCCTGCTTTTCTGGTTTTTACACTTTGTTCAGCATGGCCCTTTTGACCGAGGGCAAGCGAGACTTCTTTGTAGCGCTGATTTGCCCTTCCGGCTTGCTTGGTTGGCCAAAAAGGGCGTATGCGTTTTTTCCTGAATATATTCAGGAAAAAACGCATACGCCCTTTTTGGCCAAGGGCATCATTGTCAACGTTTTGCCGCTTTTCATGTGCTTTAAAGGCGAGTCGAATCTACCTCCTGAAATCTGTTTCCTGCAAATCTGCCTTGCTTTCAAATCCTCTTCGTTGCCTTCCCTCAATATATTTGTGGACGAGAGTTCTCATTTATAACTCTGCACGTTTGTGAATTGCAGTGCCCCTGAGCTCCATTTGTCTCCTCGCTTTTTAGGGAGCTGGCCGCAAAAGCGCAGGATTGCTTCAGGCCCTATTTTGGTTCTGGGGGGCAGGCTGAGCCTGTGGTTCATTCTTCTTCCTGATGGGCAAATGGAGTGACCTGTGCCTGTCCCAACACCTAGGGCTAGTCTTTCGTTGGTTCCCCGTCTTCCCGTTCATCCTCAGGACAAATTGCAACCTGGACGAAACAGTAGGTTAAAGGTGCTGATTCTCCAAGTAGGGAGATGGTTAGTCAAGCGGCTGGAATGGCGAACCCGAGCACAAGGAGAGGAGAAATGAGGTGCGTTTTAGAAACCTTTCCCGATCTCACGGCATACCATCTTCTGGGTTTCCCATGCATGTTTTGATGTAGGAAGATTCCCTTGTACCTGGAGATTTGAGACCCATGGGGTGGGTACCCCGCGGTATTATTTTAAAGTATCTGCATTTGCTCACCCAACCTCACCAATCCTCTCAGCCCCAAGAGTGTCCAGCCTTATGTCTCATCCAGCTGTGGGTCTAGATATGGTCAATCCAGGTTGCATCAGAGACCCTGAACGGATTTTGTAAGAATTTCTCTCTCTTTCACTGTCTTTGCTTTGTGGGTTTTTTAAAGTAATGTATGTTTAGAATGGGGTTTGGCTGCTTTTCCCTGCTGTGTTTATGCCGCTTTACACCCTCTTGATTCACTTGCAGAGAGATATCGATACATAGGTTTTCAGATTCATACTAGTCAGATATATTCTTGTGCGGTGACTAGGGGGTGTTGAGTCCAGTTCACTGAGCAGGGAGTAGGCCTTGTCTATTACATATTTGGCTTATGGAGCGGTCTCTGAGCTAATTTCAAACCCTTGTTTTATGCATCACCCCACCTCACCTTTCCCGTTAAGCAGCCATAGTGTGTCTTCTAAAGGTGTGACTCTGTTCTGTTTTGTAATTCAGTTCAAGTGTAGCGATTTTGACATTCCCTCTATAAGCGATATCTTAGGATAAGTGTCTTTTTCTGTGTGACTTATTTCACTTAGAATCATCGTACCTAAATCCACTCAACATGCTGCTAACTAGCCTTATGACATTGATTTCATGGCTGAGTGATATTCCATTGTGCCACGTACCACCATTTCTTTATCCATTTTTCTCTTTCCTGGGATATTGAAGGTGTACCGAAGCGGAGGTTCTTGGAAACAGAGCAGCCGTAAACTTTAGGGTGCCTGTGTCTTGTTGATTTTTAGTTTTCCCAATTTATACGCCCATGAGTGGAAGTGCCCTATGCTCTCTACGCTGTGTTTATTACTTGTTTCAGGACACACCGTACTCTTCTCCAGAGTGCCTGTTGGCAATTTATATCCCGCCCATCAGCGTAGCAAGGCTCCCATGTCTCCATGGCCTGTCCTGCTTTTCTGGTTTTTACTGTTTGTTCAGCATGGCCCTTTTGACCGAGGGCAAGCGAGACTTCTTTGTAGCGCTGATTTGCCCTTCCGGCTTGCTTGGTTGGCCAAAAAGGGCGTATGCGTTTTTTCCTGAATATATTCAGGAAAAAACGCATACGCCCTTTTTGGCCAAGGGCATCATTGTCAACGTTTTGCCGCTTTTCATGTGCTTTAAAGGCGAGTCGAATCTACCTCCTGAAATCTGTTTCCTGCAAATCTGCCTTGCTTTCAAATCCTCTTCGTTGCCTTCCCTCAATATATTTGTGGACGAGAGTTCTCATTTATAACTCTGCACGTTTGTGAATTGCAGTGCCCCTGAGCTCCATTTGTCTCCTCGCTTTTTTGGGAGCTGGCCGCAAAAGCGCAGGATTGCTTCAGGCCCTATTTTGGTTCTGGGGGGCAGGCTGAGCCTGTGGTTCATTCTTCTTCCTGATGGGAAAATGGAGTGACCTATGCCTGTCCCAACACCTAGGGCTCGTCTCTCGTTGGTTCCGCGTCTTCCCGTTCATCCTCAGGACAAATTGCAACCTGTACAATCAGGAGGTTAAAGGTGCTGATTCTCCAAGTAGGGAGATGGTTAGTCAAGTGGCTGGAATGGCGAACCCGAGCACAAGGAGAGGAGAAATGAGGTGCGTTTTAGAAACCTTTCCCGATCTCATGGCATACCATCTTCTGGGTTTCCCATGCATGTTTTGATGTAGGAAGATTCCCTTGTACCTGGAGATTTGAGACCCATGGGGTGTGTTCCCCGCAGTGTTACTTTAAAGTATCTGCATTTGCTCACCCAACCTCACCAACCCTCTCAGCCCCAAGAATGTCCAGCCTTATGTCTCATCCAGCTGTGGGTCTTGATATGGTCAATCCAGGTTGCATCATAGACCCTGAACGGATTTTGTAAGAATTTCTCTCTCTTTCACTGTCTTTGTTTTGTGGGTTTTTTAAAGTAATTTATGTTTAGAATCGGGCTTGGCTGCTTTTCCCTGCTGTGTTGATGCCGCTTTACACCCTCTTGATTCACTTGCAGAGAGATATCGATACATAGGTTTTCAGATTCTTACTAGTCAGATATATTCTTGTGCGGTGACTAGGGGGTGTTGAGTCCAGTTCACTGAGCAGGGAGTAGGCCTTGTCTATTACATATTTGGCTTATGGAGCGGTGTCTGAGCTAATTTCAAACCCTTGTTTTATGCATCACCCCACCTCACCTTTCCCGTTAAGCAGCCATAGTGTGTCTTCTAAAGGTGTGACTCTGTTCTGTTTTGTAATTCAGTTCAAGTGTAGCGATTTTGACATTCCCTCTATAAGCGATATCTTAGGATAAGTGTCTTTTTCTGTGTGACTTATTTCACTTAGAGTCATCGTACCTAAATCCACTCATCATGCTGCTAACTAGCCTTATGACATTGATTTCATGGCTGAGTGATATTCCATTGTGCCAAGTACCACCATTTCTTTATCCATTTTTCTCTTTCCTGGGATATTGAAGGTGTACCGAAGTGGAGGTTCTTGGAAACAGAGCAGCCGTAAACTTTAGGGTGCCTGTGTCTTGTTGATTTTTAGTTTTCCCAATTTATACGCCCTTGAGTGGAAGTGCCCTATGCTCTCTACGCTGTGTTTATTACTTGTTTCAGGACACACCGTACTCTTCTCCAGAGTGCCTGTTGGCAATTTACATCCCGCCCATCAGCGTAGCAAGGCTCCCATGTCTCCATGGCCTGTCCTGCTTTTCTGGTTTTTACTGTTTGTTCAGCATGGCCCTTTTGACCGAGGGCAAGCGAGACTTCTTTGTAGCGCTGATTTGCCCTTCCGGCTTGCTTGGTTGGCCAAAAAGGGCGTATGCGTTTTTTCCTGAATATATTCAGGAAAAAACGCATACGCCCTTTTTGGCCAAGGGCATCATTGTCAACGTTTTGCCGCTTTTCATGTGCTTTAAAGGCGAGTCGAATCTACCTCCTGAAATCTGTTTCCTGCAAATCTGCCTTGCTTTCAAATCCTCTTCGTTGCCTTCCCTCAATATATTTGTGGACGAGAGTTCTCATTTATAACTCTGCACGTTTGTGAATTGCAGTGCCCCTGAGCTCCATTTGTCTCCTCGCTTTTTTGGGAGCTGGCCGCAAAAGCGCAGGATTGCTTCAGGCCCTATTTTGGTTCTGGGGGTCAGGCTGAGCCTGTGGTTCATTCTTCTTCCTGATGGGAAAATGGAGTGACCTATGCCTGTCCCAACACCTAGGGCTCGTCTCTCGTTGGTTCCGCGTCTTCCCGTTCATCCTCAGGACAAATTGCAACCTGTACAATCAGGAGGTTAAAGGTGCTGATTCTCCAAGTAGGGAGATGGTTAGTCAAGCGGCTGGAATGGCGAACCCGAGCACAAGGAGAGGAGAAATGAGGTGCGTTTTAGAAACCTTTCCCGATCTCATGGCATACCATCTTCTGGGTTTCCCATGCATGTTTTGATGTAGGAAGATTCCCTTGTACCTGGAGATTTGAGACCCATGGGGTGTGTTCCCCGCAGTGTTACTTTAAAGTATCTGCATTTGCTCACCCAACCTCACCAACCCTCTCAGCCCCAAGAATGTCCAGCCTTATGTCTCATCCAGCTGTGGGTCTTGATATGGTCAATCCAGGTTGCATCAGAGACCCTGAACGGATTTTGTAAGAATTTCTCTCTCTTTCACTGTCTTTGTTTTGTGGGTTTTTTAAAGTAATTTATGTTTAGAATCGGGCTTGGCTGCTTTTCCCTGCTGTGTTGATGCCGCTTTACACCCTCTTGATTCACTTGCAGAGAGATATCGATACATAGGTTTTCAGATTCTTACTAGTCAGATATATTCTTGTGCGGTGACTAGGGGGTGTTGAGTCCAGTTCACTGAGCAGGGAGTAGGCCTTGTCTATTACATATTTGGCTTATGGAGCGGTGTCTGAGCTAATTTCAAACCCTTGTTTTATGCATCACCCCACCTCACCTTTCCCGTTAAGCAGCCATAGTGTGTCTTCTAAAGGTGTGACTCTGTTCTGTTTTGTAATTCAGTTCAAGTGTAGCGATTTTGACATTCCCTCTATAAGCGATATCTTAGGATAAGTGTCTTTTTCTGTGTGACTTATTTCACTTAGAATCATCGTATCTAAATCCACTCATCATGCTGCTAACTAGCCTTATGACATTGATTTCATGGCTGAGTGATATTCCACTGTGCCAAGTACCACCATTTCTTTATCCATTTTTCTCTTTCCTGGGATATTGAAGGTGTACCGAAGTGGAGGTTCTTGGAAACAGAGCAGCCGTAAACTTTAGGGTGCCTGTGTCTTGTTGATTTTTAGTTTTCCCAATTTATACGCCCTTGAGTGGAAGTGCCCTATGCTCTCTACGCTGTGTTTATTACTTGTTTCAGGACACACCGTACTCTTCTCCAGAGTGCCTGTTGGCAATTTACATCCCGCCCATCAGCGTAGCAAGGCTCCCATGTCTCCATGGCCTGTCCTGCTTTTCTGGTTTTTACACTTTGTTCAGCATGGCCCTTTTGACCGAGGGCAAGCGAGACTTCTTTGTAGCGCTGATTTGCCCTTCCGGCTTGCTTGGTTGGCCAAAAAGGGCGTATGCGTTTTTTCCTGAATATATTCAGGAAAAAACGCATACGCCCTTTTTGGCCAAGGGCATCATTGTCAACGTTTTGCCGCTTTTCATGTGCTTTAAAGGCGAGTCGAATCTACCTCCTGAAATCTGTTTCCTGCAAATCTGCCTTGCTTTCAAATCCTCTTCGTTGCCTTCCCTCAATATATTTGTGGACGAGAGTTCTCATTTATAACTCTGCACGTTTGTGAATTGCAGTGCCCCTGAGCTCCATTTGTCTCCTCGCTTTTTTGGGAGCTGGCCGCAAAAGCGCAGGATTGCTTCAGGCCCTATTTTGGTTCTGGGGGGCAGGCTGAGCCTGTGGTTCATTCTTCTTCCTGATGGGAAAATGGAGTGACCTATGCCTGTCCCAACACCTAGGGCTAGTCTTTCGTTGGTTCCCCGTCTTCCCGTTCATCCTCAGGACAAATTGCAACCTGGACGAAACAGTAGGTTAAAGGTGCTGATTCTCCAAGTAGGGAGATGGTTAGTCAAGCGGCTGGAATGGCGAACCCGAGCACAAGGAGAGGAGAAATGAGGTGCGTTTTAGAAACCTTTCCCGATCTCACGGCATACCATCTTCTGGGTTTCCCATGCATGTTTTGATGTAGGAAGATTCCCTTGTACCTGGAGATTTGAGACCCATGGGGTGTGTTCCCCGCAGTGTTACTTTAAAGTATCTGCATTTGCTCACCCAACCTCACCAACCCTCTCAGCCCCAAGAATGTCCAGCCTTATGTCTCATCCAGCTGTGGGTCTTGATATGGTCAATCCAGGTTGCATCATAGACCCTGAACGGATTTTGTAAGAATTTCTCTCTCTTTCACTGTCTTTGTTTTGTGGGTTTTTTAAAGTAATTTATGTTTAGAATCGGGCTTGGCTGCTTTTCCCTGCTGTGTTGATGCCGCTTTACACCCTCTTGATTCACTTGCAGAGAGATATCGATACATAGGTTTTCAGATTCTTACTAGTCAGATATATTCTTGTGCGGTGACTAGGGGGTGTTGAGTCCAGTTCACTGAGCAGGGAGTAGGCCTTGTCTATTACATATTTGGCTTATGGAGCGGTGTCTGAGCTAATTTCAAACCCTTGTTTTATGCATCACCCCACCTCACCTTTCCCGTTAAGCAGCCATAGTGTGTCTTCTAAAGGTGTGACTCTGTTCTGTTTTGTAATTCAGTTCAAGTGTAGCGATTTTGACATTCCCTCTATAAGCGATATCTTAGGATAAGTGTCTTTTTCTGTGTGACTTATTTCACTTAGAGTCATCGTACCTAAATCCACTCATCATGCTGCTAACTAGCCTTATGACATTGATTTCATGGCTGAGTGATATTCCATTGTGCCAAGTACCACCATTTCTTTATCCATTTTTCTCTTTCCTGGGATATTGAAGGTGTACCGAAGTGGAGGTTCTTGGAAACAGAGCAGCCGTAAACTTTAGGGTGCCTGTGTCTTGTTGATTTTTAGTTTTCCCAATTTATACGCCCTTGAGTGGAAGTGCCCTATGCTCTCTACGCTGTGTTTATTACTTGTTTCAGGACACACCGTACTCTTCTCCAGAGTGCCTGTTGGCAATTTACATCCCGCCCATCAGCGTAGCAAGGCTCCCATGTCTCCATGGCCTGTCCTGCTTTTCTGGTTTTTACTGTTTGTTCAGCATGGCCCTTTTGACCGAGGGCAAGCGAGACTTCTTTGTAGCGCTGATTTGCCCTTCCGGCTTGCTTGGTTGGCCAAAAAGGGCGTATGCGTTTTTTCCTGAATATATTCAGGAAAAAACGCATACGCCCTTTTTGGCCAAGGGCATCATTATCAACGTTTTGTCGCTTTTCATGTGCTTTAAAGGCGAGTCGAATCTACCTCCTGAAATCTGTTTCCTGCAAATCTGCCTTGCTTTCAAATCCTCTTCGTTGCCTTCCCTCAATATATTTGTGGACGAGAGTTCTCATTTATAACTCTGCACGTTTGTGAATTGCAGTGCCCCTGAGCTCCATTTGTCTCTTCGCTTTTTGGGGAGCTGGCCGCAAAAGCGCAGGATTGCTTCAGGCCCTATTTTGGTTCTGGGGGGCAGGCTGAGCCTGTGGTTCATTCTTCTTCCTGATGGGAAAATGGAGTGACCTATGCCTGTCCCAACACCTAGGGCTCGTCTCTCGTTGGTTCCGCGTCTTCCCGTTCATCCTCAGGACAAATTGCAACCTGTACAATCAGGAGGTTAAAGGTGCTGATTCTCCAAGTAGGGAGATGGTTAGTCAAGCGGCTGGAATGGCGAACCCGAGCACAAGGAGAGGAGAAATGAGGTGCGTTTTAGAAACCTTTCCCGATCTCATGGCATACCATCTTCTGGGTTTCCCATGCATGTTTTGATGTAGGAAGATTCCCTTGTACCTGGAGATTTGAGACCCATGGGGTGTGTTCCCCGCAGTGTTACTTTAAAGTATCTGCATTTGCTCACCCAACCTCACCAACCCTCTCAGCCCCAAGAATGTCCAGCCTTATGTCTCATCCAGCTGTGGGTCTTGATATGGTCAATCCAGGTTGCATCATAGACCCTGAACGGATTTTGTAAGAATTTCTCTCTCTTTCACTGTCTTTGTTTTGTGGGTTTTTTAAAGTAATTTATGTTTAGAATCGGGCTTGGCTGCTTTTCCCTGCTGTGTTGATGCCGCTTTACACCCTCTTGATTCACTTGCAGAGAGATATCGATACATAGGTTTTCAGATTCTTACTAGTCAGATATATTCTTGTGCGGTGACTAGGGGGTGTTGAGTCCAGTTCACTGAGCAGGGAGTAGGCCTTGTCTATTACATATTTGGCTTATGGAGCGGTGTCTGAGCTAATTTCAAACCCTTGTTTTATGCATCACCCCACCTCACCTTTCCCGTTAAGCAGCCATAGTGTGTCTTCTAAAGGTGTGACTCTGTTCTGTTTTGTAATTCAGTTCAAGTGTAGCGATTTTGACATTCCCTCTATAAGCGATATCTTAGGATAAGTGTCTTTTTCTGTGTGACTTATTTCACTTAGAATCATCGTATCTAAATCCACTCATCATGCTGCTAACTAGCCTTATGACATTGATTTCATGGCTGAGTGATATTCCACTGTGCCAAGTACCACCATTTCTTTATCCATTTTTCTCTTTCCTGGGATATTGAAGGTGTACCGAAGTGGAGGTTCTTGGAAACAGAGCAGCCGTAAACTTTAGGGTGCCTGTGTCTTGTTGATTTTTAGTTTTCCCAATTTATACGCCCATGAGTGGAAGTGCCCTATGCTCTCAACGCTGTGTTTATTACTTGTTTCAGGACACACCGTACTCTTCTCCAGAGTGCCTGTTGGCAATTTACATCCCGCCCATCAGCGTAGCAAGGCTTCCATGTCTCCATGGCCTGTCCTGCTTTTCTGGTTTTTACACTTTGTTCAGCATGGCCCTTTTGACCGAGGGCAAGCGAGACTTCTTTGTAGCGCTGATTTGCCCTTCCGGCTTGCTTGGTTGGCCAAAAAGGGCGTATGCGTTTTTTCCTGAATATATTCAGGAAAAAACGCATACGCCCTTTTTGGCCAAGGGCATCATTGTCAACGTTTTGCCGCTTTTCATGTGCTTTAAAGGCGAGTCGAATCTACCTCCTGAAATCTGTTTCCTGCAAATCTGCCTTGCTTTCAAATCCTCTTCGTTGCCTTCCCTCAATATATTTGTGGACGAGAGTTCTCATTTATAACTCTGCACGTTTGTGAATTGCAGTGCCCCTGAGCTCCATTTGTCTCCTCGCTTTTTTGGGAGCTGGCCGCAAAAGCGCAGGATTGCTTCAGGCCCTATTTTGGTTCTGGGGGGCAGGCTGAGCCTGTGGTTCATTCTTCTTCCTGATGGGCAAATGGAGTGACCTGTGCCTGTCCCAACACCTAGGGCTAGTCTTTCGTTGGTTCCCCGTCTTCCCGTTCATCCTCAGGACAAATTGCAACCTGGACGAAACAGTAGGTTAAAGGTGCTGATTCTCCAAGTAGGGAGATGGTTAGTCAAGCGGCTGGAATGGCGAACCCGAGCACAAGGAGAGGAGAAATGAGGTGCGTTTTAGAAACCTTTCCCGATCTCACGGCATACCATCTTCTGGGTTTCCCATGCATGTTTTGATGTAGGAAGATTCCCTTGTACCTGGAGATTTGAGACCCATGGGGTGGGTACCCCGCGGTATTACTTTAAAGGATCTGCATTTGCTCACCCAACCTCACCAATCCTCTCAGCCCCAAGAGTGTCCAGCCTTATGTCTCATCCAGCTGTGGGTCTAGATATGGTCAATCCAGGTTGCATCAGAGACCCTGAACGGATTTTGTAAGAATTTCTCTCTCTTTCACTGTCTTTGCTTTGTGGGTTTTTTAAAGTAATGTATGTTTAGAATGGGGTTTGGCTGCTTTTCCCTGCTGTGTTGATGCCGCTTTACACCCTCTTGATTCACTTGCAGAGAGATATCGATACATAGGTTTTCAGATTCATACTAGTCAGATATATTCTTGTGCGGTGACTAGGGGGTGTTGAGTCCAGTTCACTGAGCAGGGAGTAGGCCTTGTCTATTACATATTTGGCTTATGGAGCGGTGTCTGAGCTAATTTCAAACCCTTGTTTTATGCATCACCCCACCTCACCTTTCCCGTTAAGCAGCCATAGTGTGTCTTCTAAAGGTGTGACTCTGTTCTGTTTTGTAATTCAGTTCAAGTGTAGCGATTTTGACATTCCCTCTATAAGCGATATCTTAGGATAAGTGTCTTTTTCTGTGTGACTTATTTCACTTAGAGTCATCGTACCTAAATCCACTCATCATGCTGCTAACTAGCCTTATGACATTGATTTCATGGCTGAGTGATATTCCATTGTGCCAAGTACCACCATTTCTTTATCCATTTTTCTCTTTCCTGGGATATTGAAGGTGTACCGAAGTGGAGGTTCTTGGAAACAGAGCAGCCGTAAACTTTAGGGTGCCTGTGTCTTGTTGATTTTTAGTTTTCCCAATTTATACGCCCTTGAGTGGAAGTGCCCTATGCTCTCTACGCTGTGTTTATTACTTGTTTCAGGACACACCGTACTCTTCTCCAGAGTGCCTGTTGGCAATTTACATCCCGCCCATCAGCGTAGCAAGGCTCCCATGTCTCCATGGCCTGTCCTGCTTTTCTGGTTTTTACTGTTTGTTCAGCATGGCCCTTTTGACCGAGGGCAAGCGAGACTTCTTTGTAGCGCTGATTTGCCCTTCCGGCTTGCTTGGTTGGCCAAAAAGGGCGTATGCGTTTTTTCCTGAATATATTCAGGAAAAAACGCATACGCCCTTTTTGGCCAAGGGCATCATTGTCAACGTTTTGCCGCTTTTCATGTGCTTTAAAGGCGAGTCGAATCTACCTCCTGAAATCTGTTTCCTGCAAATCTGCCTTGCTTTCAAATCCTCTTCGTTGCCTTCCCTCAATATATTTGTGGACGAGAGTTCTCATTTATAACTCTGCACGTTTGTGAATTGCAGTGCCCCTGAGCTCCATTTGTCTCCTCGCTTTTTTGGGAGCTGGCCGCAAAAGCGCAGGATTGCTTCAGGCCCTATTTTGGTTCTGGGGGGCAGGCTGAGCCTGTGGTTCATTCTTCTTCCTGATGGGAAAATGGAGTGACCTATGCCTGTCCCAACACCTAGGGCTCGTCTCTCGTTGGTTCCGCGTCTTCCCGTTCATCCTCAGGACAAATTGCAACCTGTACAATCAGGAGGTTAAAGGTGCTGATTCTCCAAGTAGGGAGATGGTTAGTCAAGCGGCTGGAATGGCGAACCCGAGCACAAGGAGAGGAGAAATGAGGTGCGTTTTAGAAACCTTTCCCGATCTCATGGCATACCATCTTCTGGGTTTCCCATGCATGTTTTGATGTAGGAAGATTCCCTTGTACCTGGAGATTTGAGACCCATGGGGTGTGTTCCCCGCAGTGTTACTTTAAAGTATCTGCATTTGCTCACCCAACCTCACCAATCCTCTCAGCCCCAAGAGTGTCCAGCCTTATGTCTCATCCAGCTGTGGGTCTAGATATGGTCAATCCAGGTTGCATCAGAGACCCTGAACGGATTTTGTAAGAATTTCTCTCTCTTTCACTGTCTTTGCTTTGTGGGTTTTTTAAAGTAATGTATGTTTAGAATGGGGTTTGGCTGCTTTTCCCTGCTGTGTTTATGCCGCTTTACACCCTCTTGATTCACTTGCAGAGAGATATCGATACATAGGTTTTCAGATTCATACTAGTCAGATATATTCTTGTGCGGTGACTAGGGGGTGTTGAGTCCAGTTCACTGAGCAGGGAGTAGGCCTTGTCTATTACATATTTGGCTTATGGAGCGGTGTCTGAGCTAATTTCAAACCCTTGTTTTATGCATCACCCCACCTCACCTTTCCCGTTAAGCAGCCATAGTGTGTCTTCTAAAGGTGTGACTCTGTTCTGTTTTGTAATTCAGTTCAAGTGTAGCGATTTTGACATTCCCTCTATAAGCGATATCTTAGGATAAGTGTCTTTTTCTGTGTGACTTATTTCACTTAGAGTCATCGTACCTAAATCCACTCATCATGCTGCTAACTAGCCTTATGACATTGATTTCATGGCTGAGTGATATTCCATTGTGCCAAGTACCACCATTTCTTTATCCATTTTTCTCTTTCCTGGGATATTGAAGGTGTACCGAAGTGGAGGTTCTTGGAAACAGAGCAGCCGTAAACTTTAGGGTGCCTGTGTCTTGTTGATTTTTAGTTTTCCCAATTTATACGCCCTTGAGTGGAAGTGCCCTATGCTCTCTACGCTGTGTTTATTACTTGTTTCAGGACACACCGTACTCTTCTCCAGAGTGCCTGTTGGCAATTTACATCCCGCCCATCAGCGTAGCAAGGCTCCCATGTCTCCATGGCCTGTCCTGCTTTTCTGGTTTTTACTGTTTGTTCAGCATGGCCCTTTTGACCGAGGGCAAGCGAGACTTCTTTGTAGCGCTGATTTGCCCTTCCGGCTTGCTTGGTTGGCCAAAAAGGGCGTATGCGTTTTTTCCTGAATATATTCAGGAAAAAACGCATACGCCCTTTTTGGCCAAGGGCATCATTGTCAACGTTTTGCCGCTTTTCATGTGCTTTAAAGGCGAGTCGAATCTACCTCCTGAAATCTGTTTCCTGCAAATCTGCCTTGCTTTCAAATCCTCTTCGTTGCCTTCCCTCAATATATTTGTGGACGAGAGTTCTCATTTATAACTCTGCACGTTTGTGAATTGCAGTGCCCCTGAGCTCCATTTGTCTCCTCGCTTTTTTGGGAGCTGGCCGCAAAAGCGCAGGATTGCTTCAGGCCCTATTTTGGTTCTGGGGGGCAGGCTGAGCCTGTGGTTCATTCTTCTTCCTGATGGGAAAATGGAGTGACCTATGCCTGTCCCAACACCTAGGGCTCGTCTCTCGTTGGTTCCGCGTCTTCCCGTTCATCCTCAGGACAAATTGCAACCTGTACAATCAGGAGGTTAAAGGTGCTGATTCTCCAAGTAGGGAGATGGTTAGTCAAGCGGCTGGAATGGCGAACCCGAGCACAAGGAGAGGAGAAATGAGGTGCGTTTTAGAAACCTTTCCCGATCTCATGGCATACCATCTTCTGGGTTTCCCATGCATGTTTTGATGTAGGAAGATTCCCTTGTACCTGGAGATTTGAGACCCATGGGGTGTGTTCCCCGCAGTGTTACTTTAAAGTATTTGCATTTGCTCACCCAACCTCACCAACCCTCTCAGCCCCAAGAATGTCCAGCCTTATGTCTCATCCAGCTGTGGGTCTAGATATGGTCAATCCAGGTTGCATCATAGACCCTGAACGGATTTTGTAAGAATTTCTCTCTCTTTCACTGTCTTTGTTTTGTGGGTTTTTTAAAGTAATTTATGTTTAGAATCGGGCTTGGCTGCTTTTCCCTGCTGTGTTGATGCCGCTTTACACCCTCTTGATTCACTTGCAGAGAGATATCGATACATAGGTTTTCAGATTCTTACTAGTCAGATATATTCTTGTGCGGTGACTAGGGGGTGTTGAGTCCAGTTCACTGAGCAGGGAGTAGGCCTTGTCTATTACATATTTGGCTTATGGAGCGGTGTCTGAGCTAATTTCAAACCCTTGTTTTATGCATCACCCCACCTCACCTTTCCCGTTAAGCAGCCATAGTGTGTCTTCTAAAGGTGTGACTCTGTTCTGTTTTGTAATTCAGTTCAAGTGTAGCGATTTTGACATTCCCTCTATAAGCGATATCTTAGGATAAGTGTCTTTTTCTGTGTGACTTATTTCACTTAGAATCATCGTATCTAATTCCACTCATCATGCTGCTAACTAGCCTTATGACATTGATTTCATGGCTGAGTGATATTCCATTGTGCCAAGTACCACCATTTCTTTATCCATTTTTCTCTTTCCTGGGATATTGAAGGTGTACCGAAGTAGAGGTTCTTGGAAACAGAGCAGCCGTAAACTTTAGGGTGCCTGTGTCTTGTTGATTTTTAGTTTTCCCAATTTATACGCCCTTGAGTGGAAGTGCCCTATGCTCTCAACGCTGTGTTTATTACTTGTTTCAGGACACACCGTACTCTTCTCCAGAGTGCCTGTTGGCAATTTACATCCCGCCCATCAGCGTAGCAAGGCTTCCATGTCTCCATGGCCTGTCCTGCTTTTCTGGTTTTTACTGTTTGTTCAGCATGGCCCTTTTGACCGAGGGCAAGCGAGACTTCTTTGTAGCGCTGATTTGCCCTTCCGGCTTGCTTGGTTGGCCAAAAAGGGCGTATGCGTTTTTTCCTGAATATATTCAGGAAAAAACGCATACGCCCTTTTTGGCCAAGGGCATCATTGTCAACGTTTTGCCGCTTTTCATGTGCTTTAAAGGCGAGTCGAATCTACCTCCTGAAATCTGTTTCCTGCAAATCTGCCTTGCTTTCAAATCCTCTTCGTTGCCTTCCCTCAATATATTTGTGGACGAGAGTTCTCATTTATAACTCTGCACGTTTGTGAATTGCAGTGCCCCTGAGCTCCATTTGTCTCCTCGCTTTTTTGGGAGCTGGCCGCAAAAGCGCAGGATTGCTTCAGGCCCTATTTTGGTTCTGGGGGGCAGGCTGAGCCTGTGGTTCATTCTTCTTCCTGATGGGAAAATGGAGTGACCTATGCCTGTCCCAACACCTAGGGCTCGTCTCTCGTTGGTTCCGCGTCTTCCCGTTCATCCTCAGGACAAATTGCAACCTGTACAATCAGGAGGTTAAAGGTGCTGATTCTCCAAGTAGGGAGATGGTTAGTCAAGCGGCTGGAATGGCGAACCCGAGCACAAGGAGAGGAGAAATGAGGTGCGTTTTAGAAACCTTTCCCGATCTCATGGCATACCATCTTCTGGGTTTCCCATGCATGTTTTGATGTAGGAAGATTCCCTTGTACCTGGAGATTTGAGACCCATGGGGTGTGTTCCCCGCAGTGTTACTTTAAAGTATCTGCATTTGCTCACCCAACCTCACCAACCCTCTCAGCCCCAAGAATGTCCAGCCTTATGTCTCATCCAGCTGTGGGTCTTGATATGGTCAATCCAGGTTGCATCATAGACCCTGAACGGATTTTGTAAGAATTTCTCTCTCTTTCACTGTCTTTGTTTTGTGGGTTTTTTAAAGTAATTTATGTTTAGAATCGGGCCTGGCTGCTTTTCCCTGCTGTGTTGATGCCGCTTTACACCCTCTTGATTCACTTGCAGAGAGATATCGATACATAGGTTTTCAGATTCTTACTAGTCAGATATATTCTTGTGCGGTGACTAGGGGGTGTTGAGTCCAGTTCACTGAGCAGGGAGTAGGCCTTGTCTATTACATATTTGGCTTATGGAGCGGTGTCTGAGCTAATTTCAAACCCTTGTTTTATGCATCACCCCACCTCACCTTTCCCGTTAAGCAGCCATAGTGTGTCTTCTAAAGGTGTGACTCTGTTCTGTTTTGTAATTCAGTTCAAGTGTAGCGATTTTGACATTCCCTCTATAAGCGATATCTTAGGATAAGTGTCTTTTTCTGTGTGACTTATTTCACTTAGAATCATCGTATCTAAATCCACTCATCATGCTGCTAACTAGCCTTATGACATTGATTTCATGGCTGAGTGATATTCCACTGTGCCAAGTACCACCATTTCTTTATCCATTTTTCTCTTTCCTGGGATATTGAAGGTGTACCGAAGTGGAGGTTCTTGGAAACAGAGCAGCCGTAAACTTTAGGGTGCCTGTGTCTTGTTGATTTTTAGTTTTCCCAATTTATACGCCCATGAGTGGAAGTGCCCTATGCTCTCAACGCTGTGTTTATTACTTGTTTCAGGACATACCGTACTCTTCTCCAGAGTGCCTGTTGGCAATTTACATCCCGCCCATCAGCGTAGCAAGGCTTCCATGTCTCCATGGCCTGTCCTGCTTTTCTGGTTTTTACACTTTGTTCAGCATGGCCCTTTTGACCGAGGGCAAGCGAGACTTCTTTGTAGCGCTGATTTGCCCTTCCGGCTTGCTTGGTTGGCCAAAAAGGGCGTATGCGTTTTTTCCTGAATATATTCAGGAAAAAACGCATACGCCCTTTTTGGCCAAGGGCATCATTGTCAACGTTTTGCCGCTTTTCATGTGCTTTAAAGGCGAGTCGAATCTACCTCCTGAAATCTGTTTCCTGCAAATCTGCCTTGCTTTCAAATCCTCTTCGTTGCCTTCCCTCAATATATTTGTGGACGAGAGTTCTCATTTATAACTCTGCACGTTTGTGAATTGCAGTGCCCCTGAGCTCCATTTGTCTCCTCGCTTTTTTGGGAGCTGGCCGCAAAAGCGCAGGATTGCTTCAGGCCCTATTTTGGTTCTGGGGGGCAGGCTGAGCCTGTGGTTCATTCTTCTTCCTGATGGGAAAATGGAGTGACCTGTGCCTGTCCCAACACCTAGGGCTAGTCTTTCGTTGGTTCCCCGTCTTCCCGTTCATCCTCAGGACAAATTGCAACCTGGACGAAACAGTAGGTTAAAGGTGCTGATTCTCCAAGTAGGGAGATGGTTAGTCAAGCGGCTGGAATGGCGAACCCGAGCACAAGGAGAGGAGAAATGAGGTGCGTTTTAGAAACCTTTCCCGATCTCACGGCATACCATCTTCTGGGTTTCCCATGCATGTTTTGATGTAGGAAGATTCCCTTGTACCTGGAGATTTGAGACCCATGGGGTGGGTACCCCGCGGTATTACTTTAAAGTATCTGCATTTGCTCACCCAACCTCACCAATCCTCTCAGCCCCAAGAGTGTCCAGCCTTATGTCTCATCCAGCTGTGGGTCTAGATATGGTCAATCCAGGTTGCATCAGAGACCCTGAACGGATTTTGTAAGAATTTCTCTCTCTTTCACTGTCTTTGCTTTGTGGGTTTTTTAAAGTAATGTATGTTTAGAATGGGGTTTGGCTGCTTTTCCCTGCTGTGTTTATGCCGCTTTACACCCTCTTGATTCACTTGCAGAGAGATATCGATACATAGGTTTTCAGATTCATACTAGTCAGATATATTCTTGTGCGGTGACTAGGGGGTGTTGAGTCCAGTTCACTGAGCAGGGAGTAGGCCTTGTCTATTACATATTTGGCTTATGGAGCGGTGTCTGAGCTAATTTCAAACCCTTGTTTTATGCATCACCCCACCTCACCTTTCCCGTTAAGCAGCCATAGTGTGTCTTCTAAAGGTGTGACTCTGTTCTGTTTTGTAATTCAGTTCAAGTGTAGCGATTTTGACATTCCCTCTATAAGCGATATCTTAGGATAAGTGTCTTTTTCTGTGTGACTTATTTCACTTAGAGTCATCGTACCTAAATCCACTCATCATGCTGCTAACTAGCCTTATGACATTGATTTCATGGCTGAGTGATATTCCATTGTGCCAAGTACCACCATTTCTTTATCCATTTTTCTCTTTCCTGGGATATTGAAGGTGTACCGAAGTGGAGGTTCTTGGAAACAGAGCAGCCGTAAACTTTAGGGTGCCTGTGTCTTGTTGATTTTTAGTTTTCCCAATTTATACGCCCTTGAGTGGAAGTGCCCTATGCTCTCTACGCTGTGTTTATTACTTGTTTCAGGACACACCGTACTCTTCTCCAGAGTGCCTGTTGGCAATTTACATCCCGCCCATCAGCGTAGCAAGGCTCCCATGTCTCCATGGCCTGTCCTGCTTTTCTGGTTTTTACTGTTTGTTCAGCATGGCCCTTTTGACCGAGGGCAAGCGAGATTTCTTTGTAGCGCTGATTTGCCCTTCCGGCTTGCTTGGTTGGCCAAAAAGGGCGTATGCGTTTTTTCCTGAATATATTCAGGAAAAAACGCATACGCCCTTTTTGGCCAAGGGCATCATTGTCAACGTTTTGCCGCTTTTCATGTGCTTTAAAGGCGAGTCGAATCTACCTCCTGAAATCTGTTTCCTGCAAATCTGCCTTGCTTTCAAATCCTCTTCGTTGCCTTCCCTCAATATATTTGTGGACGAGAGTTCTCATTTATAACTCTGCACGTTTGTGAATTGCAGTGCCCCTGAGCTCCATTTGTCTCCTCGCTTTTTTGGGAGCTGGCCGCAAAAGCGCAGGATTGCTTCAGGCCCTATTTTGGTTCTGAGGGGCAGGCTGAGCCTGTGGTTCATTCTTCTTCCTGATGGGAAAATGGAGTGACCTATGCCTGTCCCAACACCTAGGGCTCGTCTCTCGTTGGTTCCGCGTCTTCCCGTTCATCCTCAGGACAAATTGCAACCTGTACAATCAGGAGGTTAAAGGTGCTGATTCTCCAAGTAGGGAGATGGTTAGTCAAGCGGCTGGAATGGCGAACCCGAGCACAAGGAGAGGAGAAATGAGGTGCGTTTTAGAAACCTTTCCCGATCTCATGGCATACCATCTTCTGGGTTTCCCATGCATGTTTTGATGTAGGAAGATTCCCTTGTACCTGGAGATTTGAGACCCATGGGGTGTGTTCCCCGCAGTGTTACTTTAAAGTATCTGCATTTGCTCACCCAACCTCACCAACCCTCTCAGCCCCAAGAATGTCCAGCCTTATGTCTCATCCAGCTGTGGGTCTTGATATGGTCAATCCAGGTTGCATCATAGACCCTGAACGGATTTTGTAAGAATTTCTCTCTCTTTCACTGTCTTTGTTTTGTGGGTTTTTTAAAGTAATTTATGTTTAGAATCGGGCTTGGCTGCTTTTCCCTGCTGTGTTGATGCCGCTTTACACCCTCTTGATTCACTTGCAGAGAGATATCGATACATAGGTTTTCAGATTCTTACTAGTCAGATATATTCTTGTGCGGTGACTAGGGGGTGTTGAGTCCAGTTCACTGAGCAGGGAGTAGGCCTTGTCTATTACATATTTGGCTTATGGAGCGGTGTCTGAGCTAATTTCAAACCCTTGTTTTATGCATCACCCCACCTCACCTTTCCCGTTAAGCAGCCATAGTGTGTCTTCTAAAGGTGTGACTCTGTTCTGTTTTGTAATTCAGTTCAAGTGTAGCGATTTTGACATTCCCTCTATAAGCGATATCTTAGGATAAGTGTCTTTTTCTGTGTGACTTATTTCACTTAGAATCATCGTATCTAAATCCACTCATCATGCTGCTAACTAGCCTTATGACATTGATTTCATGGCTGAGTGATATTCCACTGTGCCAAGTACCACCATTTCTTTATCCATTTTTCTCTTTCCTGGGATATTGAAGGTGTACCGAAGTGGAGGTTCTTGGAAACAGAGCAGCCGTAAACTTTAGGGTGCCTGTGTCTTGTTGATTTTTAGTTTTCCCAATTTATACGCCCATGAGTGGAAGTGCCCTATGCTCTCAACGCTGTGTTTATTACTTGTTTCAGGACATACCGTACTCTTCTCCAGAGTGCCTGTTGGCAATTTACATCCCGCCCATCAGCGTAGCAAGGCTTCCATGTCTCCATGGCCTGTCCTGCTTTTCCGGTTTTTACACTTTGTTCAGCATGGCCCTTTTGACCGAGGGCAAGCGAGACTTCTTTGTAGCGCTGATTTGCCCTTCCGGCTTGCTTGGTTGGCCAAAAAGGGCGTATGCGTTTTTTCCTGAATATATTCAGGAAAAAACGCATACGCCCTTTTTGGCCAAGGGCATCATTGTCAACGTTTTGCCGCTTTTCATGTGCTTTAAAGGCGAGTCGAATCTACCTCCTGAAATCTGTTTCCTGCAAATCTGCCTTGCTTTCAAATCCTCTTCGTTGCCTTCCCTCAATATATTTGTGGACGAGAGTTCTCATTTATAACTCTGCACGTTTGTGAATTGCAGTGCCCCTGAGCTCCATTTGTCTCCTCGCTTTTTTGGGAGCTGGCCGCAAAAGCGCAGGATTGCTTCAGGCCCTATTTTGGTTCTGGGGGGCAGGCTGAGCCTGTGGTTCATTCTTCTTCCTGATGGGAAAATGGAGTGACCTGTGCCTGTCCCAACACCTAGGGCTAGTCTTTCGTTGGTTCCCCGTCTTCCCGTTCATCCTCAGGACAAATTGCAACCTGGACGAAACAGTAGGTTAAAGGTGCTGATTCTCCAAGTAGGGAGATGGTTAGTCAAGCGGCTGGAATGGCGAACCCGAGCACAAGGAGAGGAGAAATGAGGTGCGTTTTAGAAACCTTTCCCGATCTCACGGCATACCATCTTCTGGGTTTCCCATGCATGTTTTGATGTAGGAAGATTCCCTTGTACCTGGAGATTTGAGACCCATGGGGTGGGTACCCCGCGGTATTACTTTAAAGTATCTGCATTTGCTCACCCAACCTCACCAATCCTCTCAGCCCCAAGAGTGTCCAGCCTTATGTCTCATCCAGCTGTGGGTCTAGATATGGTCAATCCAGGTTGCATCAGAGACCCTGAACGGATTTTGTAAGAATTTCTCTCTCTTTCACTGTCTTTGCTTTGTGGGTTTTTTAAAGTAATGTATGTTTAGAATGGGGTTTGGCTGCTTTTCCCTGCTGTGTTTATGCCGCTTTACACCCTCTTGATTCACTTGCAGAGAGATATCGATACATAGGTTTTCAGATTCATACTAGTCAGATATATTCTTGTGCGGTGACTAGGGGGTGTTGAGTCCAGTTCACTGAGCAGGGAGTAGGCCTTGTCTATTACATATTTGGCTTATGGAGCGGTGTCTGAGCTAATTTCAAACCCTTGTTTTATGCATCACCCCACCTCACCTTTCCCGTTAAGCAGCCATAGTGTGTCTTCTAAAGGTGTGACTCTGTTCTGTTTTGTAATTCAGTTCAAGTGTAGCGATTTTGACATTCCCTCTATAAGCGATATCTTAGGATAAGTGTCTTTTTCTGTGTGACTTATTTCACTTAGAGTCATCGTACCTAAATCCACTCATCATGCTGCTAACTAGCCTTATGACATTGATTTCATGGCTGAGTGATATTCCATTGTGCCAAGTACCACCATTTCTTTATCCATTTTTCTCTTTCCTGGGATATTGAAGGTGTACCGAAACGGAGGTTCTTGGAAACAGAGCAGCCGTAAACTTTAGGGTGCCTGTGTCTTGTTGATTTTTAGTTTTCCCAATTTATACGCCCTTGAGTGGAAGTGCCCTATGCTCTCTACGCTGTGTTTATTACTTGTTTCAGGACACACCGTACTCTTCTCCAGAGTGCCTGTTGGCAATTTACATCCCGCCCATCAGCGTAGCAAGGCTCCCATGTCTCCATGGCCTGTCCTGCTTTTCTGGTTTTTACTGTTTGTTCAGCATGGCCCTTTTGACCGAGGGCAAGCGAGACTTCTTTGTAGCGCTGATTTGCCCTTCCGGCTTGCTTGGTTGGCCAAAAAGGGCGTATGCGTTTTTTCCTGAATATATTCAGGAAAAAACGCATACGCCCTTTTTGGCCAAGGGCATCATTGTCAACGTTTTGCCGCTTTTCATGTGCTTTAAAGGCGAGTCGAATCTACCTCCTGAAATCTGTTTCCTGCAAATCTGCCTTGCTTTCAAATCCTCTTCGTTGCCTTCCCTCAATATATTTGTGGACGAGAGTTCTCATTTATAACTCTGCACGTTTGTGAATTGCAGTGCCCCTGAGCTCCATTTGTCTCCTCGCTTTTTTGGGAGCTGGCCGCAAAAGCGCAGGATTGCTTCAGGCCCTATTTTGGTTCTGGGGGGCAGGCTGAGCCTGTGGTTCATTCTTCTTCCTGATGGGAAAATGGAGTGACCTATGCCTGTCCCAACACCTAGGGCTCGTCTCTCGTTGGTTCCGCGTCTTCCCGTTCATCCTCAGGACAAATTGCAACCTGTACAATCAGGAGGTTAAAGGTGCTGATTCTCCAAGTAGGGAGATGGTTAGTCAAGCAGCTGGAATGGCGAACCCGAGCACAAGGAGAGGAGAAATGAGGTGCGTTTTAGAAACCTTTCCCGATCTCATGGCATACCATCTTCTGGGTTTCCCATGCATGTTTTGATGTAGGAAGATTCCCTTGTACCTGGAGATTTGAGACCCATGGGGTGTGTTCCCCGCAGTGTTACTTTAAAGTATCTGCATTTGCTCACCCAACCTCACCAACCCTCTCAGCCCCAAGAATGTCCAGCCTTATGTCTCATCCAGCTGTGGGTCTTGATATGGTCAATCCAGGTTGCATCATAGACCCTGAACGGATTTTGTAAGAATTTCTCTCTCTTTCACTGTCTTTGTTTTGTGGGTTTTTTAAAGTAATTTATGTTTAGAATCGGGCTTGGCTGCTTTTCCCTGCTGTGTTGATGCCGCTTTACACACTCTTGATTCACTTGCAGAGAGATATCGATACATAGGTTTTCAGATCCTTACTAGTCAGATATATTCTTGTGCGGTGACTAGGGGGTGTTGAGTCCAGTTCACTGAGCAGGGAGTAGGCCTTGTCTATTACATATTTGGCTTATGGAGCGGTGTCTGAGCTAATTTCAAACCCTTGTTTTATGCATCACCCCACCTCACCTTTCCCGTTAAGCAGCCATAGTGTGTCTTCTAAAGGTGTGACTCTGTTCTGTTTTGTAATTCAGTTCAAGTGTAGCGATTTTGACATTCCCTCTATAAGCGATATCTTAGGATAAGTGTCTTTTTCTGTGTGACTTATTTCACTTAGAATCATCGTATCTAAATCCACTCATCATGCTGCTAACTAGCCTTATGACATTGATTTCATGGCTGAGTGATATTCCATTGTGCCAAGTACCACCATTTCTTTATCCATTTTTCTCTTTCCTGGGATATTGAAGGTGTACCGAAGTAGAGGTTCTTGGAAACAGAGCAGCCGTAAACTTTAGGGTGCCTGTGTCTTGTTGATTTTTAGTTTTCCCAATTTATACGCCCTTGAGTGGAAGTGCCCTATGCTCTCAACGCTGTGTTTATTACTTGTTTCAGGACACACCGTACTCTTCTCCAGAGTGCCTGTTGGCAATTTACATCCCGCCCATCAGCGTAGCAAGGCTTCCATGTCTCCATGGCCTGTCCTGCTTTTCTGGTTTTTACTGTTTGTTCAGCATGGCCCTTTTGACCGAGGGCAAGCGAGACTTCTTTGTAGCGCTGATTTGCCCTTCCGGCTTGCTTGGTTGGCCAAAAAGGGCGTATGCGTTTTTTCCTGAATATATTCAGGAAAAAACGCATACGCCCTTTTTGGCCAAGGGCATCATTGTCAACGTTTTGCCGCTTTTCATGTGCTTTAAAGGCGAGTCGAATCTACCTCCTGAAATCTGTTTCCTGCAAATCTGCCTTGCTTTCAAATCCTCTTCGTTGCCTTCCCTCAATATATTTGTGGACGAGAGTTCTCATTTATAACTCTGCACGTTTGTGAATTGCAGTGCCCCTGAGCTCCATTTGTCTCCTCGCTTTTTTGGGAGCTGGCCGCAAAAGCGCAGGATTGCTTCAGGCCCTATTTTGGTTCTGGGGGGCAGGCTGAGCCTGTGGTTCATTCTTCTTCCTGATGGGAAAATGGAGTGACCTATGCCTGTCCCAACACCTAGGGCTCGTCTCTCGTTGGTTCCGCGTCTTCCCGTTCATCCTCAGGACAAATTGCAACCTGTACAATCAGGAGGTTAAAGGTGCTGATTCTCCAAGTAGGGAGATGGTTAGTCAAGCGGCTGGAATGGCGAACCCGAGCACAAGGAGAGGAGAAATGAGGTGCGTTTTAGAAACCTTTCCCGATCTCATGGCATACCATCTTCTGGGTTTCCCATGCATGTTTTGATGTAGGAAGATTCCCTTGTACCTGGAGATTTGAGACCCATGGGGTGTGTTCCCCGCAGTGTTACTTTAAAGTATCTGCATTTGCTCACCCAACCTCACCAACCCTCTCAGCCCCAAGAATGTCCAGCCTTATGTCTCATCCAGCTGTGGGTCTTGATATGGTCAATCCAGGTTGCATCATAGACCCTGAACGGATTTTGTAAGAATTTCTCTCTCTTTCACTGTCTTTGTTTTGTGGGTTTTTTAAAGTAATTTATGTTTAGAATCGGGCTTGGCTGCTTTTCCCTGCTGTGTTGATGCCGCTTTACACCCTCTTGATTCACTTGCAGAGAGATATCGATACATAGGTTTTCAGATCCTTACTAGTCAGATATATTCTTGTGCGGTGACTAGGGGGTGTTGAGTCCAGTTCACTGAGCAGGGAGTAGGCCTTGTCTATTACATATTTGGCTTATGGAGCGGTGTCTGAGCTAATTTCAAACCCTTGTTTTATGCATCACCCCACCTCACCTTTCCCGTTAAGCAGCCATAGTGTGTCTTCTAAAGGTGTGACTCTGTTCTGTTTTGTAATTCAGTTCAAGTGTAGCGATTTTGACATTCCCTCTATAAGCGATATCTTAGGATAAGTGTCTTTTTCTGTGTGACTTATTTCACTTAGAGTCATCGTACCTAAATCCACTCATCATGCTGCTAACTAGCCTTATGACATTGATTTCATGGCTGAGTGATATTCCATTGTGCCAAGTACCACCATTTCTTTATCCATTTTTCTCTTTCCTGGGATATTGAAGGTGTACCGAAACGGAGGTTCTTGGAAACAGAGCAGCCGTAAACTTTAGGGTGCCTGTGTCTTGTTGATTTTTAGTTTTCCCAATTTATACGCCCTTGAGTGGAAGTGCCCTATGCTCTCTACGCTGTGTTTATTACTTGTTTCAGGACACACCGTACTCTTCTCCAGAGTGCCTGTTGGCAATTTACATCCCGCCCATCAGCGTAGCAAAGCTCCCATGTCTCCATGGCCTGTCCTGCTTTTCTGGTTTTTACTGTTTGTTCAGCATGGCCCTTTTGACCGAGGGCAAGCGAGACTTCTTTGTAGCGCTGATTTGCCCTTCCGGCTTGCTTGGTTGGCCAAAAAGGGCGTATGCGTTTTTTCCTGAATATATTCAGGAAAAAACGCATACGCCCTTTTTGGCCAAGGGCATCATTGTCAACGTTTTGCCGCTTTTCATGTGCTTTAAAGGCGAGTCGAATCTACCTCCTGAAATCTGTTTCCTGCAAATCTGCCTTGCTTTCAAATCCTCTTCGTTGCCTTCCCTCAATATATTTGTGGACGAGAGTTCTCATTTATAACTCTGCACGTTTGTGAATTGCAGTGCCCCTGAGCTCCATTTGTCTCCTCGCTTTTTTGGGAGCTGGCCGCAAAAGCGCAGGATTGCTTCAGGCCCTATTTTGGTTCTGGGGGGCAGGCTGAGCCTGTGGTTCATTCTTCTTCCTGATGGGAAAATGGAGTGACCTATGCCTGTCCCAACACCTAGGGCTCGTCTCTCGTTGGTTCCGCGTCTTCCCGTTCATCCTCAGGACAAATTGCAACCTGTACAATCAGGAGGTTAAAGGTGCTGATTCTCCAAGTAGGGAGATGGTTAGTCAAGCGGCTGGAATGGCGAACCCGAGCACAAGGAGAGGAGAAATGAGGTGCGTTTTAGAAACCTTTCCCGATCTCATGGCATACCATCTTCTGGGTTTCCCATGCATGTTTTGATGTAGGAAGATTCCCTTGTACCTGGAGATTTGAGACCCATGGGGTGTGTTCCCCGCAGTGTTACTTTAAAGTATCTGCATTTGCTCACCCAACCTCACCAACCCTCTCAGCCCCAAGAATGTCCAGCCTTATGTCTCATCCAGCTGTGGGTCTTGATATGGTCAATCCAGGTTGCATCATAGACCCTGAACGGATTTTGTAAGAATTTCTCTCTCTTTCACTGTCTTTGTTTTGTGGGTTTTTTAAAGTAATTTATGTTTAGAATCGGGCTTGGCTGCTTTTCCCTGCTGTGTTGATGCCGCTTTACACCCTCTTGATTCACTTGCAGAGAGATATCGATACATAGGTTTTCAGATTCTTACTAGTCAGATATATTCTTGTGCGGTGACTAGGGGGTGTTGAGTCCAGTTCACTGAGCAGGGAGTAGGCCTTGTCTATTACATATTTGGCTTATGGAGCGGTGTCTGAGCTAATTTCAAACCCTTGTTTTATGCATCACCCCACCTCACCTTTCCCGTTAAGCAGCCATAGTGTGTCTTCTAAAGGTGTGACTCTGTTCTGTTTTGTAATTCAGTTCAAGTGTAGCGATTTTGACATTCCCTCTATAAGCGATATCTTAGGATAAGTGTCTTTTTCTGTGTGACTTATTTCACTTAGAATCATCGTATCTAAATCCACTCATCATGCTGCTAACTAGCCTTATGACATTGATTTCATGGCTGAGTGATATTCCATTGTGCCAAGTACCACCATTTCTTTATCCATTTTTCTCTTTCCTGGGATATTGAAGGTGTACCGAAGTAGAGGTTCTTGGAAACAGAGCAGCCGTAAACTTTAGGGTGCCTGTGTCTTGTTGATTTTTAGTTTTCCCAATTTATACGCCCTTGAGTGGAAGTGCCCTATGCTCTCAACGCTGTGTTTATTACTTGTTTCAGGACACACCGTACTCTTCTCCAGAGTGCCTGTTGGCAATTTACATCCCGCCCATCAGCGTAGCAAGGCTTCCATGTCTCCATGGCCTGTCCTGCTTTTCTGGTTTTTACTGTTTGTTCAGCATGGCCCTTTTGACCGAGGGCAAGCGAGACTTCTTTGTAGCGCTGATTTGCCCTTCCGGCTTGCTTGGTTGGCCAAAAAGGGCGTATGCGTTTTTTCCTGAATATATTCAGGAAAAAACGCATACGCCCTTTTTGGCCAAGGGCATCATTGTCAACGTTTTGCCGCTTTTCATGTGCTTTAAAGGCGAGTCGAATCTACCTCCTGAAATCTGTTTCCTGCAAATCTGCCTTGCTTTCAAATCCTCTTCGTTGCCTTCCCTCAATATATTTGTGGACGAGAGTTCTCATTTATAACTCTGCACGTTTGTGAATTGCAGTGCCCCTGAGCTCCATTTGTCTCCTCGCTTTTTTGGGAGCTGGCCGCAAAAGCGCAGGATTGCTTCAGGCCCTATTTTGGTTCTGGGGGGCAGGCTGAGCCTGTGGTTCATTCTTCTTCCTGATGGGAAAATGGAGTGACCTATGCCTGTCCCAACACCTAGGGCTCGTCTCTCGTTGGTTCCGCGTCTTCCCGTTCATCCTCAGGACAAATTGCAACCTGTACAATCAGGAGGTTAAAGGTGCTGATTCTCCAAGTAGGGAGATGGTTAGTCAAGCGGCTGGAATGGCGAACCCGAGCACAAGGAGAGGAGAAATGAGGTGCGTTTTAGAAACCTTTCCCGATCTCATGGCATACCATCTTCTGGGTTTCCCATGCATGTTTTGATGTAGGAAGATTCCCTTGTACCTGGAGATTTGAGACCCATGGGGTGTGTTCCCCGCAGTGTTACTTTAAAGTATCTGCATTTGCTCACCCAACCTCACCAACCCTCTCAGCCCCAAGAATGTCCAGCCTTATGTCTCATCCAGCTGTGGGTCTTGATATGGTCAATCCAGGTTGCATCATAGACCCTGAACGGATTTTGTAAGAATTTCTCTCTCTTTCACTGTCTTTGTTTTGTGGGTTTTTTAAAGTAATTTATGTTTAGAATCGGGCTTGGCTGCTTTTCCCTGCTGTGTTGATGCCGCTTTACACCCTCTTGATTCACTTGCAGAGAGATATCGATACATAGGTTTTCAGATTCTTACTAGTCAGATATATTCTTGTGCGGTGACTAGGGGGTGTTGAGTCCAGTTCACTGAGCAGGGAGTAGGCCTTGTCTATTACATATTTGGCTTATGGAGCGGTGTCTGAGCTAATTTCAAACCCTTGTTTTATGCATCACCCCACCTCACCTTTCCCGTTAAGCAGCCATAGTGTGTCTTCTAAAGGTGTGACTCTGTTCTGTTTTGTAATTCAGTTCAAGTGTAGCGATTTTGACATTCCCTCTATAAGCGATATCTTAGGATAAGTGTCTTTTTCTGTGTGACTTATTTCACTTAGAATCATCGTATCTAAATCCACTCATCATGCTGCTAACTAGCCTTATGACATTGATTTCATGGCTGAGTGATATTCCACTGTGCCAAGTACCACCATTTCTTTATCCATTTTTCTCTTTCCTGGGATATTGAAGGTGTACCGAAGTGGAGGTTCTTGGAAACAGAGCAGCCGTAAACTTTAGGGTGCCTGTGTCTTGTTGATTTTTAGTTTTCCCAATTTATACGCCCATGAGTGGAAGTGCCCTATGCTCTCAACGCTGTGTTTATTACTTGTTTCAGGACATACCGTACTCTTCTCCAGAGTGCCTGTTGGCAATTTACATCCCGCCCATCAGCGTAGCAAGGCTTCCATGTCTCCATGGCCTGTCCTGCTTTTCTGGTTTTTACACTTTGTTCAGCATGGCCCTTTTGACCGAGGGCAAGCGAGACTTCTTTGTAGCGCTGATTTGCCCTTCCGGCTTGCTTGGTTGGCCAAAAAGGGCGTATGCGTTTTTTCCTGAATATATTCAGGAAAAAACGCATACGCCCTTTTTGGCCAAGGGCATCATTGTCAACGTTTTGCCGCTTTTCATGTGCTTTAAAGGCGAGTCGAATCTACCTCCTGAAATCTGTTTCCTGCAAATCTGCCTTGCTTTCAAATCCTCTTCGTTGCCTTCCCTCAATATATTTGTGGACGAGAGTTCTCATTTATAACTCTGCACGTTTGTGAATTGCAGTGCCCCTGAGCTCCATTTGTCTCCTCGCTTTTTTGGGAGCTGGCCGCAAAAGCGCAGGATTGCTTCAGGCCCTATTTTGGTTCTGGGGGGCAGGCTGAGCCTGTGGTTCATTCTTCTTCCTGATGGGAAAATGGAGTGACCTGTGCCTGTCCCAACACCTAGGGCTAGTCTTTCGTTGGTTCCCCGTCTTCCCGTTCATCCTCAGGACAAATTGCAACCTGGACGAAACAGTAGGTTAAAGGTGCTGATTCTCCAAGTAGGGAGATGGTTAGTCAAGCGGCTGGAATGGCGAACCCGAGCACAAGGAGAGGAGAAATGAGGTGCGTTTTAGAAACCTTTCCCGATCTCACGGCATACCATCTTCTGGGTTTCCCATGCATGTTTTGATGTAGGAAGATTCCCTTGTACCTGGAGATTTGAGACCCATGGGGTGGGTACCCCGCGGTATTACTTTAAAGTATCTGCATTTGCTCACCCAACCTCACCAATCCTCTCAGCCCCAAGAGTGTCCAGCCTTATGTCTCATCCAGCTGTGGGTCTAGATATGGTCAATCCAGGTTGCATCAGAGACCCTGAACGGATTTTGTAAGAATTTCTCTCTCTTTCACTGTCTTTGCTTTGTGGGTTTTTTAAAGTAATGTATGTTTAGAATGGGGTTTGGCTGCTTTTCCCTGCTGTGTTTATGCCGCTTTACACCCTCTTGATTCACTTGCAGAGAGATATCGATACATAGGTTTTCAGATTCATACTAGTCAGATATATTCTTGTGCGGTGACTAGGGGGTGTTGAGTCCAGTTCACTGAGCAGGGAGTAGGCCTTGTCTATTACATATTTGGCTTATGGAGCGGTGTCTGAGCTAATTTCAAACCCTTGTTTTATGCATCACCCCACCTCACCTTTCCCGTTAAGCAGCCATAGTGTGTCTTCTAAAGGTGTGACTCTGTTCTGTTTTGTAATTCAGTTCAAGTGTAGCGATTTTGACATTCCCTCTATAAGCGATATCTTAGGATAAGTGTCTTTTTCTGTGTGACTTATTTCACTTAGAGTCATCGTACCTAAATCCACTCATCATGCTGCTAACTAGCCTTATGACATTGATTTCATGGCTGAGTGATATTCCATTGTGCCAAGTACCACCATTTCTTTATCCATTTTTCTCTTTCCTGGGATATTGAAGGTGTACCGAAGTGGAGGTTCTTGGAAACAGAGCAGCCGTAAACTTTAGGGTGCCTGTGTCTTGTTGATTTTTAGTTTTCCCAATTTATACGCCCTTGAGTGGAAGTGCCCTATGCTCTCTACGCTGTGTTTATTACTTGTTTCAGGACACACCGTACTCTTCTCCAGAGTGCCTGTTGGCAATTTACATCCCGCCCATCAGCGTAGCAAGGCTCCCATGTCTCCATGGCCTGTCCTGCTTTTCTGGTTTTTACTGTTTGTTCAGCATGGCCCTTTTGACCGAGGGCAAGCGAGACTTCTTTGTAGCGCTGATTTGCCCTTCCGGCTTGCTTGGTTGGCCAAAAAGGGCGTATGCGTTTTTTCCTGAATATATTCAGGAAAAAACGCATACGCCCTTTTTGGCCAAGGGCATCATTGTCAACGTTTTGCCGCTTTTCATGTGCTTTAAAGGCGAGTCGAATCTACCTCCTGAAATCTGTTTCCTGCAAATCTGCCTTGCTTTCAAATCCTCTTCGTTGCCTTCCCTCAATATATTTGTGGACGAGAGTTCTCATTTATAACTCTGCACGTTTGTGAATTGCAGTACCCCTGAGCTCCATTTGTCTCCTCGCTTTTTTGGGAGCTGGCCGCAAAAGCGCAGGATTGCTTCAGGCCCTATTTTGGTTCTGGGGGGCAGGCTGAGCCTGTGGTTCATTCTTCTTCCTGATGGGAAAATGGAGTGACCTATGCCTGTCCCAACACCTAGGGCTCGTCTCTCGTTGGTTCCGCGTCTTCCCGTTCATCCTCAGGACAAATTGCAACCTGTACAATCAGGAGGTTAAAGGTGCTGATTCTCCAAGTAGGGAGATGGTTAGTCAAGCGGCTGGAATGGCGAACCCGAGCACAAGGAGAGGAGAAATGAGGTGCGTTTTAGAAACCTTTCCCGATCTCATGGCATACCATCTTCTGGGTTTCCCATGCATGTTTTGATGTAGGAAGATTCCCTTGTACCTGGAGATTTGAGACCCATGGGGTGTGTTCCCCGCAGTGTTACTTTAAAGTATCTGCATTTGCTCACCCAACCTCACCAACCCTCTCAGCCCCAAGAATGTCCAGCCTTATGTCTCATCCAGCTGTGGGTCTTGATATGGTCAATCCAGGTTGCATCATAGACCCTGAACGGATTTTGTAAGAATTTCTCTCTCTTTCACTGTCTTTGTTTTGTGGGTTTTTTAAAGTAATTTATGTTTAGAATCGGGCTTGGCTGCTTTTCCCTGCTGTGTTGATGCCGCTTTACACCCTCTTGATTCACTTGCAGAGAGATATCGATACATAGGTTTTCAGATTCTTACTAGTCAGATATATTCTTGTGCGGTGACTAGGGGGTGTTGAGTCCAGTTCACTGAGCAGGGAGTAGGCCTTGTCTATTACATATTTGGCTTATGGAGCGGTGTCTGAGCTAATTTCAAACCCTTGTTTTATGCATCACCCCACCTCACCTTTCCCGTTAAGCAGCCATAGTGTGTCTTCTAAAGGTGTGACTCTGTTCTGTTTTGTAATTCAGTTCAAGTGTAGCGATTTTGACATTCCCTCTATAAGCGATATCTTAGGATAAGTGTCTTTTTCTGTGTGACTTATTTCACTTAGAATCATCGTATCTAAATCCACTCATCATGCTGCTAACTAGCCTTATGACATTGATTTCATGGCTGAGTGATATTCCACTGTGCCAAGTACCACCATTTCTTTATCCATTTTTCTCTTTCCTGGGATATTGAAGGTGTACCGAAGTGGAGGTTCTTGGAAACAGAGCAGCCGTAAACTTTAGGGTGCCTGTGTCTTGTTGATTTTTAGTTTTCCCAATTTATACGCCCATGAGTGGAAGTGCCCTATGCTCTCAACGCTGTGTTTATTACTTGTTTCAGGACACACCGTACTCTTCTCCAGAGTGCCTGTTGGCAATTTACATCCCGCCCATCAGCGTAGCAAGGCTTCCATGTCTCCATGGCCTGTCCTGCTTTTCTGGTTTTTACACTTTGTTCAGCATGGCCCTTTTGACCGAGGGCAAGCGAGACTTCTTTGTAGCGCTGATTTGCCCTTCCGGCTTGCTTGGTTGGCCAAAAAGGGCGTATGCGTTTTTTCCTGAATATATTCAGGAAAAAACGCATACGCCCTTTTTGGCCAAGGGCATCATTGTCAACGTTTTGCCGCTTTTCATGTGCTTTAAAGGCGAGTCGAATCTACCTCCTGAAATCTGTTTCCTGCAAATCTGCCTTGCTTTCAAATCCTCTTCGTTGCCTTCCCTCAATATATTTGTGGACGAGAGTTCTCATTTATAACTCTGCACGTTTGTGAATTGCAGTGCCCCTGAGCTCCATTTGTCTCCTCGCTTTTTTGGGAGCTGGCCGCAAAAGCGCAGGATTGCTTCAGGCCCTATTTTGGTTCTGGGGGGCAGGCTGAGCCTGTGGTTCATTCTTCTTCCTGATGGGAAAATGGAGTGACCTGTGCCTGTCCCAACACCTAGGGCTAGTCTTTCGTTGGTTCCCCGTCTTCCCGTTCATCCTCAGGACAAATTGCAACCTGGACGAAACAGTAGGTTAAAGGTGCTGATTCTCCAAGTAGGGAGATGGTTAGTCAAGCGGCTGGAATGGCGAACCCGAGCACAAGGAGAGGAGAAATGAGGTGCGTTTTAGAAACCTTTCCCGATCTCACGGCATACCATCTTCTGGGTTTCCCATGCATGTTTTGATGTAGGAAGATTCCCTTGTACCTGGAGATTTGAGACCCATGGGGTGGGTACCCCGCGGTATTACTTTAAAGTATCTGCATTTGCTCACCCAACCTCACCAATCCTCTCAGCCCCAAGAGTGTCCAGCCTTATGTCTCATCCAGCTGTGGGTCTAGATATGGTCAATCCAGGTTGCATCAGAGACCCTGAACGGATTTTGTAAGAATTTCTCTCTCTTTCACTGTCTTTGCTTTGTGGGTTTTTTAAAGTAATGTATGTTTAGAATGGGGTTTGGCTGCTTTTCCCTGCTGTGTTTATGCCGCTTTACACCCTCTTGATTCACTTGCAGAGAGATATCGATACATAGGTTTTCAGATTCTTACTAGTCAGATATATTCTTGTGCGGTGACTAGGGGGTGTTGAGTCCAGTTCACTGAGCAGGGAGTAGGCCTTGTCTATTACATATTTGGCTTATGGAGCGGTGTCTGAGCTAATTTCAAACCCTTGTTTTATGCATCACCCCACCTCACCTTTCCCGTTAAGCAGCCATAGTGTGTCTTCTAAAGGTGTGACTCTGTTCTGTTTGGTAATTCAGTTCAAGTGTAGCGATTTTGACATTCCCTCTATAAGCGATATCTTAGGATAAGTGTCTTTTTCTGTGTGACTTATTTCACTTAGAGTCATCGTACCTAAATCCACTCATCATGCTGCTAACTAGCCTTATGACATTGATTTCATGGCTGAGTGATATTCCATTGTGCCAAGTACCACCATTTCTTTATCCATTTTTCTCTTTCCTGGGATATTGAAGGTGTACCGAAGTGGAGGTTCTTGGAAACAGAGCAGCCGTAAACTTTAGGGTGCCTGTGTCTTGTTGATTTTTAGTTTTCCCAATTTATACGCCCTTGAGTGGAAGTGCCCTATGCTCTCTACGCTGTGTTTATTACTTGTTTCAGGACACACCGTACTCTTCTCCAGAGTGCCTGTTGGCAATTTACATCCCGCCCATCAGCGTAGCAAGGCTCCCATGTCTCCATGGCCTGTCCTGCTTTTCTGGTTTTTACTGTTTGTTCAGCATGGCCCTTTTGACCGAGGGCAAGCGAGACTTCTTTGTAGCGCTGATTTGCCCTTCCGGCTTGCTTGGTTGGCCAAAAAGGGCGTATGCGTTTTTTCCTGAATATATTCAGGAAAAAACGCATACGCCCTTTTTGGCCAAGGGCATCATTGTCAACGTTTTGCCGCTTTTCATGTGCTTTAAAGGCGAGTCGAATCTACCTCCTGAAATCTGTTTCCTGCAAATCTGCCTTGCTTTCAAATCCTCTTCGTTGCCTTCCCTCAATATATTTGTGGACGAGAGTTCTCATTTATAACTCTGCACGTTTGTGAATTGCAGTGCCCCTGAGCTCCATTTGTCTCCTCGCTTTTTTGGGAGCTGGCCGCAAAAGCGCAGGATTGCTTCAGGCCCTATTTTGGTTCTGGGGGGCAGGCTGAGCCTGTGGTTCATTCTTCTTCCTGATGGGAAAATGGAGTGACCTGTGCCTGTCCCAACACCTAGGGCTAGTCTTTCGTTGGTTCCCCATCTTCCCGTTCATCCTCAGGACAAATTGCAACCTGGACGAAACAGTAGGTTAAAGGTGCTGATTCTCCAAGTAGGGAGATGGTTAGTCAAGCGGCTGGAATGGCGAACCCGAGCACAAGGAGAGGAGAAATGAGGTGCGTTTTAGAAACCTTTCCCGATCTCACGGCATACCATCTTCTGGGTTTCCCATGCATGTTTTGATGTAGGAAGATGCCCTGGTACCTGGAGATTTGAGACCCATGGGGTGGGTACCCCGCGGTATTACTTTAAAGTATCTGCATTTGCTCACCCAACCTCACCAACCCTCTCAGCCCCAAGAGTGTCCAGCCTTATGTCTCATCCAGCTGTGGGTCTAGATATGGTCAATCCAGGTTGCATCAGAGACCCTGAACGGATTTTGTAAGAATTTCTCTCTCTTTCACTGTCTTTGCTTTGTGGGTTTTTTAAAGTAATGTATGTTTAGAATGGGGTTTGGCTGCTTTTCCCTGCTGTGTTTATGCCGCTTTACACCCTCTTGATTCACTTGCAGAGAGATATCGATACATAGGTTTTCAGATTCATACTAGTCAGATATATTCTTGTGCGGTGACTAGGGGGTGTTGAGTCCAGTTCACTGAGCAGGGAGTAGGCCTTGTCTATTACATATTTGGCTTATGGAGCGGTGTCTGAGCTAATTCCAAACCCTTGTTTTATGCATCACCCCACCTCACCTTTCCCGTTAAGCAGCCATAGTGTGTCTTCTAAAGGTGTGACTCTGTTCTGCTTTGTAATTCAGTTCAAGTGTAGCGATTTTGACATTCCCTCTATAAGCGATATCTTAGGATAAGTGTCTTTTTCTGTGTGACTTATTTCACTTAGAGTCATCGTACCTAAATCCACTCATCATGCTGCTAACTAGCCTTATGACATTGATTTCATGGCTGAGTGATATTCCATTGTGCCAAGTACCACCATTTCTTTATCCATTTTTCTCTTTCCTGGGATATTGAAGGTGTACCGAAGTGGAGGTTCTTGGAAACAGAGCAGCCGTAAACTTTAGGGTGCCTGTGTCTTGTTGATTTTTAGTTTTCCCAATTTATACGCCCATGAGTGGAAGTGCCCTATGCTCTCTACGCTGTGTTTATTACTTGTTTCAGGACACACCGTACTCTTCTCCAGAGTGCCTGTTGGCAATTTACATCCCGCCCATCAGCGTAGCAAGGCTCCCATGTCTCCATGGCCTGTCCTGCTTTTCTGGTTTTTACTGTTTGTTCAGCATGGCCCTTTTGACCGAGGGCAAGCGAGACTTCTTTGTAGCGCTGATTTGCCCTTCCGGCTTGCTTGGTTGGCCAAAAAGGGCGTATGCGTTTTTTCCTGAATATATTCAGGAAAAAACGCATACGCCCTTTTTGGCCAAGGGCATCATTGTCAACGTTTTGCCGCTTTTCATGTGCTTTAAAGGCGAGTCGAATCTACCTCCTGAAATCTGTTTCCTGCAAATCTGCCTTGCTTTCAAATCCTCTTCGTTGCCTTCCCTCAATATATTTGTGGACGAGAGTTCTCATTTATAACTCTGCACGTTTGTGAATTGCAGTGCCCCTGAGCTCCATTTGTCTCCTCGCTTTTTTGGGAGCTGGCCGCAAAAGCGCAGGATTGCTTCAGGCCCTATTTTGGTTCTGGGGGGCAGGCTGAGCCTGTGGTTCATTCTTCTTCCTGATGGGAAAATGGAGTGACCTGTGCCTGTCCCAACACCTAGGGCTAGTCTTTCGTTGGTTCCCCGTCTTCCCGTTCATCCTCAGGACAAATTGCAATCTGGACGAAACAGTAGGTTAAAGGTGCTGATTCTCCAAGTAGGGAGATGGTTAGTCAAGCGGCTGGAATCGCGAATCCGAGCACAAGGAGAGGAGAAATGAGGTGCGTTTTAGAAACCTTTCCCGATCTCACGGCATACCATCTTCTGGGTTTCCCATGCATGTTTTGATGTAGGATGGGGTGGGTACCCCGCGGTATTACTTTAAAGTATCTGCATTTGCTCACCCAACCTCACCAATCCTCTCAGCCCCAAGAGTGTCCAGCCTTATGTCTCATCCAGCTGTGGGTCTAGATATGGTCAATCCAGGTTGCATCAGAGACCCTGAACGGATTTTGTAAGAATTTCTCTCTCTTTCACTGTCTTTGCTTTGTGGGTTTTTTAAAGTAATGTATGTTTAGAATGGGGTTTGGCTGCTTTTCCCTGCTGTGTTTATGCCGCTTTACACCCTCTTGATTCACTTGCAGAGAGATATCGATACATAGGTTTTCAGATTCATACTAGTCAGATATATTCTTGTGCGGTGACTAGGGGGTGTTGAGTCCAGTTCACTGAGCAGGGAGTAGGCCTTGTCTATTACATATTTGGCTTATGGAGCGGTGTCTGAGCTAATTTCAAACCCTTGTTTTATGCATCACCCCACCTCACCTTTCCCGTTAAGCAGCCATAGTGTGTCTTCTAAAGGTGTGACTCTGTTCTGTTTGGTAATTCAGTTCAAGTGTAGCGATTTTGACATTCCCTCTATAAGCGATATCTTAGGATAAGTGTCTTTTTCTGTGTGACTTATTTCACTTAGAATCATCGTATCTAAATCCACTCATCATGCTGCTAACTAGCCTTATGACATTGATTTCATGGCTGAGTGATATTCCACTGTGCCAAGTACCACCATTTCTTTATCCATTTTTCTCTTTCCTGGGATATTGAAGGTGTACCGAAGTGGAGGTTCTTGGAAACAGAGCAGCCGTAAACTTTAGGGTGCCTGTGTCTTGTTGATTTTTAGTTTTCCCAATTTATACGCCCATGAGTGGAAGTGCCCTATGCTCTCAACGCTGTGTTTATTACTTGTTTCAGGACACACCGTACTCTTCTCCAGAGTGCCTGTTGGCAATTTACATCCCGCCCATCAGCGTAGCAAGGCTTCCATGTCTCCATGGCCTGTCCTGCTTTTCTGGTTTTTACACTTTGTTCAGCATGGCCCTTTTGACCGAGGGCAAGCGAGACTTCTTTGTAGCGCTGATTTGCCCTTCCGGCTTGCTTGGTTGGCCAAAAAGGGCGTATGCGTTTTTTCCTGAATATATTCAGGAAAAAACGCATACGCCCTTTTTGGCCAAGGGCATCATTGTCAACGTTTTGCCGCTTTTCATGTGCTTTAAAGGCGAGTCGAATCTACCTCCTGAAATCTGTTTCCTGCAAATCTGCCTTGCTTTCAAATCCTCTTCGTTGCCTTCCCTCAATATATTTGTGGACGAGAGTTCTCATTTATAACTCTGCACGTTTGTGAATTGCAGTGCCCCTGAGCTCCATTTGTCTCCTCGCTTTTTTGGGAGCTGGCCGCAAAAGCGCAGGATTGCTTCAGGCCCTATTTTGGTTCTGGGGGGCAGGCTGAGCCTGTGGTTCATTCTTCTTCCTGATGGGAAAATGGAGTGACCTGTGCCTGTCCCAACACCTAGGGCTAGTCTTTCGTTGGTTCCCCGTCTTCCCGTTCATCCTCAGGACAAATTGCAACCTGGACGAAACAGTAGGTTAAAGGTGCTGATTCTCCAAGTAGGGAGATGGTTAGTCAAGCGGCTGGAATGGCGAACCCGAGCACAAGGAGAGGAGAAATGAGGTGCGTTTTAGAAACCTTTCCCGATCTCACGGCATACCATCTTCTGGGTTTCCCATGCATGTTTTGATGTAGGAAGATTCCCTTGTACCTGGAGATTTGAGACCCATGGGGTGGGTACCCCGCGGTATTACTTTAAAGTATCTGCATTTGCTCACCCAACCTCACCAATCCTCTCAGCCCCAAGAGTGTCCAGCCTTATGTCTCATCCAGCTGTGGGTCTAGATATGGTCAATCCAGGTTGCATCAGAGACCCTGAACGGATTTTGTAAGAATTTCTCTCTCTTTCACTGTCTTTGCTTTGTGGGTTTTTTAAAGTAATGTATGTTTAGAATGGGGTTTGGCTGCTTTTCCCTGCTGTGTTTATGCCGCTTTACACCCTCTTGATTCACTTGCAGAGAGATATCGATACATAGGTTTTCAGATTCTTACTAGTCAGATATATTCTTGTGCGGTGACTAGGGGGTGTTGAGTCCAGTTCACTGAGCAGGGAGTAGGCCTTGTCTATTACATATTTGGCTTATGGAGCGGTGTCTGAGCTAATTTCAAACCCTTGTTTTATGCATCACCCCACCTCACCTTTCCCGTTAAGCAGCCATAGTGTGTCTTCTAAAGGTGTGACTCTGTTCTGTTTGGTAATTCAGTTCAAGTGTAGCGATTTTGACATTCCCTCTATAAGCGATATCTTAGGATAAGTGTCTTTTTCTGTGTGACTTATTTCACTTAGAGTCATCGTACCTAAATCCACTCATCATGCTGCTAACTAGCCTTATGACATTGATTTCATGGCTGAGTGATATTCCATTGTGCCAAGTACCACCATTTCTTTATCCATTTTTCTCTTTCCTGGGATATTGAAGGTGTACCGAAGTGGAGGTTCTTGGAAACAGAGCAGCCGTAAACTTTAGGGTGCCTGTGTCTTGTTGATTTTTAGTTTTCCCAATTTATACGCCCTTGAGTGGAAGTGCCCTATGCTCTCTACGCTGTGTTTATTACTTGTTTCAGGACACACCGTACTCTTCTCCAGAGTGCCTGTTGGCAATTTACATCCCGCCCATCAGCGTAGCAAGGCTCCCATGTCTCCATGGCCTGTCCTGCTTTTCTGGTTTTTACTGTTTGTTCAGCATGGCCCTTTTGACCGAGGGCAAGCGAGACTTCTTTGTAGCGCTGATTTGCCCTTCCGGCTTGCTTGGTTGGCCAAAAAGGGCGTATGCGTTTTTTCC